>NC_058403.1:94629255-94643459 GCF_002201575.2 Neomonachus schauinslandi | reverse complement strand
TTCCTTCCTTCCTTCCTTCCTTCCTTCCTTCCTTCCTTCCTTCCTTCCTTCCTTCTTTCTTTTTCCTTCCTTCCTTCCTTCCTTCCTTCCTTCCTTCCTTCCTTCCTTCCTTTCTTTCTGTTTAAATTCAATTTTCATGTAGTTTTATAGTTCTGTTTTCCCAACATCTGTTGAATGTGAGATTCTACTTTCTAACTCTAAAGGGCACAGTTTGTTGATAGGCACTGCCCAGTGGTGCTGCTAGGCAGAGTATACTGTCCCATGATGCTTTTCATTGCCAAGTAGGGACTTAGGGAATGAAGAATCTTAATGAATTTAATTTCTGAGTCAATGTATTCTTTCTTGCCATATATTGTAGAGGCTTTTCATTACCTTAAACCCTGTTCTTTTTTTTTCTCTCAGGCTTTAACACCCATATGTGGAGCCCTCCCCTGGGAGATGACCCATTTTTTTAGGAGAAAAGTTCCCTGGGGGTAATCCTAAGGGAAAAAGTCACTAGCCTCTTACTGCAGTGGAATGTCTATCTGTCTGGTCCAGCCATTCTAAATATAGTACTTTAATTAATCTACTCATATAATATATCCTGGCTCCCTCTGTCATTGTACTCACTGGCTTTGAACTTGAAGTGTCTACAGAGCTCCCTTGGGGAGAATCTTGCTAATCACTGGTGTTTCATGCTGTGGTTTTCTCGGCTCTGTATTATTGTATAATCAGATTACTTCTGATTTTTATGTTTCAGGAATTCTTCAAATATATGCACTATGTTGGTTCTCTTTCTTCCATTTTCAAAAATGTTATGGTTTCTTTCTTTCAAAAATATCTTGTATGTCTTTTCAATAGGAACTTGTGAGAGAGGGGAGGAAGGCACATGTTTGGTCTGTGCCTTAAACTGGACAAGCGTAACGTTCCTTGAAATAAATTTAGTTTTTTATGGCAAGAACCTAACAAACTCTTCTTACCCTTTACCCAGTGATACCACTTCAGTGAACAAATCCTGAGGGATATGAGCTGACATGCAGAAACAAACTTGTATTTATATGGAATTATAAATACCACATAATATCAAAAATGTCATGTAGTAAGATAATTTATGTGAATTATGATTTACCCATCTGATAGCATGCCATGATAACATTAAAAATCATGGGTTTGAGGTTTATTCAAATTATTTGAAAAATATTTGAAATATTATGTTAAGTTAAAAACTGCATATAAAGCTGTATACATATAAGATAATCACAAAGCTATAAATAAAGAATTGTGTATATTTATACAATGACAGAAGAATCCAATATGTCAAACTAATAGCTGCAGTTAAATCTGGGTGGATTCCTAGTTATTACATTTTCTTTTTTGTAGTGTTAAAAATATTTTTTAGTTTATGTTATGAACTTGTGTTATTTTATATTACTAAATTATTTAAAATATTTTAAAGATATATCACATTTTTATACACTTGGTCCTTGAGAGGAGAATCCTACCTTTATTCTTTACATCTATCAATACTTCTCTATAATGTGACAACATTTATCAGACATAATTTTGAAATTATCTCTTTGTGTCTGTTTCCCCAGCACAACCTGACTGTAGGTTCTCTGAAGGTAGGAGCAATATTACTATGTGTGGTGTGGGGTTTTTTTAGTAGTATTTAGCATAGAATATGTGTTCAGGTTTTCCCCCATATTTATTCTAGCTTTTGTGGACCCCTGCTCTGGGTGTTCTCAAGACCTTTTATGGCATTTTGTGAAGGCAAATTATTTCCATAGTAATACTAAAGCTTAGTATTGGCCTCTTTCACTGTGGTGATTGCCTTGGTTGTACAAAGCCATAATAAGTGAAATATGCCTTAGCACAAATAAGGCAGTGGCACTGTATTCATAGTCTCTGTATTCTTCATTGCCATTATACATTTATAGTTTAAAAAAAATAGTTTGCCAGTTTTATGTTAAGAATGATGAAACTGTAAAAATACTAACTGGATTAAATTAAAATTCTTGAATACACAACTTTTTAATATTCTATGTGATAAAATTGGGTGTTTGCAAAAAGCACTTCTGCCTTGATAAATGATCCATTTCAAGGGCAAGGTAGATCAACGGACTGCAGTGTAAGAGACAATACAGCGTTCACTGAGGTGGCTTCAGATTGTACATTGCAACTAACCTTTAAGGAACTACCACTTGTCAACTTTTGATGTAGTGTCAAAGAACAGCATCCATAGTTATCTAAAAAGGCTATTATATTATTCCTCTCTTTCTCTACAGCATATCTATGGGTAGCGGATTTTTGTTATAGGCTTCCAGCAAAACAACCTATTGTGACGGATTGAATGCAGAGACAGATATAAGAATTCAACTGTCTTTTCTTAAGTCAGAACATTAAAGATAGGTACAAAAATATAAAATGTGACATTCTATTTTTTGAACAATATATTTCCACTAAAATGTATTATAACATGTAACAGGTTTATTATTGTTATATTTAAATAAATTAATGACTAAAGAGCTTTTTAAATTCTCAGTTTAAATTTCTAATATGTTAAATACTGATTGATATAATCCACATAGACAAAAACTCTGGATTCCTCAATAAATTTTTTAAAATGTTGGGACTCCTGGGTGGCTCAGTCGGTTAAGCATCTGTCTTCTGCTCAGGTCTTGATCCCAGGGTCCTGGGATAGAGCCCCTCATCGGGCTCCTGGCTCAGTGGGGAGCCTGCTTCTCCTTCTCCCTCTGCCACTCCCCCTGCTTGTGCTCTCTCTCTCTCCCTCTCTCTCTCTCTGTCAAATAAATAAATAAATAATCTTTTTAAAAAATAATAAAAATGTAAGGGAGTATTCAGTATTTCCATAACGTGTTTCTTGTTAAATTATTTTCACTATAAAATGTTAAATGACTTGCCCAAAGGTGCATGCTGCTGGTGAGCAAGGGCAGGATTTGAACTAATATCTGATTGCTCCAAAGCTCTTCTTCCTGTTTCTACATTCAATCCTTGAATGCTAGTGGGCTTTCCCAGATCTTTGTTAATATCTATCTAACCTTAAATAATTTCTTGCTTGATTATCACTTTCATCAGTCTGGCATCCAGCAGGTTCTGTGTAATTATGGAGTGTATTTATGAGTAGAGTTTTGAGGAATCTTGTACACATTTCTGAAATATCCTTGACATACCCAGCAGTTATCAACCATTCTTTCTTCAAATAGAGTTGACTTTCAGTTATCACACCTGTGCTTATTCAGGTCTTCTAAAAACAATCTTTTCATTTCTTTGTCTCTTCTGAATTTGAATGTTCTCAATTCTTAGTGGGCATATTGTTACCACAATTGCTGTTAACAGTTGCTATTGTAAGTTACAAGTAAAACAGGTATTGTTAAGTGACTCCTGTAATTTGCTACTAATCACTGTTACAGTGTATCTCATGCAATATTAACAATCAGTACTGAAATTTCAAAATTCCTATATGGCACTCATTGTGACTGTTCCGTGTCCAGTGTCTTGTAATAACTCCCTCTTGCTTATAGTTTCAGTTTTCATATAAGAGTACACCAAATATGATACCCAGCAGTATGGTTTCTTTCCTAAGCCATGAATCATGCAGTTCTGCAGCTACTGCTGGCTCTTCTGGGACTATCCCCTGTAGCTTATCCATTCCGGGTGGATCACTTGTTGTCTTCTTGCCAACCCCTTTCTCTGCCTGGACTCTGGTTCAGTTCTCCTTTTGTGGCCTAGAGCTCTGCCAGCATTTAAGGAATATTTGTCGTAATTTAAAAAATTTAAAAAAAAGTCCTCCATCCTCAGGGTACATGTTGTCTTAAAGCAGAGACACATGGGTGGGTACCACTCATCCCCTCTGCCAGGCCCTCGAGGAGACCACACTCCATGACTCTGATTGACTTCTGAGAGGTCCTATTAGGAAATTGGTGTAGAAGTTTTGTGACACTGATTTTGAACACCACCGTGATGTTCCAAATGCCTTCTAGGTAGTCTCCCACTTTTGGGGTAGGAATTTAAACTATCCTCTTCAATTTTCAAAAGAAAATGTCATCTTCACCATTTACATATCTGATCTCTATAGAAAAAGGTATGTTACTTTGGTAGAAAAATACCTATGTGTTTCAAATATTCACTCCCTGTGACTTTAGTCTCTAATTGTCTGCTCTTCAGATTTTTACTAAAAAAGTTTAGATGTCACCTTTGTATATTTAATTGTCAGTCCAGAGAGATGCTATGGAACTTAAATAAAGTAAATTTTCTCAGGGATTGACCATCACTTGTATCATCTCTAGGGAGTCTTTTTTTCTTACTTTTACCCTGATGTATTTGCTTGCTTCTCAGTACCAACCTTTGCTTGCCTGGACCCTTCCCAATTGGTTATTTCTTGACCCTGACAGTTCCATCTATCCTTCTGGCCTCCTGATCTTGGATTTCTCCACCTGGCAAACTTCCATGGAGAGATCTACTGGCAACTTTTATCCTCACTTTAGCAAGCCTGGTGACCTTTGTCACCTACAGTTCCTTGTAGACCATCTGTACCATATCTGAGTTATTCCTGAATGTGAACGTAGAGGTGACAAATACCCATTTTTTTGTGGATCCTCAAGCCTGGGTAAAGTCAGACCCCCAGATAGCCATATATAATATGGACCTTAGAGAAATGATTTTACTCTGTGCTTTAACATAATGCATTTGACTTCACTGAGAGATTGCAATATGTTCATATGAAGGTTTCTGCAGCCTTTATTAGCCTATGAAAAGACCTTGCCCATTATTATTTTTATTATTTTTGGTCATCTTTACACAAAGATCCACATGATAAATTTATTTTTAAATATGCTGGGTAAAATTTGTCTTCCCTAATGAAATGGTACTTATAGATTATCATATGATGAATAGTGACTAGTCTGTCATATTTTGTCTTTTGCATTGTCCACTAGGAGGCATAAAGCTTTTTTTGTTGTGCTCATTGTGCTGTAAGTATACTCAGAGTAAGTTTATTTGATACTCACCTATTTATTTTATATTTATTAGATTCCTTAACTCAAGATGATGTCTTGAATTACTCTATGATTTTATGTTTTGCCTTATTCCAACAGATACCTAAGCACAGAAATATAAAAATAGTAACAGAGAAGAACTATGTAATAAAAAAAGGAAATAGTTATTGAGACCTTGTAGAGTCCAGAGAAAATAAAGGAAATTAGGGATAATAAAATAAGCTAATTTTATCTGGGTCAGTGATAGTCAGGATAGCTCCAGATCATCTTTTCTCTGACACTTAAAGTATTTCCACCAGCTTCACTCCTCCCCTACTGGCATTACAGTCTTTTCTCTTGGACTTCTGATGAATGGATTCAGATTATGGCTTCTCCTCAAGGTCTTCCTGTTCTGGCCCATCCCACTTGGTCATTGGAAGGAGTGTCTTGGAAGGAAGAAAGTGGTACTAAGTATTTTCCAAGGCACAGACCTAACAGACAATGCTGTGGCACTGATGTGTATAAAGATGTATATGAATGATGGTAAGTAGAGGGGTTTGGATCTTGTCAGTGCTGGCTTATTGCATGTGGAGTTTATAGACTGAAATCATTTGTGTGTGTGTGTCATATTTTATTCATCTTTATTTGTCCTTTATGACTGCTTTTTATTTGTAGAAGAAACCTACTCCTTTCTTTTCTTTTCCTGTATGGTCACATCTTCTAGAGGGCCCAGGAGCTCCCTCTAAGGCCAGTGCTCTTAGATGATTTGTCCCAATGATCTTCATGTTATGGCTTAGATTATTTTTTAATTGATTATTATTTGTGATAAACTGAAATGGGGGAACCTATTTCTAAAATATAAAGCTGGGACACACAAGAGTTAAGTGTTTATCAAAGCTTTCTAGCAAGGAGAACCAGAGTGAGAAGTCACAGCTATGAGTGATGAGTCTACTGCATATCTCCAGGGACTTGTGATACAGGTTTCTAGCCTGTTTCTTGACATTTCTGTGGACTTGTTTGTAACCTTGGAAGTCACAGCATGGGAGAGGTAAAGGGGAAGAGGTGAGCTAAGTAAGTAACAGTCTAATGCATACCATCTCTCTCTTTCTAGATGTAATTTTATGATTTTTAATGTATTCTTACAAAAGAAAATAAAAGTTTTAGAAATTGACATAGAAATTCATAGAATCACCATATCAAAATTATCCTTTTAATCCCACATTATGTGTGTATATATATATATATATATATGAAAATATGTACATTTTCTTTTGATCTACCTCATCCCCACATCCCTTCCGAAAAATTTAAATTGTGTTTTAAGTGTTCTGCTCTTGGTTGTGGCTGTTGCCATTTTCAGAAAATTTTTCATTAAATTTTTTTTTTAAATTTGTTGCTTTGAAAGGCTCCCTAGGGGTATGTAGGGTGTAGGTATACACAATTATTATCTGCTGTCAGCAAAACTGAATAGCTGGGAGGGAATAATTACACACTCCCTGGTGCCATAAGCCACTTCTGAACATATTGCAATATATACTGGATTCATTTTAAAGTGGTTGTAACTAAATGAATCACAACCTTTTGGGGATAGGGTAATAGATAGTATATTAAGACTGTGTAAAGTCTGTAAGAAGTCAGTATATTAAAATCTGTCAGAAAAGGTCATCATTGACTATGGGATAATGTTTGTAGTCAGTGCCTTGGATAGTGCCAATATGTGTTGCCCTTATCTTTCCCATGGCTCAAGGCAGGAAATGAGATCTGAAATTTCAGAGGTAGGGATATGAACCAGATTGCCAAATTATTCTTAGTGAAGGTAAGTTTTTCCTATTTTTTAAAATGGTTTTGGGTATTATAGTGTTGAGGTATAATATAGGATTTTTTAGTCTTCGGACTTTTGGATCCAGGGAGAAAAAGGATATACCCTTTTTCTCTCACCCTACCCCCAACTAGTTACCTTTGGAGAGGTATCAGCTGTGTTTTGCTAATGAGCATTGCCGGAGGATGTTCTGGAAGCTCTCGGAACACAGGGACTTGTAAGAGTCACAGTGGAATCAGACAACCTGTCAGTCTGTTTATACATGTGCTGGTGTTTTCTTTGCAAGGCATGCAAACCAATTAGAGTGAGGCTCTCTTAGAACATTTTTGAGGGGGTGGACACTTCCTTTAATGTCTGGCATGAGCATCTGTTGTATTGGGAAGAGTGAGATCAACCATTTTTTGATCAATTTTTGGAGGAAAATTTAGGATGAAGGTAAAAACCAAGTTTTGTTTAACAAGGATTAGCAGAGAAAACTGTCTGAGTCCCATACCTCTGTACAGTTTGAAAGTTCAAAAGAATGAAGACAAACATGTTTCCTTGACCATGCTTTTCATTAAGTGCCTATTGTTTTGATAATTAGTTCATTATAGAGGAGAGATGTGAATAGTGACCTCTGTCCAGTCTGGCTCATGAAAAACAAATGGACTGATTTCCTTTGGGCAGTGTGATCAATTACCAGTAATGAAGTTGAAATGAATGATCCTGATATGCCTTTGCACATTTTATTTTGCAAAGAGATCAGTGTCTTATACAGTTTGAGAAAAGGTGAGGACTTAGTATTAGCACCATAATGTTCTGCCTTCCAACTCGATCCTTCCCAAATCAACACTTACTGTCACATAAATTCGACTGGTGCCTTGAGGAGGAATCAGGTGAATACAGGGTGGAGACAGCAGAGTTACATTTTGAAGGTTTCCTACTATGTGAATAGCAACCAGTTATAGAATAGGTAACTGTCAGCAGTTTTATTTTAATTCTTTGCTAGATGGAATCTCAGGGAGGAAATGTTCTTGTATGTAGTGAAGGGTTCCTTTTTTCTGAATTGTGCAATGATTGAAAATTGTAGCTATCACTACTTGTATTTTTACTATCTACAATTATAGTAAAGTGATGGAAATAATATTTAGAAGTTGATACTGAGGATCTATAAACATTTATTGCAAAATCTTGTGCTTAGTGTTAGCATTCCAGAATTACTGCCACCACATCCCATTGAAAAGCCAAATAGGATCTGTAATAGTAGATGGAACCTGGTCATTATCATCTCCTTCTTTGTTGGTTTCCCTCTGACTAGAAGTGCTGGAGTTAGTAACTGCAATTTTCTACTTAGGAGACGTGGGACAACTGAGACAAATTTTAACTTCACTCTAGTTTTGTGTGTCCTGTCTGTTTCCTGCTTTGACCAAAGCATACTTTGAAAAAATTATGTATTTGCTTTGTTATAATAGTGATGCAAGGGACACCTGGGTGGCTCAGTCAGTTAAGCGACTTCGGCTCAGGTCACAATCCCAGGGACCTGGGATCAAGTCCTGTGGCAGTCTCCCTGCTCAGCTGGGAGTCTGCTTCTCCCTCTGCACTCCCCCGCCCCCCGCTTGTGCTCTCTCTCTCTCTCTCTCGTTCTCTCTGACAAATAAATAAAATCTTTAAAAAAAAACCTTTAAAAAATAGTGATGCAAAAGTAAAAGGTCTATACAGACTTAACTTCATTATTTACTTCTGATGGTTTGAGCAAGAAAATTCTGGGATCTTTCAGTTACTGATCCATCATTACCACAGGGTGAGGGAGTAATATATGTATTGGTTTAATACTCTCATTGATAGGTGTATCTTACTAAAATTGTGAATGACAATGTAGCAGGCCATAATGTTTTATAGTGAAAAGAGCTGAGAAACTGTCATTAGTAGGCTCAGTCTATGTCTTCATGGCTGTCACTTGTTAGGTCTGTGAATGTGGAGAGTTGTCTAGCTTTTAGAATTACAGTCTCCCGATATCTTCTGTAAGATTAATGTACTAAACTATCCTTAATATCACTTCTAACTCTAATATTCTATCTTTTAGTGATCCATAACTCTAATCATCCATATTTAGTAGATGCAATTTATAGTCATCAGGGTACTGGTACCAGGACTTCACTTGTACCATCTACTAGTACAACTAAGAAAATTATATATGAGTGGCAACAACTCTATTTTTCAGGAGCTTACAGCCTAGAGGAGAAGACAGATGGGTAAATAACTCATTCTAATACAGTGTGGCAAATACCGGGTAAGACCCTTCTGCTTGTCTCCCTCTGGGATACTTGTTTAAGGAGGCATCTCAGCCTGTGGACCTCAGGGGTCTCCTGAGAACACAAATTAAAAAGACTTAGGATCTGACCCTCTGGCTGTCGGATTCTTTGTGGGAGTTTTCAAAATAGGCAAGGAGCTCATCCTGGAATAAAATAGATGCCTGACCTTTATCTTAAAAAGCATGTCAATTTTCAGAGTTGACAGATATTTTGTTGTGACCCTGGAAGGTATCCCCCTCAAAATGTCCTTCAACCTAACTCTGAAGAGATAGTCCAGTTTTATCAAGAGAGACAGCTGAAAAAAAGACAGCATCAAAAATGGCAGCCTTTGGAGAACCTAATGGAAGAGCTGTGACACTGTTGGAAACAGAAGGTTCCCTTTTCCATGAGGGCTGCATTGATGAATACGGAAGTTAGGATTCATGGCTATGGAGACAATTCCCCAGAAATGAAATCAAGGTCCGTCTATAGGTAAGATGTGACAATAGCTTCTGTTGGAGCTCTCAGGTACGATCCTAGCAGAGATAAAAAAAGATTAACAGTCAAACTTTTCTGTGTATGTGTGCCATAGCCCATTTAAGAGAGCTAAAGATCTTTTGCTTCTCCCATCCCATTGATTCAACTTTGCATTTATAAAGTTTGCTACTATTCCCTATATTTTATCAGAATTAACATGCCATTAAGTAGTAGGACATGCCATTATTTTAGGTATCACTAAGAAAGAAAAATATACCAAATAAACTAAGGCTTTGTTATCACTCTACTTTGTATGTACTGAAAGAGTTCTTTAAAGGGCCTCTGACTGCCAGGTGAATTTTCTGGCTTGGTCCTACCCAACTTGAAACAAAGAGTCTATAATGGTTGTACTGTCTGAGCTGGTATATATCATAGACAAACAATGGTACAAAGATATCTACCTGGTCCTACAACATGTTTGCTTGGCATAAAACTCCCAAATTTACAGTTCAGGGGCTCTCAAGATTGGTTTGGAAGGGGAAGGATAAAAAAAAGAAATAGCTTTAATCTCACAGGAGGAGAATTGGGGAAGTAGTGACAGAGCGATTTACAGTCGCTTGAAAGGGCCAAACATTTGTGAGATACAACATAATTTCAGAAATACTAAAATGTAAAAAAAAAAAATGTATCTTAACATAGAAATATGTGTGTAGTGCAATAAATAGGAGCTTTATAATGTCACCAGGTATTGAATGTTGAAAGGCAACTAGGCCACATGGGCAAGTGAAAACTGATGGAACTGGTGGGCCCCAGTGCTCTCATGGCTAGTGGTAAATTCTCCTCTGTGAGTGAGAGAGGGGAAAGAAAGAGAGGCCAGAGAAGCAGAGAGACACAGAGACTGACTTCTTCTTTGAGGACGAGTTTCCTGGGTTGATTTTCAATCCATTTGGAGAGCCTAAATAGTGGTCAAAGATTTGACTTTGATAATCATTTGATGATTTAAAAGATCACCACGTGCCTAAGAGGCATCTGGGGCTAGTGAAAAAAAGAGACTTAAGGTCTAAATGGTGTGGTAGATGGAGGGTCTAAGTTTAAGAATTATTTTTATTTTTGTTAGAATTCACATATTTCATTGACTTACCTCGGGTTTCGCTTGAGCTGCCGAATCATGGATGACTTGATGGTGTAAGATGATAATAATGTATATTCCTTTTATTTTCCCCCTCAGTTGAGTAAAGCTCTTGTGTGTGTAAGAATTGGTTGGAGAACTGGTTAGAAAATGCTCAGTCCTGGCCCTGATCCCAGAGATTTTGGAATTCAGTAAAGGGCCTGGAATCTGTCTTTTTCAAAAACATCCTATCCCTAGTTATTTCTAATAAAGATGGCGCAGGTATTACATTTTAAGAAACATGCCCTCATGGCTGATGGTAAATTGCTCTATTTCAATGGTCCTCTCTCTACCCCTAGCAGTCCTCAGTTAAAAGTTTCCTTTGTTTTCTCCGAGAATCCTCAGAAAGATCCCCCCTCCACCCCCAGGATGTCTCTTCAGTAGCAGATCAAGAATACATCTTTGGCTCAGTTTAAATTAGATGGATATTTCAAAAAGTATATATTAACACACATTTTCTTTGCATAGAAATGTACTTCCTAGAAGTTTTTAGGTTTCACATTACGGAGGCAAGTTAAGTGCCTAGAAATGCTTTTCATTACTCATTGAGCACAGGTACCGCTGGGCTGCTCAGTTGTGAACAACATTCCAACCTGCAATGCTCCTTAATTTTGGAGGCTAAAAAGGTACCATTCACTCTTTTCTGGAAAAAAAATACCAGAAGGCCCATTTATGTGCTAACTTATTTACTTGGTAATACATTTGGAGAAGAGAAGAAATATATGATGACATTTTTCATTGGATGACACATACATTTGTGATAACACTCAAGCCCACAGTGCAGAGTAACTAAGGTAGATGGGTGTGTGGTGGGGATGAAAGTATGTCAGCTGGCTTTTAGCCCATAGTCAAAAGGTTTGGACCATTTGTGTTGGATAATTTGTGGGTTGAAGAAAATTTGTTTCCGTTCAAGAAGGAAATGATGCATGCAATATTCCATACATAATTTGTTGAGTAAGAGATAATTGCAGTACACATTAACCAACTATTTGCATTTAATTAGCAACGGTCTCTGCTACTGTAATGTTTCTTTTAAGTAAATGTTTGGAAGTATGTTTATTTTATTTAGTAACTTTTTAAAGATGTTGCCACATCTCAATGCTTCTCAAAGGTTATCTGAATATCCAACTCAAGGAAAACATTTTCCAATTACTCAGTGTCATAGGCTTCCGTTTCCTCATCTATCTGAGGGCTTGCACTTGGTGACATGTAATATTCATACCAGCACTGATGTGCAGCTGCAGTTATGTTTATGGTGTTACATTACATATTTTAGAATTGCAATCAGTTACAGTTTAGTTTGCATTCCTTTTAGGAAGGATTCATGGGAATAAATCATAAAGCAGGGCATATCAAAGCCAGGATGTTGGACCGTCTGCCTCTGACTCACCTAGGATGCTGGCTGAAAATGTGGATTTCCTAGGTGCTCTGCGATAACTTGTGTCCACAGCCCCCCGACCTGTTTATATGTTGAAGCCCTTACCCTCAATGTGACTGTATTTGGAGGAAGGGCTTTTAGGACATAATTAAGTGAGATCATAAGGGCGGGGTCCTAATCTGATAGAATTGGTGACTCTATATGAAGAAAAAGATCTCTGTTTCCATTTGCACCAAGGAAAGGCCATGTGAGGGAGGACACAAGAGAAGAGGGACATCTGGAAGCCAAAAAGAGAGCTCTTACCAGGAACTGAATCAGTTGGCACCTTAATCTTCCCAGTCTTCAGAACTGTGAGAAATAAATTCATGTTGTTTAAGCCATCCAGCTTATGGTATTTTGTTACAGCAGCCTGAGCTGACACTTGGTTCCACCTCAGTTTTACTGGATCCAAAATTCAGAAATGAGGTGGCATAAAAATCTGTATTATAAAGAAGCTCCTACCCCTGACACATATAGGCAGTCAATACATGGGGAGCATAGAGGAAAGGAGAGGACAGGTGGGGTTACAGCAGCAGGATAACAGGGGTTGGGGATTGAGGTTTGGTGGGAGTATTTGGTCTTCAGGTTTAAATATTTGAGCGTCCAAGCCCGCTGAGCCGGGCCAGGGACTTGATGGTAGATTGTCAAATGTTTTTTTTTTTGTTTTTTTTTGTTTTTTTTTTAAAGATTTTATTTATTTATTCATGAGAGACAGAGAGAAAGAGGCAGAGGGAGAAGCAGGCTCCCAAGGAGCAGAGAGCCCGATGCAGGACTCAATCCCAGGACCCCGGGATCATGACCTGAGCCGAAGGCAGACGCCCAACCATCTGAGCCACCCAGGCGCCCAAATGTTTTGATGGTATATGGAGAATCCTGATAACTTCTGGAAGAAGCCAGCCACACCCTGAGCCAATCTTGTTTACCAGAGAACATGAGCCCAATTGTGCAGCCACAGAATCTGGTAGATCTCAGGACTTTTTGCATTTCCTTCTCCTATTGGATTTGATACTGCAGGTGTCTCTGAAGATACCTTTTTGCCCTCTTTTTTCAGGTTCTTAGTACCTTTATATTGTTCCTGACACAGTCCTCTTAGACAGTGTTTTGTGTTCCAGACTTTCCTTTTTCTATTCTGAAATATCGCCCTCTCTAACAAGAATTGGGGCATCTACTTATGTGTACACACTCACTCTCAACACTCTCACAATGAACTTGTCCTGACTGATTGATAAACTAATCCTTCCAAATATATTAATGGATTTGTAGATGATGACTTTTCAGGTAACTTATTTACATTTTAATAGAGAGCCTCAGGAGGCAAAGCCTGGAAAAACCAAGGAGTTATTTTACTGACAAAAATTTCAGGCCATTTTCCTCTCAGATTATCATGTAGGCAGCTGTCTCATTGACTTAAGTCCAGGAACAACCTGACTCAGAGGTATAAATAAAACAGAACCAAACCAGTTCTATTCAAGGTCATAATAAGTGATAAATGAGACCTACTGTCCTCTGGCCCAATGGACACCTGTGCCTGGATATTGTCCCTTTCTGTTTCTATTTGTTCAAGGGCCATGCTTTATAAATTCTTATTCTCTCTCTCTCTTTGTCCCATTGGTCCCTGTTTTTGTTTCCATTTAAACTTGATCAAATCTCCCCCTCTTAAGACCCAATACCAGTCCTGCATGCTCTTCTCTCTCTTCTGTGTTCTTGAGCCAAATGTCTAAAAAAACGATTCTAAGGAATCACTGTCCCTGTGTTTTATCTCCTGCTTTCTTTTTTTAAAAATTTTTTATTGTTATGTTAATCACCATACATTACATCATTTGTTTTTGATGTAGTGTTCCATGATTCATTGTTTGTGCATAACACCCAGTGCTCCATGCAGAAGTGCCCTCTTTAATGCCCATCACCAGGCTAACCCATCCTCCCTCTCCCCTCCCCTCTAGAACCCTCAGTTTGTTTTTCAGAGTCCATCGTCTCTCATGGTTCGTCTCTTCCCCTCCGATTTCGCCCCCTTCATTCTTCCCCTCCTGCTATCTTCTTCTTCTTCTTCTTCTTCTTCTTCTTCTTCTTCTTCTTCTTC
>NC_058403.1:94472774-94629245 GCF_002201575.2 Neomonachus schauinslandi | reverse complement strand
TCTTCTTCTTCTTCTTCTTCTTCTTCTTCTTCTTCTTCTTCTTCTTCTTCTTCTTCTTCTTCTTCTTCTTCTTCTTCTTTTCTTAACATATATTGCATTATTTGTTTCAGAGGTACAGGTCTGTGATTCAACAGTCTTGCACAATTCACAGCGTTCACCATAGCACATACCCTCCCCAGTGTCTATCACCCAGCCACCCCATCCCTCCCACCCCCCCACTCCAGCAACCCTCAGTTTGTTTCCTGAGATTAAGAATTCCTCATATCAGTGAGGTCATATGATACATGTCTTTCTCTGATTGACTTATTTATCCTGCTCTTTCTTTAATCTGGCTTCTGCTTGCAACTCTCACCCTCTATACAGCCCCAGCTAAGGTCATCAAGGACTTCCCTCTTACTAAACTTAATCAACACTTCCTAATCTTTAGACCTTGAGAGGAATTGCCTGCTGCTAACTATCCCCACCTTGTCTAAAATAACAACACCCATGCAAACACTCCCAGTAACTGTGTGTTCACTGTGTGTTCACTGCATCCAAAAAAGAGAAGTTCTGGATTATAACTCTAATGGATGTAAGAATATGCCCTTGATCCCTGATCTCTTATTCCCCTGCACCCAAATCTGAACATCAGAAACCACTGGAAGGAGGGGTAGGGAATTGAAACTAAGGGAGAAGGAAGAATGTTAACATTCCTCCACTGCTTTTAAAGATTTCCAGGTCCAAAGTAAGCTCCAGCTTGGAGAGAGCAGTTATCCTAGGGCAGCGTTTCCTCACCTTGGCACTACTGAGATCTGGGGACAGGTGATTTGTTGTTGTGGGAGGCTGTCCTATCATTGTAGAATGCTTAGCATCAGCCCTGGCATCTACTGACTAGATGCCAGTAGCATCCCCTCTTTCCAGTTGTGACAGTTCAGAATGTCTCCAAATTGCCAGAAGACAGAATATTCTTCCTTTTTCATACTCACCCCCAATTGAGAACTACTGTTAAGGGAAACGAAGTTGGAGTTTTAATTATGGCCCTGGAAAAGACATTCAAATTACTGAAAGCAATTGTTCTGGTGACCAAAGCAGAGGGGAGAAGCTACAGGACCTGCAGAAATTCCATACAGTAGTAGAGGAACAAAGTTTAAAAAGATCCACATAAAGAAAAAATAACTATTTTTAGGATTGCATCCTCCTCTTCAATAAAATTTTTATACTTACTTCTTTATCTAAAAGGGTAAATATATGAATGTATATTCTACTTTGTCCCATATAGTTTTGCCCCACCTTCATTATTAATAGAATCTCTTTTCATCCTAAAAAGTGTCATCCATTTTGGATGACAAATTACATGGTCATCAACTATCTATTTTCTCAACTACACTATAAGCATCAGGAGGCAAGCTAATTCTTTCTTATGCACTGACACTTGGTTCCACCTCAGTTTTACTGCCCATGGTGCTGTCATTGTGGCGGTTAATTTTATGTGTGAACTTGATTGGCCCAAGAGTTGCCCAGATTAAACATTATTTCTGGATGTGTCTGTGAGGATGTTTCTTGATGAGATTATCATTTGAATCTGTAGACTCAAAGTACACTTGACCCTTGAACAACATGGGTTTGAACTGTGATGTTCCATTAATATGCAGATTTTTAAAAATGTAAGTACAGTACTGTAAATGTATTTTCTCTTCCATATGATTTTCTTAATAATATTTTCTTTTCTCTAGATTACTTTATTGTAAGAATACAGTATATAATACATATAAGATACAAAATATGTGTTAATTTACTATGTTATTGGTAAGGCTCCTGGCCGGTAGTAGGCTATTAGTGGTTAAGTTTTGGGGCAGTCAAAAGTTATACGCACATTTTTTACTGCAGGATGGGTCAGTGCCCCTAGCCTCCATATTGTTCAAGAGTCAATAACGTGGGTAGTCATCATCCAATATTTTGAGTGCCTGAGTAGAACAGAAAGGCAGAAGAAGGAGGAATTCCCCTCTCTTTGCTTTCTGCCTGCCAACTGAGCTGGGCCATTGATCTTCTCCTGCCCTTGGACTGGAATTTATACTGTCAACTAACTCCCTTGGTTCTTAAGCATTCAGCCTTGGACTAGAATTATACCACCAGCTTTCCTGCGTCTCTAGCTTACAGGTGGCAGATCGCGGGACTTCTCAGTGTTTGTGTGAACCAATTCTACACAATATATCTCTTCCTGTGCACATACCTGTTGGTTCAGTTTCTCTGGAGAACCCTGCTTAATACAGTCATGTAGGTGTCAATCAATAAATATTGGTTGAACCTACATTAAAACAGAACTCACTTAATCATGTTATGTAATCAATCAGCAGGATTGGCCAGAGCCCTAAGAAAATGAGGCAGGCGTATGAACGAGGAGCTTCCTTCTCTCAACCATGGTGCTATTTAGAAGTCCTTTCTAGGGCACCTGGGTGGCTCAGTTGTTAAGGGTCTGCCTTCGGCTCAGGTCATGATCCCAGGGTCCTGGGATCGAGTCCCGCATCAGGCTCCCTGCTCAGCGGGGAGCCTGCTTCTCCCTCTCCCACTCCCCCCTTCTCGTGATCTCTCTCTCTCTCTCTCTCTCTCATGCTCTCTCTCTCAAATAAATAAATAAAATCTTAAAAAAAGATAGAAGTCCTTTCTAGGAGAGACTGGAATTTTCTGGCTGGCTTTCAACCAAAGCACCTTGCTAAATACAACGAGGGAAGCAGGCTGGTTACACACACAGTTGAATGCATTTTATTGCCCCTGCTCTACAAGTCTAATTATATTCTGAAAAGATCATCATTGTTCAGACTTTATACATTATAAGTAGGGCAGTTCACGTGATTTTTTCCCAAAGGGGAATAAATGAGCAAAGAATTTAGATTCCAAAGGATATTTCTTAAGCAAGAATCCAGTGCCAATGAGGTGTGCCTTAAAGAGTTGTTCTAGACTAACATCTTTGCTTCTTCATTCTTCTTTATACTCATACAGACACGTACATGCTCACAAAAACTTCTACTTTACCTTACCTGTCATTTTCAAGTTCCTATTTTGAAGTTACTTGCTGAAGAAATTGAGAGATACTCTGTATTTAGGAACAAATCAGGGGTGATACGTAATGTGACTGGTAGAATTCTCACCTTGGCCTTTAATAAGAACAAGATGGCATATTTAGGATGCCTTTATCATCTCTTTGAAGAAAAGCTTAACATCCTAAGATTGTAGTAGTTACAGATCTGCACTAATACCCTGAAAAATGCCTTAATGCCTCTGGAATTACTGATATGTTTCTTTCCAAAAATAATGGTAAACTTCTGGAAGCATTTATGATTTAAATAGATAGAGAATGAAATAATATTATTTTGGGGCACCTGCGTGGCTCAGATGGTTAAGCATCTGCCTTCGGCTCAGGTCATGATCCCAGCGTCCTGGGATTGAGCCCCACATCAGGCTCTCTGCTCGGCGGGAAGCCTGCTTCTCCCTCTCCCACTCCCCCTGCTTGTGTTCCCTTTCTCGCTGTGTCTCTCTCTGTGAAATAAATAAATAAAATCTTTAAAAAAATAATATTATTTTCCCCCTGTGGCTGGAAGCTTTTGATTGTATTAATTTCTCATGCCTCTGTGAATCAGGTATTATTAGCCTCATTGTATATTTGAATAAACTGTGATTCTGAGAGTTTAGGATTTAAATACAGATCTTCCTGCCTCTGAGTGATTATATCTTCCAGTATTTGATTAGAAGTCTTTTGGCTAGAAGGTAAAAGAACAAATATTCTAACCAATTTATTGCATTTAATATGCAGAAATTCTTGTGAACTTGAACAAATTTTGTGAACACCCCAAACATCTCTTTTTATCTGCAAAGTGAAAATGGTAAGAGTAACTTAGAGGACTATTAAGAGAATAAGATTAGATAATGTACTTATAGAACTCCACAGAATCTCCACACACAGCAAGTGTTCAGCAACTTTGATGCATTTTGATACTTCGGTAAATTATTTTTTATTTTTTTATAATTTTTTTCTTCCAAGTTTTTATTTAAATTCCAATTAGTTAACACACAGTGTAATATTAGTTTCAGGTGTACAATATATTGATTCAACACTTCATACACCAGCCGGTGCTCAGCACAAGTGCGCTCCCTAATCCCCATCACCTATTTCACCCCTCCCCCCACAGGGCCTCCCCTCCAGTAACCGTCAGTTTGTTCTCTATAGTTAAGAGTCTGTTTCTTGAGACTCCTGGGTGGCTCAGTTGGTTAAGCATCTGCCTTTGGCTCAGGTCATGATCCTGGGGTCCTGGGATCGAGTTGCGCATCAGGCTCCTTGCTCAGTGGGGAGTCTGCTTCTCCCTCTCCCTGTCACTAGCCCCTGCTTGTGCTCTCTCTCTCTGATAAACAAATAAATAAAATCTTAAAAAAAAAAAGGAGTCTGTTTCTTGGTCTGCCTCTCTTCCACACACAAGTGAAATCATATGGTATTTGTCTTTCAGTAAATTATTTTTAATATAAATAGGAAATAATTTTAGGACATTAATAATTCTTTAAAAATTATTTTGCTTTGTGCCATAATTAGATACTTAATAAGAATCTGTTACTTTCACAGCCATATGCTAGACATCATAGAGAACATAGAGAATCATCTTGTCTGCTATTGAGCCACTTTGGTCCTGGTTGTGAAGATAAAACACACGCACATAAGTTAGAAAACACCAAGTTGTGAGATCCCATCTATAAGTGCAATAGGAGTTTGGTGGAGGGAGAAGCTGTTGTGGGCCCAAAACTAAGATAGGAGTGATGTCATTACTGGCTCTGAAAGAAGTGTAGAATATTGAGAGGGAGCGAGAGCGGGCTGGTGCAAGGGTGGAGATCATGAGTAAAGTTATGAAGATCTGAGGAACAAGGCCCTTTGTGGAGAAGCAACCAGACAGAGCTAAAGATACTGCCTTGTTGGAATGAAAAAGGAAAGAAAACTGGTTTTAGGTGGCTACCCTGTTAAGTGCTTTATAATTTTCCTTACAGAAATTTTGAGAAGTAAATTTGTAAATTAGGCTTATTTGAGAATTGCTGCCCATTTTCTCTATTTCTTACAACAACCCTTACAGTAGTGAAGCAAATGGGGGACCTGGGAGGGAGTCTGAACAATTAATAGTCTTCCAGTGTGGATTTTCTCTATGGTAAAGTAGCATATGCAAAAATGCAAAGGTCACCCTCTGAAATGTTTTATATTTACACGTGAAATAGCCTAAATTGTTTGAAAATATTACTTGATTAATACGCACCTCCAAGTAGCCTCCCTGCCTATTCTTTGAATATTGCTTTCACCAAACAGATGCGGAATCTTGGTTAGACTGATTAGACTTCTTTGTTCCTCTGTCCTGATATTTACCTATCACTGAAGTCTTCTAGTGCCCGTTGCCATGGGTGGAATATTCCTTCTCTTGAGATAAAACTTCAGAGAGATTTTAGTAAGTTTTAGGCCTTTCTACTTGCATTTATCTTATCTATACTTTCAAGTGTCCTTTTGTACCATCTTTTAGCAGCTTTATTAAGATATAATTCACATATCAACCTCATTTAAATTCACTCATTTAAAGTGTACTTTTCAGTGACTTTTAGTGCAATCATAGAATCATGCAGCCATTACCACAATCAATTTTAGAAACTTTTCATCACCTCAGAGAGAAACCCTGTAGCCTCCCTCCCTCCTTCTATCTCCTCAGCCCTAGGCAACCAAGAATATTTCTATTTCTATAGATTTTCCTACTTTGGACATTTCATAGAAATGGAATCATATAGTAAGTGTCTGGCTTCTTTCACTTAGCATAATGTTTTTAAGTGTATCCCTTTTGTCACATGCATCAGTACTTTATTTTTTTTTAAAGATTTATTTATTTATTTGAGAGAGAGAATGAGAGACAGAGAGTACTTCATTTTTTTAATATTTCATTGTACAGAAACACCATATTTTACTTATCCTTTCATCAGTTCTGGACATCGGGGTTGTTTCAACTTTTTGGCTATTATGAATAATGCTACTAAGAACATTCAAGTGCAATTTTCGTGTGACCATTTTTAAATTTCTTTTGAGTATATTTCTAGGAGTGGAATAGTGGGATCACATGGTAACTCTATGTTTAACCTTTTCATGCCCTTTTGAGCCTGGAGCTGGCTTCACGATATCCCTAAGCCTGGCATGCATATCAAAGCACCTCCTCTCAAATGCCCTTGTTTTGCTTGGCTCCATCTTAGGCCTTCTGCTCTTCTTGTACTCATATTCTCCTTTATGTCTTCATGCAAATCCAGTGGTTAGAATAGCACCCAAATGTATATCTCTAGCGTAGACTGCTTCTCAGGACTCTAAATCTTTATATCCAAATGCTCAATACCAGTTCTTTTTGAACACTCTACAGGGACTTCTAAATCAATCTTTTATTCTTCCCGCTGCCACCATGCTCCTTCTCCTATATATTCTAAGTGGGTGAATGACACATCCTAATAAGAAATCTGATAGCCATATGAGGCTTGTTCTTTCCCTTATATAATCCACCACCAAACCCTATTGATTCAGCTCCTAAGCATCATGAATCTGTCCCCTCATTCCATTCTCACTGTTACCACTTTGCTTTAATCTCTCCAGTCTTCTCCATGCAGTAGCCTCTTACCTTATCACTAATCATCCCCTTCTTCCTCCATCCGTTTTTCCCAAGGCTGCCAGCAGAGTTGCTCTGAAGCACACATCTAATCATATCACTCTGCTGCCTAAAGCCTCTCAGTGTTTCCCCACAGTCTGTAGAATAAAAAAGCAAACTCCTGGGCTTGGTGCCCCAAACCTTTCATAGACCCTCACAATCTCTTGAGCTTCTTCTTTGATTATTTCCATCCCATGTCCAGAAACCAAATTCTGTAGAGGCCTCCAGATGAGCTGTGGATATTGTAACCTTCATGGCTTCACATTCCTTTCCTCTAGACTGTCCTGTCTCTAAGCACCTTTGTGGTCAAACTAAATTCTACAATTCTTTGTGGGACAAACAAATAGACATGTATTATAAAAAAAAATCTCTTTTGTTCTTCAAGACATCTTGGGCCTTTGGGAAGAATTGTCTATAATCTCAGTTTGAATTGGTTTGCCTCTTAAAGCATCTTGTACTTTCTTTCATCACAGATATTACTGGGCTATATTTTAAGTGTCCCTATACCAGCCCAACTTCCTTAAATCACTGTTAGTTCTTTGAGGTATAAGACCACATTTCTTTTATCTTTTTCATCTCAGCACTCTGTACAATAGTAGGTACTGAATAATATGTTGAATGAATGCATGAATTCTATATCTGAAAATATTCCAAGAACCCTCAGATCTTATATGTTTCAGATTCCCTGCCTGTGTTTCATCTGACCCAACTTCTTCCAGGCCTGGAGCTACTGACAATATTAAGTACTTGATATGCAGTACTGGTGGTACTCTTATTCTGACAGCTTTTTCTTATGCCTGCTCTCCTGCTAGCTGTTAGCTTTGCTTTTCTTTCTGGTTCTCATGGCTATTCTTGCCGTTTTGCCTCAGATTTGGCAAGGATGGCTGCTTAGACTGATTTCCAAAGGCCACAAGACCTGAACTCACTCTATGACTTGTGAGGGCTCTGTGTGTACCTGGTCTTCATGCTGTGACCTTATTATTCTATGCAACCCTGCAGGTGATTCTCTTTGCACATGGATATAATGGAAAATGAAACATTTGTCTCTATAATGGCTATTGCTTAATGGTCAAAGAAAAGTCCACATATTTTTATAAGCTTTCTGTAAGTTTCTTTGAGTCTTCCTTTAAACAGTTGAATTTACTAGTTACAACTTCAAAAAAGGAAAGAGAGTGGAGTGATAGAGGAATTCAACCCCTGCGTACCGCTTTTCCCACACATAGTTCTGAGAATCACTTTTTTAAACATCTGCTTTTGTTGCAAGGAAAATGGCTTTTATTTCAGTATTTCCCATGGGGCTTTCAGTTCCTCTCATTAAAATGAATGTATTTGCAGTTTGGAGGAAGAATTAATAGGGCTGTCCTGTTGAATGTTGAATGAAAGAGTGAATGTGTTAAAGGCAGAAGAAGCTCTTGCTTGTATACATGTAAAATGTGAAATATTGTACAAAAAATATAGCTGACATATAGTTCCAAAAATGTACTAGTCAGTTAATCTAACAAAATACTTTTTTTTTTCTGATCATTCGAATTGTGATTGGTAGCTTTAAAGCCCTTTGTATTTGGAGATTAACATGAAAAAGTATAGTAAAAAACTTAAGAAGTTTTTTTAGTTTTTTATATTTCATACAGTGTCTCAAATAGACCAAATAAATGATTACATTGGTGATTGTATTAATTTAGTGTTCATTATAAAAAAAAAGCTGTATTTCTCATGTCTTTATCTCTGGGAAGTTTATGGTTTAAAGACATTTTTAAAGATTTCACACAAAAATTGGAGATCTATTTCATAAAGCAAAGACAGATAACTATTGAAAGGATTAGAACTAGTTACCCCACAGAATTGTTTTCAGTTTTAAATACACAATTTCAAAGAAAGATAAGTTTTCAAGCCTACCAGTTCTCTCAGACATTGCCAATAAGGCCAAGTCTGGGGAAAATGAAAGCAAAAGATATAAAAGAGTAACTTTCATAATGAGACTTTGTTTATTCCAGGAGATAAATGAGATTCACAGATGGGTACGGGAGATATCTGCATTAAGTGTAATATGCTGAATGGCTGGTTTGTAATTTGCTTCAGAGATTTCCTTTTTGAACATCTGAATTAATTCCCAATTCTGAAAACTTTCACAGGTTGTTTCAGAATTGTTTCCTTCATTACTTGTAAATATGTTTCTTGAGATTACCACCCAGCTAGTCTTAAACTTAGAAAAATCAAACAGAATCTGTTTTCCAAATCTGTTGAAGAAATCAAACATTCCTCTAAGTTCTGTTTGTACATCTCTCCATTCTCGGCTGGAAGAAGAGTTACGTTAGGAGAGAAGTAAGGATTTGGAAGCACAGATCGATTGCCTCGGCTTGTGAACCACCCCTTATCGGTTTTCACAGTGGGAGAACCACAAGCACACCACAAAGCTAGTGGGGGTTGAGGAACGGTGAGGGGCAGAGAAGCAGCGGCTTCTTCTGCTTTGTTGGTGATTGTCAAGTGGAAGTCTGTAGATACAACTCAGGGTGTAGAAAGAGTCAACACGTACTTGACTTTTATGGCATAACATGTGAATACAGAACACACTGGGAAGGATGTTTTATGAGAAAGTAGTCTTTTGATGGAAGGCATCCCTTAAATTTTATGCTTGGCTATATAAGAGGAAATAAACTGAAAGACCAAATCATCTTCTAAGTTAAGAGCAAATACTTATTGAAATGACATGGTTTTCCTTGGCACTGAGGTTTAAGCAATGAGGCGAGGCTCTCAGAGGGCTGGGTTAGATCTTTTCCAGTATATGGACAAAGCAAGAGATGTTTTGTTTAGCTTCTGAGTAGGTTTTCTCTCTCTTTTTATGTGTTCGTGTTAAATACTACTTCCTGTCTGTTGTATCAAAATGGAAATGGCTGTCAATGATTTAGTTCTTACCACCAGTGGTTTAAGCTTGATGTAGGAATATTCACTTAGGTGAAGTAACAACTCTGACTCTTCTTGTTGAAAACAAAGAATAGGTTGATTATCAGGCACGTAAGTAGTATACCATGGGATATGAAGGATGTTGAAAGTTACTCCACTCCCCCCTTTCCCAGCCAATATTTCACAGTAATCTGAAGTCTAATATTCCCAACGTATTTACTTATTTGCTCATTTATTTGCAAAACATTTATATGGCACTTACTGTATATCAGGCACTGTTCTAAATACTTAAGAGAACTCAGTGAGATGGATACTCTTATTATCATTAGTTTGCAGATGAGAAAATGGAGACAGAGTAGCAAAATATTATTTTTCCAAGGCTACACTCTATAAATATTGGAACTCAGGTAGGCTGACTCTGGAATCTGTACCTTCAGCGACCAAGCTATGTACTTCTACTTCTCCGAGCTAAGAGTTTATACACACAGGCTGTTTGAAAGATGAAAATACTATGGTAAAGAGGAACAATATATTAGTAGCCATAAATACTCTAAACAGTGTAAGAGTCTTGTGAAGAGCTGACGGGTTTTCCTAGAGGGGAGCTGAGACCTAGAAATTTAGTGGAGGAAAGGAGGGGTGGAAAGGTTTAAAACTCAGGCAATAAATGGAGCAAGAAAGCTTCATAAAGGCCCTCAGTATATGTGGGAAGAGGAGTTGTAGAAAGTCATATGGGTGCCCATGTGAGCTTCTGAACAGACTTGACTGTTTTAGAATACTAATCAGGTCTAGTCACCCTAATCAATTTTTAATTTTGTCTACTTTTCATTCTGTTTTTTGTTTTCCTCTTTTCCCTCCTCCCCTCTCTTCCTCACTTCCATCTTCTTCTCCCTTCCCTTCCTCTTTCCCCTCTTTCTTCTCTAGTTAATGCCATGGTCATATATTCTATGTAGCAATCTAAGATTTTTTGTTTATTGAACCCAAATCACATGCACTCTCTTCTTAAGCACATTCAGTGTGTTTTAGACTGAAAACTGATGGTCCTTTGGTGAATCCTGGCCCACATTGGTGTGTGGATGTGTTAGTCCACATACTGCTCTACTTGTTTTTAATTGAATTAGTGGCTATATCAGCCAGCATAAGCTTTTTATAGCAATCACAATCACACAGACACACACACACACACAGACACGCACACACACACCTCAGTAGTTTAAAATAACAAAATTTTATCTCTCACTCATGTAGCACATATATCACGGGAGGACAATTGCACTGAATTGCCTTCACTCTGGACCTGCCTTGATAAAGCAGCCACTATCTGGGATATTATTAATTGCTATAGCAGAGAGGAAAGAGCTTTGGAAGGTCATATACCCACAATTAAAAGCTAGCTTACAAATCATTGAACAGAACTGGTCACATGACCCCATCAAGCCACAAAGGAACCAGGCAGTATACTTCTACCAGTTGGCCAGAAGGCGAAGAGTCTATGACATCTATAGTTGCAAGCATTTAAAATTCAGAAGAATTCACATAAAAATTGGGATTTTTTTTTTTTAAATCAGAGGATTTGACATTACTCCCCAGTCCCTACTAGGAACAGTTGGTTAAAGGTAAATAGCAAGTGTCTTTTAGATATAAGTTATGTGGGAAGTCTCTCACTTACTAACTCCCCCCAGTCATACTGATTAGGTACCTGTAAACATACTTAATTGTTCTGGCACTGCTCTTTTTCTTATAGAGGGGTTAAGAGGGAAGTATTTGTAGCCACACCTATCAGAAGTAGAAAAATAAATTATTTAAAAAAAGAAAAAAGCCCAGGTTTGAAGAAGAATGGAATAGTGTGTGCATGTGTGTGTGTGTGTGTGTTGTTTGTTTTGTTTTGTTTTTTGAGGAAGCTAAAAAATGTTTCTGGCTTAATATTTATTTAATCTGAAAAAAAGTCCTTGTCAAAATTTATTTGATTTGTCCCTTTAAATTATCCACTCAGTCTAAATTAGTCTAAAGATGGGGTACATGTGGATCAATTAATTTTGTTCTTAACACATCTTTTAAAGTTTCACTTGGGGCTTGGGTTTAAAAGATTATTATTCAATATACGTCATTTGTTGCAAACAAGAGTTCATAGTAGTTCAGATTTGAGAAGAAAAAAACCCACATTGAAGTTAAAAATAAACTACATGCATGATGTCTTGCTTTCTTCTACCTGCTATTTTACATATTTTTGAGGATCTTATTTTCTCTAGGAAAATTCATTTACATTCATATTGAAAGGGTTCAGAAAAAGCCTCCCCAAAATGTGCTATTTTGGCATGTGGATTACTTTGAGCTGAACTCAAACAAGGCCCAAAACACTCAGGAATAGCTTTTACCTCCCTCTTACCTGCCTAAAAGAATTTAGATAGAGGGCCTGGTCCAGGAAGAGAACTATCATTAAGAGGTAACTCCAAGGAAATGGGCTAGGTGATAGTATACTGGGGAGAAGCTCAGGAGGTCCTGGAGATCAAATTTCTCTCTGTCTCATTATCTCTGTATGACATGGCAAACATTTACTTACCAAACATTTGTTCTTCCCATTTTCCTGTGAAATGTCTTCTTTCCTTTTGAAGTCTCAGACTCCTTCTTAGTTCAGAATGGCATATAAACCTCAATTGCCTGACTGCCCATGGGTCTCCTATTTTATGGGGTTTCTATATGTATGTAAATAACTTTTTTTTTCTCCTGTTAATCTGTTATATGTCAATTTAATTAGTAGGCCAGCCAAAAGAACCTAGAAGGATAAAGAAAAAATTTTCCTCCCCTAAAATATACATTTTCCTCTTGAGATATGTAGTAGGGAAAGAATTGAAGTTACTCAGTATTTACCAGCCAGACAAAACAATTATTAATGTAAACTCAATGTGAGTTTTGTTTAAAACATAAATTGGCCAACTTAATGTTTTTGCAGTTTAGATTAATCATTTTTGGGATTTTTGAATGCATGGTTAGAAATAAGATGAAAAGATTTTCCAAATGGCTCTGGATACTACTATAACAAAATACCATTTACCAATTCATAGCAGGGGGTGATCAATTTTAAATGATCTAACTTTCTGGAATTGGTTTAAAGAGTCTAAAATTTGATATTTCACTTACCACTATTGTGAGAAGACCTTAATGTATTACAGAGGACAAACATATATATTTTTAACCTTTTACTATTAAACTGGGATGAAATATGCTATTTTACTCTGAATATGAAGTGTCATACTTTAAAGTATATTAAAATTTAGTTGGCTCACTATGTATTGCTAAATCATATGAATGGCCATGGACAGCTGAGTGAATAAGTTTGAGGAATGACAACTCAATGTGTTATTCCTTTCAGATGAAAGCTGTAAAAGCTCACTGCCTAGTCTACTTTTAGAAGTTAATATAAGGTCAATCTATTTTTGTATTTCAATTGTACTGAATTTAAAATGCCAGGTTTCATCTATCTCTTATGGTAACTTTTAAGTATAGCCATTTCCCAAAATATTTTCTAAAGTGCATGTAAAAGCCTATTGGGAAAAAAAAAAAGTAGATTGGCTCTTGTGTAGGTTAATCGAAGTATGGATAGTTAAAAATACTCTCCTTAAAACAAGGTTGTTATCATTTTGGATGAAAGTACATCTAGTGAAATGTGATAGATTCTAATTTTTCTTTTGCTAAGAGAGTAGAATTGAAATCACAGCATATTCAGGGAAATATAAGTATCCACAGTTTCTGAAGGAGAGAGGATTTTGGGATGGTGAGCCCTCTAAGAATTTTTATCATGTACAAAATAAAAAGGAAAACTCTTTTTCTATGTTCACAACACTTCTGACACCAAATGTGTGGGGTTTTTGTCCTCATGAACCAATTCACTAACTCTCTGAACACCCACTGGGTATCCTACAATTGACTTCTGGCACTATCTGGAGTTGGTGCAGACTTCCCAGATTAAGGACTCAATTTCACAAGGCTGCTCCTCACTTCTGATGCAATCTGGAGTCCTGTACTTCTGCCTGACCTGTTATAAATTAGGGATTCCAACGACCCCCTACTTGTGTTTGATAACTTACTAGAATAGCTCACAAAACTCAGAAACATGCTTTTCTTACTATTACCAGTTTATTACAAAGAATACAACCCAGGAACAGCCAAATGGAAGAGATGCATTGGGTAGGGTATATGGGAAAGGGTGCAGAGCTTCAATGCCCTTGGGAGGCACACCACCCTCCCAGCACTCCATGTTTTTATCAACTTGGAATCCCTACATTTAGGGTTTTCTATAGCTTCCATTATGTAGGCCAGATTGATTAAATCATTGGCCATTGATGAGTGAACTCAATCTCCATTTCCTCTCCCATCCCCTGAGGTCAGCCATACAGCTAAAAGTTCCACCCCTCTAATCACCTGGTTTCTCTGGCAACCTAGCCCCCAACTCCAAGAGTCACCTAATTAGCATAAACTCTGCTATAGTTGAAAGGGGCTTATTATGAATAACAAAAGGCACTCTCTCACCCCTATCATAGAGGAAATTACCAGGGATTTAGGAACTATATGCCAGGAACTAGAAAAGAAGACAAAATACATATTTTTAATTATATCACAATAAGACAGTTACATCATCTTTGCCTACTAAGGATCGTTTGATTATAGTATAGAGAATCCCTAAGCAAGCATTTGTTTCCTGTTGTTTTTTCCACATATTTATTATCACCCGTAATATCCTATGTGCTCTTTTTTGCTAAGTACTTGTCTTTTTCTCCATCAAATTTAGTTTTCTAATTTCAGCATTTTGATCTGTGTTGAATTTCTTGTGATATACATCCTTTCTAGTTTTATGAAGTGCACTTGATAAGTGCACTTCATAAGTGCAATCTCTTGATAGGAAGTGCAATCTCTTGATAGGAACACACCTGTTATTGTAGTATCTAGGATATAGTCTAGAAAATCTTGAATCTTCCTTTTTATAATTTTTCCTTACTTTTCCTCTGAGATCTTTAAAATTTACTTTCCTGAATTTTGGGTCTTGTAAGTGTCATAGGTGTGATACACTACTTAAATCCTGTACATTGGTGTGATCATTTTCTCCCAAGGTCTCAACTATTTCCTTAGCCACCCATTGAATCAGAATGATGTTGAGAGAGGTACTTCTTGCTTTTTCAACTTACTGAGATATTAAGTTGTCAGGTGAGGCAAGTAAAGCATTTATCAGATCTTCTACTTTTATTTGGATGAGAGCATCCCACTAGTTGAAGGCTTTTTTTACTTGGTGTCACATCTGAGTTCGTTTTCTCTACACTATTAGGAAAGCACTATTGATACAAACTCTTGGTTATCCATCCTTCAACTGTCTGTAGCCTTGTTGCATAGTGTGGTGCCTGATAAATAGTCAGTCAATAAATTTTTGTTGTATAGTATAATAAATGATTGATTCTAGCCCAGTCTTTATGTACTAAGGTCTCTTCTGTTTCTCTCCTTATTCTTACCCACGTGCTGCCTCAACGCTCTGCACTCAGGTTTGCAGGTATCAGTACCAATCTTCTACGTCACACAACATTATGTACAAGGTGCCCTCTTTTTTATTGCTGTACTGAGTCACGAGTCCTCTCCAATGAGTTATAGAAACCAATGAGAGTTTTACTAACAGCATTATGTTTTCAAATTGATTTCATTGATTATTCACATTCTGTACATTTTCATTCTCTTGTTTCTAGTTTTAAGGGTCACACCTGACCACCTTTCCAGTTATTTATGTCTGAGAATGGATGAGTTCTTCCTCCACATTGTTCTTTTCAGCCTATATAAGGTGCTCTTCATAACATCCAATTGTATAGTTTTATTTGAGTATTTTTTCACTTCTCATCCACATTTTAGTTTAAAAGATCCTATTGAATGTCTTTTTTATGATCTTATGTCTTTGAATTTTAAGTTGCTTTTACTAAAGATACTAGATATACCATAAGAACTCACATATTTAAAAGATGTTTTCAGCATGTGAAAATGTCAGTGTATGTTCATTGCACAAGTAGAAAAAACGTGTGTTGTGGATTTGAACAAAGACCTTTCACCTTAGACTCAGATTATCTGGTTATTAAAACACACTCACATCTCAAATCCTCAGTTCTAATGTCATGACCTTTAACTGGAAGAAGAGATGCAAATACCACTTGTTCTCAAAAATACTTAAGCCTTTAGAGGAGCATTTTAGTTTTCTTTAGGCTTTTCCCCTTATTCTCAGAGGATTACCTAAATTGACGAGCATCTGATGGGTTATATGCATTTGGGCAGGAAGAGAGCAAGCCTCTCTATTAGCAGTCACATATGTATCAATATATGGTAATTTTCCTCTGTTTAGCAGCAATTTACTAAATCATCACCCAGAATTCTGTTCATCTACTAGCACTTTGAAGTTATGTGGCATTATAAAATGCTATAGCTTAGTCAAAAGGTCAGTGGCTTCCTTCTTTGAAAAAGGCCAAAGTCTTATACCTATAATGTAACTTCAAAACTCCAAGGATATAAAGCGGTGGTCTTCAACCTTGGCCACACACATGGAGCTTTAAAAAAGTTCTGAAGCCTGGGATCAATTCCCATTCATTTTGGGGTACAGAATTTTGGGCATCCGAAGTTTAAAAAGCCTCTCAGTTGATTTTAATGTGCAGCCAATTTTAAGAACGGCTGATGTGGGTCAGTGCTTCCCAAATCTTAGTGTGTGTGAATACAAATCACCTGGGGATCTCGTTAAGATTCCTTCTCAGGGAGTTAATGGGAGCCTAAGAGTCTGCATTCCTAACAAGCTCCTAGAGGAAGCTAATGCTGTTGGTTCATGGACCACACTGTGAGTAATATGCATGTAGAATTCCTCTTTCTTTGTCATATTCTTCTGCTCTCCAGAATTTTGACACCAGTTGTACTTCTATACCACTTTCTTAGAATCTTTTTATTTCCTACTTTGTTTGTGGATTATTACTTACAACTTTTTCTGAGAACTTGCTCCTTTCTAATAAGCCAGGACACAGAGAGGCATTCCTCAACCCTTGTGCCTTCCTTTCTAGCAGAGAGACTAACTTGCATTTACAGTGCACATAATTGGTGAGTGCCTTAGGCAGGGAGATAAATATAGCTCTGGTCACTGGAAGGTTTCCTTCAGTGGCCCTATCTTCCAGGTCTCCTGTTGAAAAACTGCCTTTTATAGCTTCCCTGGGAGTCTTTTTTTGTTAACTTCTGGGAAAAACTGCATCCAAGTGATCCAGCCAACCACCTTCCCCTGTAGCTAACCTGTGCTTAATTGCTTGTTGTTGATAATTAGCTCTAATTTGCCACAGCTCTCTTGAACTTTGAAAGCAGTATTCTAAATTCAATATTCTGTTTTAAAACTCCTAGCCTTTTCTGTGTCTTTTGCTCTCTCCAACTCACCAAGGTCTAACTCTCAGCTCTTTGAATCATGGTGAGCAATGGTGGTTCTCAGCTTTTATCATGTATGAGCATCACCTGGGCTGCTGATGAATAATGATGATTCCTGGTTTACGTATTCAGAGATTCTCATTTCGGTGAGTCTCAAGTAGGCCCAGGTATCTGCATATTAAGTGCCCCGCTTGGGTGATTCTATTGTAGGTGATCCAATCTTGGGGCAACACTATTTTTGACTTGGCTTCTCAAGCTTTAATGTGTATTTTAATCACCTGGGAATCTTGTTACAATGTAGATTCTGGTTTAGCAGTTTTGGGGTGGGAAATTTCTAACAAGACTTTTGGTCCCAGGAGTCACGATACTATGAGTGGAAAGGTTTTAGGTTAAATAGTTAATACCATATAATTCAGACTTTTAAGTGTATATTACCTTAAATCTAATATAATGTCTGTTTAAGATTGTATCTATGCAGTTAAAACATAAGCTTTTTAAGGGCAAAAGTCTCAAATCGTAGAATGCCAAACTTGGAAGAGATCTTTTGCATAACTAATCCAGAGATCTTTTGCCAAGCTTCACCCAAAGATCCAAACCTTCAGCTCTACCTCATACTGTTTAAAGGAAACGTTATATAAGAATGCCTTAAAATTTTGCTATTTGCCAGTTTTCCTCAGGCTCCACCTAGCCTTTGAAGGCCTTTGAGTTTGGCAGTCTGCTAAAAAATGTTTCTTTCATTTGAGGTTCAGGAAGAGAAGGTTATTGGTCAATTTCACACTGCTAATTGTTGAAGAGCTGGGGATGGGCTTAAACTTCTGGCAAGCCAGGGTACATATTGGTTATACAATGCTTCTTTGTTTATTGCTTAAATAAAATCTGCATCATAGTGCTGGTTTTGAAGATTCTTTGGACTTGGTAAACTTATACAGAAAACACAGTTCCTGTTTTGCTTTAGTATTAAAACATCAAAAGTGATAGGGGAAAAATAAAAACAAAAACTGTCTTGGATTCATTGTTGCTGGATGTAAGGTCAGTCTTTGCCTTTGGTTTGTTTAGTAGCTTTTTACATAAAACTGATCTTAGCAAAGCATCAAAACGTGGCATCTCTTATGTTGAAAGGAAACCTAAGCTTTTCAAAATGTCCTTTATCAGTAAGATGAGATTATTTTCCATCATCTTCTGTGGAATTTATTAGAGTGAAGAAAAAGGAAGGGAAAGATTTTTATTTAAGAGGAAAACTAAATCTAAAAGCCTGGTGTGGACTGAGCAGAAATTTTGGTGCTGGCTAAGGGCGAATTTAATCAAGATCCTGCCACTGGTTGTGTGACAAGTCCTAGGTAATTTATTTAGCATTTCTGAACTGATTTCCCATCTGTGAAATGGACTTAATAATAGCTACCTGCAGAGCTATGTACAGTTAAAAAACATGATAAAAGTATCTACAACATAATACACAGCAGAGTAATCATTAACTCTTCCTAGATTTGTTCTTTTTACATATTATAGCTACTGTAAATTCTCATTGTTTTTACATATTTGCTTTCTGTGAGTCTAATGTATGATTTTTTTATATCCTGGAAATCCTGGAAATTTTACATAGATGACTTTAAAGACATATATATAGATGGAGGACTGTAGTAAAAACATTCAATATTATTTATTGTTATAGAACCTTTTAAATAAAAGCCAGGTCAGATATTCAGAATACAATTTATGAAAGAAAAGAGTTGATTATTTTGTACTGAATTATAAAACTGAAGATCATTAGCTTTTTAGAAAACGATTTGCTAAGACAAATCATTTTTCTGTAACATTTGCTATAAACTGTATAGTGTTCTTTTTGAGGACATTTTTGGGCAATGGAAAAACTACTAGTTTATAGAGGAGAATTTTCTTATTTTCCTGTGTCCTTGGAAAAATAATTTAATTCACTTATGTCCACTTTTTAAACCCAAGAATTCTGAATTAAGGAAAATTGGCTCCACTTAAACCCCAAAGGGGACGTTTGGCCATGTCTAGAGACATTTTTGTTGCCATGACTGGAGGGGGATGCTACTAGCCTCTAGGGTAGAGGCCAGGGATGCTGCTCAATAGCCTACAGCATGCAGGACAAACCTGCCACAATAAAGAATTATTGAACCCAAAAGGTCAGTAGTGTTGAGGTTGAGAAATTCTGCTTTAATCTATAGATTGATTAAAATAAATGGCACAGTGTTTAAAATCTGTAGCTCTAAAGCATGCTTTCTCAATGGAGGCAATATGGTTTTCAAGGGAGGAAAAAAAAGATTCTTGGTGGGCGAAAATATTGATATTATCATGGGTTGTGGCCCTCCAAAGTCAATCCTCCTCAATAAAGAGACACATAGTATATTTGTGATGTTAAAATTCCATAGGGGTGGGGTGTCCAATCAGGCAAAAATTGTCTAAATAGGCTTCTTAATGGGGATACTAGCAAAAAAAAAAAAAAAAAAAAGTTGAGAAACACTGCTCAATCAAATGAGCGAATGACTCTGGGTAGGTCACTTCAGCTCTTTGTACTTCAGTTCCCCATGTGTCCTTAGCTTATGGGGTTGTTGTGATAGTTAAAGTAATATTAAACACCATTTATTTATGGAGTGCCCACCATATGTTAGTCCAGATACTCTTATATTGGCAGTAACTGGCACAACAGCCCTATAAAATAAATAGAATCTCCATTTTCTAGATGAAGAAATGGAGGCTCATGTAACCATAAAAGCAAGCAAGTGGAAAGGACCACAAATGACTTCATATCTAACTGACTTCAAAGCCTGTTCTCTTTCTTCTGTCTTTCATTAGCTCACATTATAACAAACATGTGTTATCTCAACATTGCAAGTAATACAGCAAGCACATGTCCAGGATTTTCTCTGGGGAAGTAAACAGTATGGGTAATGTTTGTGGCTTTTCTTAGTTACACCCAGCCTCAGGAAGCATATCTTTTCTTCCTTTCAAGACTCGCCTTCCATCTGTCTTCTTGATTCCAGCATTTCCCTTCTCCTCCAGGATGCAGATCATGTGCCAAAGTTTTTTTCTCTCTCTCGCCTGTACTTTTCACTCCATCCGTCAGGTGGCTCATTCCCCACTGCCTGTAACAAGCTCAAGTCTTTTGAATTTTACAAAACTCTTTCTCAACCCTGTGACTCGCTTTAGATACCCTCTTACCCTATTCTTTTTCCTCCCAGGCATCTTCTTTACAAGATTCTTTTACAACTTCTGCCTTTACTTCTTCAGCTACTGTTTGCTCTTCAATGTCCCCAAATTATGCTTTCACTTCTTTTCACCAGATCTCCTTAGATGACCGTCTCTGGTATTTTCACTGTGGGCACTCTCTTTTACTCAAAACTCCCTGCTCTCTTAGTTTCTGGGACATCCTTCTCTCCTGATATTCCTTGTAATTTTCTGACCATTCCTTGTTAGCCTTTTATGTCCATACCAAAGTGATGGTGGTCCATAGGGTTTCGGTCTCGTGGCTTTGAATCTTCAGTCAGGTATGATCCTAATCCATGTAATTATCCCACCACTTCCTGAAGATTTTCCACAGGGATCTCCAGGCTCTCCAGAGAAAGTAAGATTTTCCTCTCCCTTCCCTTGGAAATTCACTTCTTATCTGGTAGTTCTTACCTTGGGTACTGATACCATCAAGATAAAATGTGTACCAGTTCTAGTCTAACACATGATGGCCACTCAAAAATAGTAGTTGTTATTAATTTAATCTTTATACAACACTGGGAGATAAATACTATTATGATTATTCCCATTTTATAAATGAGAAATTTAGGTACAAAGTGATTAAGTGGCCTGCCTAGAGTCATTCTACTTTCTTTTTTAACTTTTTTTTTTAAAGATTTATTTATTTATTTGAGAGAGAATGAGCACGTGTGGGAGGGGCAGAAGGAGAGGGAGAGAGAACGTCAAGGAGACTGCACTGAGGGCAGAGCCCGACATGGGGCTCAATCTCATGACCCTGTGATCGTGACCTGAGCCAAAACCAAGAGTCAGATGCTTAACTGTCCCACTCATGTGCCCCTATTCTTACTTTCTTCGTATTTCTAACAATAGCCAGATAGTTACCAAGACCTTTTCATTCTATAATATGTCTCCATCTCCTAATGTCTATGGTTCTCAGGTTCTCTTTATTTCTCATATGATCTATGGCAGTAACCCTCAATGCTATTTTTTTTTTTTTTTTTTAAGATTTTATTTATTTGCGAGAGAGAGAATGAGAGACAGAGAGCATGAGAGGGAGGAGGGTCAGAGGGAGAAGCAGACTCCCTGCTAAGCAGGGAGTCCGATGTGGGACTCGATCCCGGGACTCCGGGATCATGACCTGAGCCGAAGGCAGTCGCTTAACCAACTGAGCCACCCAGGCGCCCCCTCAATGCTATTTTTTCCTGCAGCAGTAGCCCACCCCCCTCAAACAATCTGCACTATGGTCAGATCAGAGAAATCTTTCCAAAAATATTTACCTGCTCACCATACTCCCTTTCTTGAAACTCCTCAGTGGCTTCCATTTCTTGTAGTTTAATCCAAAATGCCATGGCATAGCATGATGCACCCTCCTGAGCTAGCCTGTTCTTGTTTCATTTCTCTCCATGGCCCTGCTTTAGAACTCATGCTCAGGCTACAGAGTAATGATATAATTCTTTTAAGATTTTATTTATTTATTTATTTATTTATTTATTTATTTATTTATTTATTTATTTATTTATTTATGAGAGAGAGAGCATGCCAGTGGGGGAAGAAGCAGAGGGATAGGGAGAGGGACAAGCAGACTTCATGCTGAGCACTGAGCCCAACTCAGGGCTCAATCTCAGGACCCTGAGATCATGACCTGAGCTGAAACCAAGAGTCAGACGGTTAACCAACTGAACCACCCAGGTGCCTTGAATAATGATGTAATTCTTAAATGCATCATGCTGCTTCACATTTCCATGATTTTATTCACACTGCAACCTCTACTCAATATGCCTTTTTCTTCTTTGTCTTCCTGAAGAATCCCTACTCACCCTCTATGGCTGACATAAAATGTCAACTACTTTTTTTTTTTAAGATTTTTTTTTTTATTTATTTATTTGAGAGAGAGAGAATGAGAGACAGAGAGCATGAGAGGGAGGAGGGTCAGAGGGAGAAGCAGACTCCCCGCTGAGCAGGGAGCCCGATGCGGAACTCGATCCCGGGACTCCAGGATCATGACCCAAGCCGAAGGCAGTCGCTTAACCAACTGAGCCACCCAGGCACCCAAAATGTCAACTACTTTAAGAAACATTTCCACCTGAAATCTTAAGGGCAATGAGCCCAATTTCCTCCCAATGAACAGTGTATGTACATTTAGCATAGTATGTTTAACAGTTAAATTGTCTTCCTTTGGCTTACAGAGGGGTTCAGACGTTGGACTCTGGGTTTGAACCCTTAGTCTAACTCTTAATATAATGTGTCTCTTGGCAAATTATTCTTCCCCTTATCTACACCTAGGGTCGTTTAGAGCATTAACTGAGATTATCACAGAAAGGGTTTGGTACATCAGATCATGTGACTTTCCTACTCTCAACATTCTAATGGGTTCCCATCATATTTAGCATAAATATAAACTATTGTTACCTTTTCTACTTTTATATTTAAATATATTCAGTCTTGATTTCAGAGAGAAAAGGAGAGAGAGAAAGAGAGAGAGTAGTTTGGAAGGTGAGGGATACCCATACTTACTGATGCCTTTACAATCTTGCATGACCCAGCTGTTGGCTCCTTCTGACCTCATTTTTCTACCACTCTTTCTTCACACTATCGCCCTACCCTCATTGACATTCCTGCTCTTCCTTGACCTTGGCATCTAAACTCCCACCTCAGAAGCTTTGCCCCTGTTGTTTTCTCCACCTGGATTGTTCTTCTCACTAACCTCCAAATGGTTCCATACAAACTGTTGTTCAAAGGTCACTTAAGCAATTTATGTAAAGTAGAACCCCCTTCACTTTATTTCCCTTTAATTTTCTTCATCACAGTTATTATTGTTTAATGTATTAATCATTTGTTTGCTTGTTTTTGGCATCTGTCATTTGCTGCAATATAAATGTCATGGCTTTGTTTTGTTTACTGCTATATTCACAGAATTAGAATAATGCTTGACTTATAGTAGGTATTTAAATCCATTTGTTGAAAAATATATGAGTAAATTAGTGGATTATATTATTATTATTATTTAGTAGATGTGTCCTGTAAGGCAGAGACCGGATCCTTTTTGTCTTTATACGCCAAGTTCATTGGTTTTTAAACTGTGTTCTTTGGAGCCTTAGAGTTTCTACTAACATTCTGCTAGGGGCTAGCTGTCTTGATTTTAGCTCTAATTTTATTTGTGTTATATAATGATTTGTAGTAATGGTTTCACTGCTCAAAGGCTTTAAAATCCACTGGCCTAGTGTATCTCTAACACATTCAATAAGTCATTCAATAAATGTTTGCTGGATGAATGAATGAAACTGCCATAAATGTCATCTTCAACTGGAAAAATAACATAGAGCTGACATTTTCTTGAATAGCCTATCTCTAATAAAATATCACCAACAGCATTAACTTTTATTTGTGCTTCCTTGAAAAAGTAATTTAGATTTTATTTTAAAATTAAAATATATATATTTAAAAACATTTTTCTGATATAGCCTAGTGGTTTTTCTGCTTTTGTGGAATTACTTTTCTAGTTTCTTCATATAATTAAGTCAGTGAATACCAGTGCTAGATATGGAAGAAGTAAGCACTAATTAAATTACCTACCACAAGGTAATTACTTTATTATTAGCAAACTAAAAGGAGATGATGATTTAACATTCTTTATATCTTAGTAAAATGTTCTACATCTTCAAGATATTGGTAATATTTGACTTGGACTGTGTTAAAATTTTATTTCTACTTGATGATTCTTGAAAAAATTACATAATTACACTTGATTGATACATATATCTAATGTAATAAACTCATTGGGTTTAAGAGAAATAGGAATGGCCATAATGAAGTAAATTCTTGTTTATTTTATCTATTTTATTTAGTTTAATATAAAATTTAAATGCTAATAATGCAAATATTATAGCCATAAAATGATCAAAAGGAGTTCCATATTTTAACATGGAGGTGATTTCTGGTACTTATGACAAAGAATTCAGATTGTTCAAGGTCCTTCTACCACAGTAATTTTCAAGAAACTGTTTTGATTCTCATGTCCCACCTTCCCTACTTCCTCAGAAAGAAAAGACAGGAAGTGGTGATAATGGCAGTGAGGATTTGAGGTGGAAGTTGAGAATACACAGAAATCAGGGTAAAGGTAGACGGCATGGCCATCACAGGAAGGAGGAACTAATTCTGGCCAGGAAGCAAGATGTTTGTTAACCAGAGCTAGTTTGCACTGGAAACAGCCTGGGGGATTGAGAATCACTGGGAAGCATTTGCCCCACATGGGAGAAAAAAATACTACTATGCCCCATGGCTAAAGTGAACTGAAGAAAAAGGTGTTGAGGTAATCTAAAGTGCTTACTAATGATTAGAGAGAATAGAGAAAGATTAGATTAGATTAGGTGATCTGATTTTACAAGTAGTGGTCTCTCTCTAATCAGATTGAAAAGTAGGAAAAGTGATATGGATGACATCAGAAATGCATTTGACTATTTTGTCATATTGAGAAAAAACATGTTTTGGTAGCTTTAGATTATCTGAATGAGTGCTGGAGGGAATGTTTTTCATTCTTGAAGTCTAGATCACTCTCAGATCATAGTTTTTTGAGTCATAGGAAAAAATGCTATTTTTTTCCAGTTTTTAGTTTAACCTGAGATTAGCTTTTTGACAAATGGAGTCTTAAATCTCTTCACTGACCAGTGTCAGAAACATGCATTTACATATACACAAAAACACAGATTGTTTCATTTTATGTCATGTGGCACCATTGTCAAACCATTCAATAGACACATTTTAATAAAGTATTAACAGCAATATTGAGAAAGACATTACAGAGTGTAGGTATTTATATTCATAAAGGACCTTAAAGGTAATCTATTCAACAATATTTTACAGATATGGAATCTGAGATACATAGAGGTAACACTTTCAAGGTCATAGAACCTAAGTTATTATTATGAGTCAGGTCTAGAATCAAGGATTTTAGGTTCCCAGCTCAGTGCTCTTTATCAATGACTATATAAGGGAGGTGTGGCTAGGTCATTTATTTAATATTTATTTATCCATTCATTCAAATATTCACCCTATATATTTTGAAGTTAGGTCTCAATTTACACAAGACATCATATGAATCATTATTTCTCCCAACTAAGCCACTTAAGTGTATGCATTCTCCTGTGAATATAATTTTAGCTATATCCCATAATGCTTTAATTCTCTTCTCTTTAAGATACTTTATAATTTATTCATTAGTATTTGTTTTCTTTTGAGTAAATAGCTCTACTGGGGAGTTGTCTTTTTTTTTTAATTTATAAATTTCTAGTTTTGTTGCATGGAAATTTAAGGTTAAAAAGGTTTTTTACTTTTGGAGGGTGCCTGGGTGGCTTAGTCCATTAAACGTCTGACTCCTGATTTCGGCTCAGGTCATGATCTCAGGGTTGTGAGATCAAACCCTTTGTGTGGCTCTGTGCTGAGCCTGGAGCTTGCTCAAGATTCTCTCTCTGCCCCTCCCCTTCCTCTAAAAAAAAAGAAAAAAAAAGAAAGGTTTTTTACTTTTGGAAATTATTTGATATGGCCAAATACATAGTGAATTTCTACAAATATTTTATGCCAATTATGTTCCTTAATTTCAAAGGAAAGTTTGTGTGTTTATCTATGTCTGTGTTTGTGTGTCTTTGATCATGTTTGTTAGGTTATCACATATCTCTAGTTTTTGTTTGCTTAATCTGTTACCTTGTGGGATAAAATCCCCCAATATTGTTATGGATTTGTCAAACCCTTCTTGTATTCCTGGTTTATAAAAAATATATTTCAAGTCTATATTTTGTATATAAAAGTTAATGACATATTTTGGGTAATATCCCTTTTTGTCCTTGAATTTAATTTTGATTAGTATTAATATTGCTGTGTTTGCTTTTTCATTTTTTAAAAAAGATTTATTTATTTGACAGAGAGAGAGAGAACGAGCTCATGAGGAGTAGAGGGAGTGGCAAGCAGAGGGAGAGGGAGAAGCAGGCTCCCCTTGGAGCAGGGAACCCAATGCAGGGCTCAATCCCAGGACCCCAGGATCATGACCTGAGCCAAAGGCAGACACTTTACCGACTGAGCCACCCAGGCATCCCTACTTTTTTATTCTTTCCACACATATCTGATGTATTTTTTCTATCCCTTTATTTCAACCTGTGTATGCCATTTTGTTTCAGCTATATCTTCAATAATCAGTAGTAAATGGATTTACTAATTTCCTTTTGATTCACCGTATCCTATTACTTTATGTTTTCTAGTTGCGATCTTTATTTTTCCCACTTAACTTCCATCCATTCCCTTTTTCTGAGTGTTCTTTATTTTATATTTTCTTCTTTGTGACTTAGATTTTATTTATCCCATTTTTTTGAAGCGAAGTTATTAGATGACTACAGATTTATACTTTATGTGGTACAGTCAATTGACCCCTTTGTCATCAATAAATGTCCTTTTTATCTTTAATAATGCTTTTTGCCTTAAATACTATCCTTCCGATATGAGTTTTGCCTTACCAGTATTATTTTGGTTAGTGTTTAATGGTATTTTTTTTTTTTACTGAAGTATAATTAACATATAATGTTATATTAGTTTCAGGTGTACAACATACTGATTCAACAATTCTACACATTATTCAGTGTTCACCATGATAAGTGAAGTCACTGTCATCAATGTTATTACAATATTTTCATATTGTAGATTTTATCTCCAAGATTTATTTATTTTATAACTGGAAGTTTGTACCTCTTAACCCTTTATCTCATTTTTTACCCTTAAATGTTTATCCTTAAAAAATATAAATATAGGGGCACCTGGGTAGCTCAGTCGTTAAACATCTGCCTTTGGCTCAGGTCGTGATCCCTGGGTCCTGGGATCGAGCCCTGCATTGGGCTCCCTGCTCTGCAGGAAGCCTGCTTCTCCCTTTCCCACTCCCCCTGCTTCTCCCTTTCCCACTCTCCCTGCTTGTGTTCCCTCTCTGGCTGTGTCCCTTTCTGTCAAATAAATTAAAAAAAAAATTCAAATACATATTTAAACTTTTTTTTTTTGTTTAACATCTAATGCTAATCAATATTTTATACCTCCTATGTTTTACTATAATCACCTGTATTTTCACCAAGAAGCTAATAATTCTTTTTAAAAAAATATTTTTGATTAAAGTATAGTTGACACACAATGTTACATTAGTTTCAGGTGTGTAACATAATGATTCAACAAATCTATGTGCCCACAAGTGTGGCTATCATACAATGCCATTATAATACCATTGACTATATTTCCGATGTTGTCCTAATAATTCTTTTGTATTATGCCTCCACTTTCTTGTATATCTTTAAAATGACCAAAAGTTTCATAGACATCTTTAGAATTAATGATCAAGTTTATGAGTTCTTTCTTTCTTTTAAAAGATTTTATTTATTTGAGAAAGAGAGAGAGTGAGAGAGAGAGAGAATGAGCAGGGTGAGGGGGGAGAGGCAGACTCCCCTGCCAAACAGGGAGCTGGACACGGGGCTCAATCCCAGGACACCGGGATCATGACCTGAGCTGAAGGCAGATGCTTAACCGACTGAGCCACCCAGGAGCCCCATGATTTCCTCCTTTGTCATCTTTTCTTATATTTCACATTTCTCTTTCTTGGATTTATTTTTCATTTATTGAAGTGAATTCTCAAGTTAGTCTTTCAAATAGTACATGATTGCTTTCAAAATCATCTTGATTTTCTTTTACTTGAACGCTAATTTGGTGGGTTAGAGCATTTTAAGCTCCTAATTATTTTCCTTCAGAATGTTGAAGACCTTTCTCAGGTCTTTAAAATTACGCTAACAGTATCGAAATCTATGATATAAATAGAGAAATCTGGGGCAGACAGTAAAGGAGGATACTAGAAACAGAGTCAAAGAGCTGACGGAAGTCAAGTGAAAGCACTAAACTCAAAAGTCACTACAATGTCATTGGGGATTCAGGATCTGACTACAGGCTCCCCAAAGAATATGACTGAGTTGCCAAGTGCCAAGGACCCAAAAGAAGAGTCCGTTAGAGGGACCAGCCATCACTGGTGGGTAACATTGAAGGGGAAGTCAAGGATCTGGTGGTTATGTATATGGCCCAGGAGTTCAGCTCCTTTTAGAGGTACGTCAAACAGCAGACTATTTCCAGATTGACCTTGCTAGTGGGGAAGATCTGTCTGTAGGAGGCAGACATCTGACAAGGAAAAGCGAGTGTCAGCCAAGCTAAACGGAAAATAATTCAAGAGGAAAAGCCAAGGTTTTCATAATATAGCTGTATATTATGTAAAACATTAGAATGCACAGATGAATTAGAAACTGAACCTGTCAGAACAAATTGCCATAAACTTGGTGGCCTAAAACAACAGGAATTTATCCTCAGACTTCTGAAGGTCTGAAGTCTGATATCAAGGGGTTATTAGGGCCACACTCCCTCTGGAGTCTCTGAGGAGAGTTATTTCTTGCCTCATCCAGCTTCTGGTGGCTCTCAATATCTTTGTGGCTGTCTCACTCCAATCTCTGTCTGTGTCATCTTCACATGGCTTTTCCCTCTTCTCTGCTCATGTCTTCTCTTCTGTCTCTTACAGTACACTTGTCATTGGATTTAGGGCTGACATTGGTACTTTAGGATGTTCTCATCTTGAGATACTTAATTGCATCAGCAAAGATTCTTTTTCCAAAGAAGGTCACATTCTCAGATTCTGGGTGGACATGTCTTTGGAGGCAGGGAGCAATTAAAATCACTACAACAAACAAATTCATGTTAAATAATAAGTAGCAGCACAAATAGTGATATATAAATGAGGATAGGTTTCAGGCTTATTTACTCTGCTGTAATGTGAATAATGGAGAGTTGGTATTGAAATGAATAAACATAATGTTCAGTATTTTGCAATTCATATTATGTCTCTAAGACATTGATTCTCAAAAATGTAATGTTCATATAAAATCACTTGGGGTTTCCAATTAAAAATAAAGATATTTTAAGCTCCATTCCCAGAGATTTGGTTTTAATAAATCTACATGGGACCTGGGATTCTGCAATTGGGTAGGCAGAAAGAGAGGAGGAAAAAATCTAAGTTTTATAAGATGTAGTACAATTATGTGATGGGTTTTATGAAAGAAAGTAACCCAAACTTACAAGTATAAACTTAGGTACAATGTCACAGTAAGTATCCCAGAAGCTTAAACTGGGCTAGCTTTTTGGCAAATCTGCCGTCAGTCACTCTAAGAATCTAGCATATGATCTTAGATCCCACTTTGTGGTAAACTATTTTAATATACCTTTCTTTTGTTATTGTTAAACATCATTTCTTGCTGGAATGCTGTGTGAACTCCTCTTTAAAATTGTATCTGAAAGTTAATTATTGAGACAAAGCCCTGAATGTTGATTAGAATTATAACTATATTAGGGGATGGATTGGTCCCTGGTATTAAATGTAAGGCTTGTGAACTTCAAAAATTCCTTTCATATAGTCCTTATTGTTACTATTAGTATTACATATTTATAGTTTATTTCCTGGAAGCATCATGAAGTGGAATAAGGGGGCATGGGTTAAAAATCCCAGGTATCCTTCTTTGAGACTCTTTATGTATGAAATGAATATCTCACCGAATTGTTCCAAGGATTGAATGTGGTAATATATGGATGCCTGATACAAGGACTGCACAGATTCTTGTTAATATTTCCTTCCTTACTTTGGGTTTTTTTTTTTCTTTTCTCCCTTCTCACCTCTCCCCACTTTCTCTAACATAGCTTTGCCCCTAGATTATTGAATAACCGAAAGAAAAAACCTGTAAAGTTCTCTATGGAATTTTGCATTTTAGTTCTTACCTATTTCACATATGAAAAGACCAATAAAATTCTGTTACTGAAACAATTGGTTCATAATGATAGTAGCAATACTTCTAATTTTTCACTGAGGCTAGAGTCTGCCATCAGTGCTCCATATACATTCTACAAGAAACCTATAATGGAGATATAACAATTATGTCCCAGTGTTTCTTTTATTTTATTGAGATGTAATTGACATGTAACACTGTATAAGTTTAAGGTGTCCAACATATTGATTTGATACATTTATATATTGCCATATGCTTACCACCATAGTGTTAGCTAATACCTCTACACTTCACATAATTATCATTTCTTTTTTTGTGGTAGGTACTATTAAGATCTAGTCTCTTACCAGCTTTGAAGTTTATAATACACTATTGTTGTCTATAATCATTATGCAGTGCATTAGATCTCTAAGACTTATTTACCTATTGGTTCCAAGTTTGTATCCTTAAACAACATATTTTATTTCCCATTTTTACAAAGAAAAAACTGAGGCTTACAAAGCTTTCTGTAATTTTTCCAAGAAGACACACAATAAGCAAGTGGCAAAGCAAAGTCACCTATGCTGGCTGACCCAGAATCCTGCTCTTGGCCACTGCTACAATTCTGAGATAATATTCCTGAATTAGCTAAATCAACTTTATTTATAGCTACCAATTTCTATTACTTAACAATAAACTTCTGTGTATATTAGCAGCCAGTGGTAATAGAAAGCTCTTTGCTTTATTTTAAAGGGTACAGACATATTGTAGTTGTGGGCACTTTAACCCAGGAAATTACAGAGAATACAATTTTCAGTGATTGGGTAGAAATGCTTTTAATTTCCATCTTCTTTTGGCAGTTATACTTGTTTAATAAAATTCTTTGCTGTACATTTCAGTTTTTACTAATGTGATTACGTGGTCTAACATCAAAAGGGTTCATTGCTTAATGACCAAGAACCAAGCATGTGAAGATGCAGAAGTTGGAAATGGTTTTAAACAAATCAATTTCAAGTGCATTAATCTTTGAAAACAGTGCTTGAGCATTTTCCATATGAAAGTCATTTCCATTATGACTTCATAGAGCCATTCAAATTGTCTTTTTGATGTTTATTGTCTTTATGGTACCAAGAGTAGCTACATTGTGTTATAATAACATGGTTTATTTCTGCCTCTAAATTATCTGTGGAGGAGAGTGGATTTATATAGTTGTGTATATTTGCTCAGCATCTCTTCGGTATCCTTCCAGAATCACTTATACATTGCCTTTGGTTGTATATGTATCTTTGTGAAAACGACAGCAAGCACTGAATCAGAGTGATGCATCATTTACTCTGTGGGGCTTTATGTATTGTCACTACAATTGCATGTTCACAGGCAACTTGGTGTACTTAAGATTTACAAGTCATTTGTTTGCTTCCAAGGACTCATGTTCGATGACATTGTATATTAAAGTTGCTAAACAAATTATATATTTTTGTGCCTAAATCTTCAATGATTCAAGATGAATCTGCATCTTTCTTTTTTTCTTTCCTCCTTTCTCTCCTTCCTTCCTTCCTTCCTCCTCCTTTCTTTGTTCAAAAAGCAGTATATCTTTTGTAATTCATTGGGTAACTTCACTGACAACCTGAAATCATTTTTCTTTGAAATCTCTTTTCTTTCAGTTTTTGCCTTTGCATTTATATTGTTTCTGTGGCCCAACTTAATTTTTAAGTCTCAAAGCAATTCAGACTTTTCAAGCATTCTCTTCATTGATGTCATTAAGCTTAGATTTTATCTTCCCCCTTCCAATCACTAGATTGATAAGATCAAAAGTTACAGTTATAGATGTGAGGTCTTTAAGAATAAATTTTCTAAGCACTTAGTGTATACAAAAAATGAAGCCAGGTAGGAGGAGAAAAAAAAAATTGCTAGAAGCATCTAATATTCTCCACAAACTCAAAATAATTCATTCAATCTCTATTTTAAAAGAACACATGAAATTCTTTTTTTAAATTTTTTTTAAAGATTTTATTTATTTATTTGACAGAGAGATAGACAGAAGAGCACAAGCAGAGGGAGTGGCAGAGGGAGAGGGAGAAGCAGGCTCTGCACTGAGCAGGGAACCCGATGTGGGACTCGATCCCAGGACCCTGAGATCATGACCTGAGCCGAAGGCAGACGCTTAACCATCTGAGCCACCCAGGCGCCCAAGAACACATGAAATTCTTATAAATATTTTAGGTAAACATTTACAGCAAGCAGCTCCTTATTAAAAGGATACTTAAACTTTTTTTTTTTTTGAATAATCTTTTTGAGTAGTTAGTTGATTTCATTCAAGCCAGCTTTCTGGCATTGAATCTGAAACCATTAAATACCCATGTTGTAATGTCAGATGGAGATATTTTAAATTTGGGGGCATTTATTTAGATAATTCCTTCTCTGTCTCCCAATATGACAAAAAGTATTGCTTATTATTTAATTCAAAGTAAAATTGTGCCATGATGACAGTGCTTTATGTAGAAGAACACAGTGAATGAAAGAAAGCCTATATATGCCACAGGCTGAATGATAGAAGCCTATATCATATTTGTAATTTTTGCTCATGAAATACCACTTCTGATTCTGATTCTCTATAGTTCCAAGTAGGTAAATACAGAAAACATAATAAATATTCTTTGATTTCTTCTTCCTTTGTTCCTTCCTGCTTCCTTATTTCTTCACACCACAAATAGAGTTTTGAGTTAGAAATGAAAATACAGAAGTGATGAGTACCAGTACTCTAGGATTGCTTTCAGACGTAGACTTCTATGCCTATGAAGAACTCTGTCACACAATTCAAAGTCTTTTTCAAATTGTATGGGCTTTGAATCATCAAATTTGAAGGAATTTGGCAGTTATTCAGTCCTCCATCTGCCTCCAATAAAAGCTGCTTTATTAAGTCACCCAGTGAGATGGGAATCTATGCTTTCTTTTAGGCTTTGAGAGAAAATGATTCAATAATCTCTTTTATAACTTATTTCAGTGTTTAATAACTCGAACTGTCAAAAAAGATTTTTTCATCATTAGCCTAAATTCTTTTTGTTGTCATTTAAGCACAAGAATCAGATGAACAGCCTCATAGAATTAATCTACAAATGCAACATCAAAGGACACAATAATTACAATCCAAGCTGTTTTGCCTCACTCGAGCCATCCTAATTCTCAAAGTCCAGAACTGGGACTCTTTTTTTTTTTTTTAAAGATTTTATTTATTTATTTGAGAGAGAGAATGAGAGAGAGAGAGCACATGAGAGGGGGGAGGGTCAGAGGGAGAAGCAGACTCCCTGCCGAGCAGGGAGCCCAATGCGGGACTCGATCCTGGGACTCCAGGATCATGACCTGAGCCAAAGGCAGTTGCCCAACCAACTGAGCCACCCAGACACCCCAGAACTGGGACTCTTATTAACAGTGCTTAAATTTTAGTATTTAATACTCCTAATATTTATAAAGACAAAATCTGTTGGACATGCCTCTGAATGCCTAAAACCATATTAAGAATGATACTCTGATACTTCTTAATAATGTGCATATTGTTACCCTTTCTGTTTACTGTGGTTGAAATAATGTGTCTCGCTCTAGACCTGCTTCCTCCAGTCAGCTTCCTGAGCCCTCTGCTTCCAGCTCTAATCCTTCTTGTTGTCTGCCTCAATTCCAGCCTAATTCCACAGCTCCAAACCTGTTAGTTCTTCTTCCTTCCTGTGCCCAGTTACAGGTATTTCCAACACCCCCCACCAACTTCTGTCATTATTGTTATAATACTATTAGCTGACTCACTGCTAGTTCTGGAGAACCTGTAGCTAATGCTCTCATTCCTTGGCTACTTTTATTGTTGACACTACACTTAGGCCACCTGGTCAATAAGTCCCAGAAGCATGAACAGTGCTCGGCCTGATCCTGGAATAAGAACCAGAACTAGAAATGAATAGAGTATTTGAATGTTTTGCTTATATGTATTATCCAAAATGGATTCAATTATGTTTAAAGAAAAACTAATACCTGTTAGATTTTACCCAAGGAAAGATAAGGAAAGGGGTGTATTTATCTGATTTTTAAAATTCATCCCAGGTATGACACATTGATTGGAGTGGTTGAGATTCTGTGCAAGTGGGTTTCTACCCAGGCAGAAAAGAAGATTGGATTAGCCTATGTAATCAAATGATGTGAGGGAGGAGGTGCATCTGACATCAGGAACATCAGGGATGAAGATAATAAAGTGATACCAGAATTCTCTCCATCTCTCCATCCCTTCCTCTTTGACTGAGGGATCTCTTCTCTCAAGACACGTTTCCTACACTGGACGGCTCTGGTGCTTCACAACTCAGCTTTGCTACTGGGTGGGTATTAAAATTCTTTCCTTAGCTCCAGTATGGAAAATTCTGATTTTGATGAGATGATTTTGATGATGTTAAGCAGGAGTGTGTCTTGACCTGTTTTACATCTTAAAAGGCTCACCTTGGTTGCCCTGTTTGATTGTGGGGAAAGGAAATTGGGAAGAAAGGGAAACCAATTAGGAGGTCATGGCAGTAGTTCAGGTGAGAAATAATGGTGGCTTGTGGTAAAATGGTCAGAGTAAAGACAGTGAAAATGGCTCAGTTGGGATATATTTGGAGGACAATAGACAGGTCAGAATAATGGACTGGTAGTGAGATGAGGGAAATCAAAGAGGAAACAAGTAACTCCTGTTTTTGGCCTAAGCAATTAGATGGTGATATGAGAAAGAAAATGCCCCCATATAAAACATGTAGTACATATGTAATACATATCTTCCAGCAAGTATTTGTAGATTTCTTTCATAGATTTAAACAGAGAAATACTATGTCTTTATATCCAAAGACAGACTATTATAGACATTCTACCCAATTTCAACTGATACCCAATTTTGCCTTTTAGCAAAACCAGAATGAGTCAGAGTACCTGGTAGATAAAGTAAACACAAGCCCTCTCCCCTCTCTGCCCATAGGTGATTGGACTGGTGGTGAACCCATTTAAACCAGTACTGTGCCAACTGGATACTTTACTGTGCGATTTGAATAAGTAATACAGAACTGTGAAAAATTCTGGTGGTGTTTTGATAGGGATTGCTTTGAATGTGTAGACTGCTTTGGGTAGCATAGGCATTTTAACAATATTCTTCCAATCCATGAGCATGGAATGTTTTTCCATTTCTTTATGTCCTCTTCACTTTCTTTTATAAGTGTTCTATAGTTTTCAGAGTGCAGATCTTTTACCTCTTTGGTTAGGTTTATTCCTAGGTATCTTATGGTTTTTGGTGCCATTGTAAATGGGATCAATTCCTTGATTTCTCTTTCTGATGCTTTATTATTGGTGTATAGAAATACAACAGGTTTCTGTACATTGATTTTATATCCTGCAACCTTGCTGAATTCATGTATTAGTTCTAGGAATTTTTTGGTGGAGTCTTTGGGTTTTCTACATAGAGTATTATGTTATCTGCAAGTAGTGAAAGTTTGACTTCTTCCTTGCTGTTTTGGATGACTTTTATTTCTTTTTGTTGTCTGATTGCTGAGGCTAAGACTTTTAGTACTATGTTAAATAGTAATGGTGAGAGTGGACATCCTTGTCTTGTTCCTGACTGTAGAGGAAAAGATGGCAGTTTTTCCCCATTGAGGATGATATTAGCTGTGGGTCTTTCATACATGGCCTTTATGAAGTTGAGCTATGTTCCATCTATCCCTACTTTGTTGAGGGTTTTTATCAACAATGGATGCTGTATTTTGTCAAATGCTTTTTCTGCATCTATTGAGAGATCATATGGTTCTTATCCTTTCTTTTATTAATGTGGTGTATCATGTTGATTGATTTGTGAATATTGAACTGCCCTGCAGCCCAGGAATAAATCCCACTTGATCATGGTGAATAATTCTTTTAATGTACTGTTGGATTCAATTTGCTAGTATCTTGTTGAGAATTTCTGCATCCATGTTCATCAGGGATATTGGTCTGCAATTCTTTTTAAGTGATGTCATTGCTATTGGAATCAAGGTAATGCTGGCCTCAAAGAAGGAGTTTGGAAGTTTTCCTTCCATTCTATTTTTTGGAACAGTTTCAGAATGATAGGTATTAACTCTTCTTTAAATGTCTGGTAGAATTCCCCTGGGGAGTCATCTGGCCCTGGACTTTTGTTTGTTGGGAGATTTTTGATTACTGATTCAATTTCTTTGCTGGTTAGGTGTCTGCTCAAATTTTCTATTTCTTCCTGTTTCAGTTTTGGTAGTTTGTATGTTTCCAGGAATTTGTCCACTTCTTCCAGATTGCCCAGTTTTTTGGCATGTAATTTTTCATAATATTCTCTTATGATTATTTGTATTTCTGTTTGTTGGTTGTGATCTCTCCTCTCTCATTCATGATTTTATTTATTTGGGACTTCTCTCTTCTCTTTTTGATAAGTCTGGCTAGGGGATTATCAATTTTATTAATTCTTTCAAAGAACCAGCTCTTAGTTTCATTGATCTGTTCTACTGTGGGTTTTTGTTGTTGTTGTTTCTATATAGTTTATTTCTCCTCTAATCTTTATTATTTCCCTTCTGCTGGCTGTAGGCTTTATTTGCTGTTCCCTTTCTAGCTCCTTTAGGTGTAGGGTTAGTTTGTGTATTTGAGACTTTTCTTGCTTCATGAGGTAGGCCTGTATTGCTATATACTTCCCTCTTAGGACTGCCTTTGCTGCATCCCAAAGGTTTTGGACTGTCGTGTTTTGATTTTCATTTGTTTCCATGTACTTTCTTTATTTCTTCTTTAATTTCCTGGCTAACCTATTCATTCTTTAGTAGGATGTTCTTTAACCTCCATGTATTTGTGGTCTTTCCAAATTTTTTCTTCTGGTCGACTTCAAGTTTCATACTGTTGTCATCTGAAAATATACATGATATGATCTCAATCTTTTTGTACTTGTTGAGGGCTGATTTGTGACACAGTATGTGATCTATTCTAGAGAATGTTCCATGTGCACTTGAAAAGAATGTGTATTCTGCTATTTTAGGATGAAATGTTCTGAATATATCTGTTAAGTCCATCTGGTCCTGTGTGTCATTTGAAGTCATTGTTTCCTTATTGATTTTCTGTTTGGATGATCTGTCCATTGCTGTAAGTAGGATGTTAAGGTCCCCCGACTATTATTGTACTAAATCAATGAGTTTCTTTATGTTTATTATTAATTGATTTATATATTTGGATACACCCAAGTTGGGGGTATAAATATTTACAATTGTTAGATCTTGAGGGATAGACAACATAATTATGATATAATGCCGTTCTTCGTCTCTGGTTACAGTCTTTGTTTTAAAATCTAGTTTGTCTGATATTAAGTTTGGCTATTCTGGCTTTCTTCTGATGTCCATTAGCATGATAGATGGTTCTCCATCCCCTAACTTTCAATCTGAAGGTGTCTTTAGGTCTAAAATGAGTCTCTTGTAGGCAGCATATAGATAGGTCTTCTGTTTTTGTTTTTGTTTTTTTTTAATCTATTCTGATTTATGTCTTTTGATTGGGGCATTTAGTCTATTTACATTCAGAGTGAGTATTGAAAGATAAGAATTTAGTGCCATTGTGTTAACCTTTAGAGTTGGTGTTTCCGGTGATATTCTCTGGTCCTTTCCACTCTTTGTTGCTTTTGGTCTTTTTTTCCCTACTCAAAGAGTCCCCCTTAAAATTTCTTACAGGGCTGGTTTAGTGGTCACGAACTCCTTTAGTTTTTGTTTGTCTGGGAAACTCTTTATCTCTTCTATTCTGAATGACAGCCTTAATAAATAAAGTATTCTTGGCTGCATTATTTTTCCCATTCAGCACCTTAAATATATCCTGCCATTCTCTTCTGGCTTGCCATGTTTCTGTGGACAGATCTGCTGTGAACCTGATCTGTCTTCCTTGTAGTTTTTCCCCTTGCTGCTTTCAGGATTCGTCCCTTGTCTGTGTATTTTGTGAATTTAGCTGTGATAGGTCTTGGTAATGGCTGGCTTTTGTTGAATTTAATGGAAGTTCTCTGTGATTCTTGGATTTTGATGTCTGTGTTCTTCCCCAGATTAGGGAAGTTTTCAGCTATAATTTGCTCAAATAAACCTCCTGCCCCTTTTTTTTTCTCTCTTCATCTTCTGGGACTCCTATGATATGAATGTTATTACATTTTAATAAGTTGCTTAGTTCCCCAAGTCTACCTTCATGATCCATAACCTTTCTTTCCCTTTTCTTTTCAGCTTCATAATTTTCCATAAATTTATCTTTAGCATCATTGATTCATTCCTCTGCCTCGTCCATCCTTGTCATTATGACATCCATAGGGTTTGCATCTCAGTTACAGCATTTTTTTTTCTATTTGGTTTTTTTATTGTTATGTTAATCACCGTACATTACATCATTAGTTTTTGATGTAGTGTTCCACGATTCATTGTTTGTGCATAACACCCAGTGCTCCATGCAGAACGTGCCCTCTTTAATACCCATCACCAGGTTAACCCATCCTCCCATCAGTTACAGCATTTTTAATTTCAGCCTGACTAGACTTTAGTTCTTTTAATCTCTGCAGTAAGGGATTCTCTAGTGTCTTCTATGCTTATTTCAAGCCCAGCTAGTATCTATAATTGTTGTTTTAAATTCTAGCTCAGACATCTTATATCTGTATTGATTAAACCCTGGCTGTTAGTTCTACTTCCTGATCTTTCTTTTGGGGTGAATTCCTCCATCTTGTCATTTTGTCTAGGAAAAAGGAAAGGAAAGGAAAGAAGAAAGGAAGGGAGGAAAGAAAGAAAGACCTAGATCCTGGATGTGTTTTGATCTGCTTGTTAAAAGAAGTTAGATCCAAAAATTCTAAAAAAAATAAAATAAAATAAATATAAATATATAAAAATGAAAATTAAAAAAGATAAAAACTTAAAAAGAAATTTAAAAATAGGAAAAAAATTTTAAAAACATAAAAAGAAAAAGAAAGCTAGATCTTATTTCCCCTAGAGCTGAAGCTTTGCAGCACACTGTGATCAGTAAGCTTGGTGCAAACGAGGTGTTTATGCTAGTCTTCTGAGAGAGTGGCCTATTGCTCTAATTCTCAGATGGACTTCCCTAGTGGAGATGTGCCTGCAGGGCACAGGGGGACAGGACTTGGGGTAAGCACTCCTGGTCTCCACTAGGTGGAGCTATTTTGCTCCCTGAAGACTTCGAGGGCTGACGGGCGATGGGAAAATGGTGGCAGGTAGCCACAGAACTAAGGGTTCAGGCCTTCACTCTTCAGAAAGCCCTCACAGAAGAACAATCACCCCTCTTGTGTCCCTGCCTTCTGTCAGATCCCTGCCTTCACCCTGCCAGTGTCCGAGCTATTATATCTCTGCTGTGCGACTAGGTTTCAAAACTCCAAATTTTAGGGACTCCCACCACATGTGCTGATCTAGCCATGCTTTTGTCATTTGTGGGCCAGTCCCAGGAAAGTGGTCGCAGGACTGCACAGCAGTTCAGAGTTTACGGCAAGGCAGAACAGAGAACTGGCCCCCAAGCTCACTGCCCTCAGACAGAGTCCCTGCTCCTATGCCTGGGAACACTGCAGCACGTTGGTACCACCTGTTCTTCTTGAGACCCAGGGGATCCTCAGTCTTGCTGTCCGCTCCCAGGTCTCTGTCCCCCTTCCCCACCTGAGCGCCTGCCTGAGTCTGCCATGGCAGACTTCTAAACCTTCAGATTTTGTGCTCTGCTGCTTAGAATACCTTGTGGCAATCTCTGTATTACATTTTAATAAGTTGTATGCAACTTATGCAGCACCCACAGTTCTTCCTCCCCCACATCAACTCTCCGCACTTCCTACCTTCTAGAAGGTGGTCACTTTTCTACGTATAGACTTGCCATTTTTTTTTTTCTTTTGATCCCCCAACTGATTTCTTGGGCATCCAGAATGATTTGATAATTATCTAGCTGTGTTCGAGGGTTGAGGCAAGCTTAGGGTCCCCCTATTTCTTCACCGTCTTAACTCCTCTCCCATATTACACATATTTTCAAACATAGTTTTATACACGGTAATACACTCTCATTTATTACCTCTAAATAATTACAACCTGATTTCATTTGCAGGCAAAGAAGCTATTGTGGATTCAATTATTTTTTAAGCCTTTACACATTGATGAAGTTTCTATGTTTTTTTTTTTTTTCACAACTACATGTTCTTGGTTCTTATGTGTTTCTTCCTTAATATGGTTTATTTGCAAAGAGTTTTCTGGAGGGCTCAGTTCTTGAACAATGTAATATAGTTGGGTAATTGAGCCTGAAAGAAGCCTTTTAATTTCTTTTTGTTTACAAGCATGACTTTTGACATGTATATGCTCTTTTAAAAAATTTATTTATAATATTCTTATAACTTTATTATAATGCCTTATAATTCAAAGTTATTAAATGTAATAAGAATAAGAAAATTTAAAATCCCGTAATAAAAAAAATTACTGTTAATATTATATGTGTATTTTAATAGCCTCTTTTCTTTCACATAGAGAAACACTTCCCTTAAAACAAAAAATATGGTCTATAGTTTCCTTTTTCACTTAATTTATCAGGGATAGTTTTCCATGTAATTAAATATTATTTTAGATCATCATTTTAATGCCTACTTAGTATTTCACTGTTTAAATAGAGCATAATTGGGCGCCTGGGTGGCTCAGTTGGTTAAGCGACTGCCTTCGGCTCAGGTCATGATCCTGGAGTCCTGGGATCGAGTCCCACATCGGGCTCCCAGCTCAGCGGCGAGCCTGCTTCTCCCTCTGACCTTCTCCCCTCTCATGCTGTTTCTCTCTCGCTCGCTTTCTAATACATAAATAAATAAAATCTTTAAAAAAAATAAATAAATAGAGCGTAATTTGATTAACCTGTTATTGTTGAAGATAAAGGTGGTTACCAACTTTCTGCTATTATAAAATGGAATTGCTGGATAAAAGGGTACCCTCCCCATAAATGACTTACTCCCAGCAGCACTAGTGATAAAAATCAACGTCCCCCGCTCTAACAAAGACTTAGCGTGTATTTATTGAAAATGTGTCAGTGTGGTCACCTAAACAGTAGGTTGTTTATTTAATTCACTTATGCCACATATTCTCCTCCTCCTAACCTATACTGCTCACTCCAACTTATGCCTCCAAGCAGCAAAAGTGATTTGCAGTGAATCACTACAAAAATACATTTTATCAGCCCTTCCCAGTCTTCAGAGTGGAGTGATAATGGGCCTCACAGGCCTGCTGACTCAATGAGGTGGATGGATTAAAAGAAAAAAAGCACTTAGAAAAACAGATACTTTTGAGGGGAAGGACGCAAATATGGCTAAGTGCACACCATGCAGCCAGCTCACTCTCCTTTCTTTTCCTGAACGGTGCTTTTACTGAATGGACAAAGAGGGCACAGGGTTCATAAGTAGACTCTCTAACAGCACTTTCCAAGCACTTCAGTTCAATTATCATGAATTAACTTTAAAAACAGCATTAACTTTTCAGCATATATAATGTGCCCAAGAAAAACAACTTACTTAGAAGTCTGTTCTGTGTTATTAAATTTTTCTCCCTCTTACTTGAAACCAGTAAGTAGCCTTCAAGAAAGGTTTCTAGTTCCACTGATGGGATGTTACTTATTTTAAAACTGGGCCTAAGACTATCTCTGGTTTGCAATGACTGCTTGATTGAACAGCGTAGATTACCAAGAGAAAAGTACAGTCCATTTCTAGTCAGAAATGTAGATAAAAATGTGTTTATACTCAGAAATGTGTTTCTACAAAAATGTAGAAAAAAATCAATTCCCCAGTCACTGCCTTGATGCTCTGGGTCCTCCGGTCTACAGATGTGAGTCTTAATAGCTCACCTAAAGATGATCGGTGACTGATTATAACCCACAATTATAATGTGGCGATTTTACTTTGTATATTTCTAGAGACAGGAAAATTACACATTTCATTCACAGGCCTTCTACTTGTCATCAGTGTACTTCAGAAAAATTTTGTAATTTATTATGCCAGTTCTTCGATTAGAAAGAATCATATAAGAATCAATTGAGACGTGCTTTTTTTTTTTTTTTCCAAATTATTCATCTCTGGAGTACCCCCTACTTCACTTAGACATCCTGGTACCACCCAGAAACTGCTTGCATATGCCTCTGTTATTGACATGACAGGAAGCCATACCCCTCAGCTGTAGTGAGACAGACAAGGAAGACTATCACAGCATCATAGAAAAGGAACTGAATTGCTTCATGGGTCATTCCAACCAGATTCTAGAAAGAGGAAAGGCCAATAAATACTGACTGAACACTCATTATGTGCCAGGCATTAGGCCAGGTAATTTTATTTCATTAATTCCTCACAACAATCCTATGGTGAAATCATTAAATTCATTTCAAAAATGAAGAAAGAGGACAGGATTTAGCAATATTTCTAAGGACAAATGGTTAACATGGGGCAAGGTGGCACCCGACATAGGTCTTATTCTGAAATCAAGTATCAAATCAGTTTTATACTAGAGAGTACACTTTCCTACGTGCCATATACATACATATCCATTAGGGAGGGGTGTCTCCCCAACCTGAAGGTAAATCCTTCTTTATAACGTTTCAGTTTTCTATATCCCTTATTACCAACCACCAAACAGTTATTATAACATTATCTCACAATGGAAGAAGAATCTCATATTGGTGGTTTTTTAGATAATATCTGAATGATACTATAATCTTTTTCCTGATATTTAGAAGATACCTGATTCATTCTATAAGGGCATCAGCAAATTATAAGCAACCTCTCCTATTAGATGGCAATCCAGCTGCAGATGCGAATCTCATATGTTTTTAATTCTTATTAACTTTATTTTTATCAGGTGACAATTTTTAACTGATTCTATAATTTCTATGGCCATATCTACAGTGCTCAAACATTCTAAAATTTTTAAGAAAGCTTTCATTGCAAAAATTCTCTTTAATCTTGTGCCCTACTCTTTTCTATTGGAAAATAAAAAATTTTTAGCCCAAAACAGAACAAAATAAAACAAAACCTTATCTAGCACTTGTCCTTTTTCCAATCAAGAAGAAAGTTGCAAAAGTTAGGAAAGACAATGTGAGAAATAAAAATCCAATTTCTATACTAGACCACAGTGCTTGTACAACATTTAGTTAGGCAACAACCACAGAATTTTATAAATAGCAACAGTGTAAATTAATCAGTATATACAATTCATTATTTAAAGTCTGCCATAAAGTTTAGCAAAAGACAAAATTAACTTACCAGCCACCTTTATTTTATTCATTTTGCTAATTTATCACATGCCAGTCAAGACAAAGAGATCCCACACATTGTATTTAGAACAACTTTTACCAGACTCACTAGATTTTTTAGATTCTAGGACATGTTGGAAGCTCTTTATCTTTTAAAATGAAAGACTTTCCCTCAGAAGCGCATCTTAATAAAGCAGAGATTTTTTTATTATAATTATTATTACCAAGAACATCTCTCAGTAGTCCTGGGGAAACATCTGCCCCTTCTAATGAGGAGGACAGGACTCATCTATTATATCTGCTACGATCTGAATCCCTGAGCTCAGTAAAATGAACACAGGAAACTTTTCAACCTTGTTACAAAAAAAGGTCATGGGTCAAGTTTGCTATAATACATTTTGATATTAACATGCAAGGCAAAAACTGTATAAAGCAAGAAAAATATGCATATATTCTAATGAACTCAATGATTACAGTAGCATCCTGAAAACTATTTTAAGTTACTCTTGAATTTTACCAAACTCTTTTAGAATGCACCCAAGGTTTCCTTCTCTGTGAGCAGAAACAAAGCACATAGTCTTTGATTTCAAAGAACTTCTGCTCTTTCGCATTCATCAGGTTTACTGGCAGCCTCACCCGCTGGTTTTCAGACATGCCCACACTTGTCTAACCCTAGGTTTGGACTCAGCCTCCTTCAAACTGGGCTTCTCACCTTCCACCTCTGATTTAGCAACAACAACAAAAAATATTCATGATTTTTTTTTTCTACATCTTCAGAGCATAATATCGTGGATCTAGAAATTCTCCACTTAGGGTCCTTCATTTTGTGCTCAAAGTTTGTATGTATGTTTGAGGCACAGCACAACCAACACACTCTACTGGCTTGCCTTTGTGGAGAGGGGATTCCTCCTCAGTTGCAACAGTTAGACATGAGGAAAATCAGATATGGAGGATAAGAAAGGATACCCCTTAGTGTGCAGTTAGGTCAGTGTTTAATATCATTAAATGTCACCCTCTCCAATCCTCCCAAATAAAAATTTCTGCAACATTCGCTCAGCAGTTTATAATTTACATGGAGCACATATCATGCCAGTCGGTGCTGCTCTCATAAAATAGGTTAAATGGTCTTGGGTGGCAGGATGCATATTCTATTCATCTTGGAATCATAGTTCTTATTGGCTTGAATCTAATTTACAATTATGTTTGACAGCTATTTTCTTATTAAAAGTTAATAGGAAAAACTCATGGTTTTCACCCAGTGAGCAAGCTTGTAGGACGATGACATGTGAACAACTTTTTTATTATCAGGAAAAATTGGGAAAGTCTTGAATAAGGAAAAAAAAAAAGCCGCTGGATGTCCTATTTAGTGCACCTTTCTTAGTTACCTCTGCCTTTCATTGTCTTGGAGCTATTTTATAACCCTGTAAATTGTAGGAAACTGAAAATAATGCAAATCATTCCTATCTATAGAAATGCAAATGAATTGAGTCCCATGAAATGTGATTCATTATTGCCTTGTGGACAGAGCAGTTTTGCATCTACTTGAACATTCATTCCAGCTTTCCTTATTGCTCACATAGATGTTTCTTTAAATTTTCCTTGGAACTAGTTGTAACCTCTTACTAGTTTTCTCATTAATTAATAAGTCAAGTAAAATCTCTGACATATGTTCATTTTATATTTGTATGAGAGCTGTGATTTTGTCTTTTTAGTAAATTATCTTTCAATAACACACTTCTAATTTTTTTTTTCTAGCCAGATCATGCAAGTCAGGTGTTTGTATAAACTTAATGGGTTGTCTTGGAGACTTTATTCACTTCTTCAGGGAATGATGAATATATTTTCTGACCTGAAGCTCTTAAATCATGCCTGAATATAATAATTTTATACAAAGAAAACAAATATATAAAATAACAGAATAAAGTATCCTTTAAAATTTAGCCTTTAGGTAACAAATGACAGCCTAGGAATCAGTGTTTTAAAATCACAGCAACAACTTAGAGAGGAAAAACTATTCCCATTCATGTTTGTTGGAAGGACATTTTCCAGATCCATCTGTCCTAATCTATCTAAATACTAAGCAAATCTGTACATTGTTTTCTTATTTCCCTTCTCTAAATTAAGAAGTAGATTTTAAAATTTTGCTTTAGAAATTGATCTTAGTGAGGAAAACTAGAATTCTTCAGTGTCTAGTACCAATGATCTAGCTGTGAAAATCTGTATATTGAGAAAGAATCTGCAAGATAAAGAATCTATTTTTTAGAAATCTCTTGTATGACAAACTATTAATCATCAGATTCCCAGACCATTGTCCACACAATTATCTTGACCATGATATCCTGGCAAATTTCCAAAAGAGGAAATTAATACTCTGCTCACCATTGCTTGAACGATACTCTTTGGAGCAGTTGTTGTGGTAGAGCTAGTGTGTATATGTATAAGACGTTCATGTAGTTATTCCCTCAGGTCCAGTTTTGCCACACTGGAAATAACCCCATCATTGGGAATTGTTCAAAATTAGAACATACTTTGCAATTTTATAAAACACTCAGAGCACAGTAAAGGTGTTACACAAAACTTTTTCCAGCTTGCTTCATTAAGCCAATAAACCATAATGGTCCTTTAGGAGATATCAAACTTTATTGGACATAGCCAATGAGACCAAAGACAAGTGTGCCCAAAGAATTGGCATATCCTCGCTCTAAACAAACAAACAAACAAACACAAAAAAAAACCTATGAAAAGTTTTCAAATTTGCATAAAGATTCTAGCACAGACACATACATACTGTTCCACAGATCTGGTTGTTTCTATATTTTATTACTTATTTCATCAAAAGGAGTTTTTGAAGGTCTTTTTATCTAGTCCCTAGACCATAAAATACCACAATTAACTTTTACACTAACAAACTGTTTCAATAAATATTTGTGAATGGCCTAGGGAACCATAATTAAAAAATAAATTTGATGAATGATTACACTTTTTGGAAGCCAGTTATTAAAGTCAAATGGTAGTGTTACCTGCTTCATTATTAACAAGATATATTAGAGTAAAAACATGAAAAACAGTAACCCTGAAGGAAAAAAAAATTGTTAATCATAAAGTAGTAGATGTATAATTTCATTTCTACATAGAGTTTCTAAGCAAAAAAAAAAAAAAGAAAATGTTCTCATTACCTTCTGCTATCTGTTTTAGACAGACAATCTCTCTGAACAGTTAAGAGTCATGAGGCATTTCAAAGAAGCAGATGACCTCATTATCCAAAACTTAGACGAGGCGATAATGACTCAAGAGATGAATGTAACGAACTTCATTTTCTGGGATTATCAACTTTAATTAACAGAAATTATCCAGCAGAACAGATAGTTACCTAATGCTTAAGAATGTACCTAGGAAAAAAAAAAAAAAAAAAAACCTCAAGACAACGAATTCACTCCTTTTGCTGCCTATGAATAGATAATTGTAAAATGAAGACAGGGATTATAGTTTTTGGCCTAATATATTTATTCTGTAAGAAATGGACTTTTCCTCAACTAATTAACATAGGCAAATTCAATATACTTTTACAAAACCTATGTGAATTTTAATGGAAACAATTTCAATTTGACCTGTTCGCTATTTGCTTGACAGAAAAAAATAAACATATGTGGTTAACCTGTTCAAGAATAATTGAAGGAAAACTCTCTTCCTATTTTAAGAGGTGGCCTTTGACTGAATTCAGAAGCTGTATTTGCTGCTCTGTACCCCTAATTGATGTAGGCTTTTGTTTTGTCTTGTTTTGTTTTGTTTTCTGTTCCATAAGAAGTGACATCAAAGAGCATAGAGGATTTAGAGCAAGAAGAAGACATAAAATCAACTATTCCTTCCTTGATCTCATAGTTTCCTGATAATTATCAAGTAAGAGGGCACTGTTACTTTGTTCTTATAACAAAGAAAACCATTTATAAAGGTCAGTAAAAGGGTTGATTAGTTCCATATTGAAAAAGAAAGTGAGAAAGTAAAATTAAATGATTTAAAAGTTGACATTTCAACTGATGGAAGGAAGTAAGAGTCCAAGGGCAACAGTGCTATCTGAGTTGTTTTAAAATACCTCAAACAAATCAGAAGATCATGCTGTTTTAAGTGTGATTCTACGCATTGTTTTCAGGGCATTTATGAAAAAGATATTTCATTGTAGATAGAGGATACACATTTGAATTGAATCTCAGTTTCCAAAGCTATATGGTTTGTATATACTTTGAATATAACCCAAAGAAACATTACATTAGGAAAGAAAGAAAGAAAGAAAGAAAGAAAGAAAGAAAGAAAGAAAGAAAGAAAGAAAGAAAGAAAGAAAGAAAGAAAGAAAGAACAACTGAAAATAAAAATAAAATGCCTCCAAAGAGTCTTATTTTGGTCAAGAAAAAGGGATGATAAAGGCTTCCCCACCAAATATATATTAAGAAATGATGCCTTCAAAAGTGTATAGTGGTTTCTGTAAAATTTAATGAAATTGTCTACTCCAAACTAATTTAAAAGAAGCCAATTAAATCAACAATGTTTTCAGTCCTATAGAGGGAATATTTATCACATTACTTGGAGATATTATTTTAATTCACAGAAATCTTATAAAACTACTTGCTTGACCTCCTGGCATTTCCAATTGGGAGATTCCATTCACAAACTCAATCCACTTAATTATTTTGCACTTAAAATTGAATTGAAGTTTCTTGCCTACTTCCACCACAGTCAAAGGGAATTGAGTTTGAAACTAACTCAACTTGAATTCTGTTGGCATATATAATTAATTGGTCCAAAAATTAGTGCTGAGATGGTTACTTAAACCCAAGATACGAAATGCTATCACGAATGATAACATAATGATATGATAATCTCGTTAATGCTGAAAATTTTTGATGGCCTCAGAGTCCATACCATAGAATTCGCCCTGGTTTCGTACTTTAAAAACAGGTCATTTGGTAATTCAATAATTAACCCCATTTGGATAGAGCTTTCCCCCCACCATCAAAACAGAAATCCACCACCCCCACCCACTCTCTCACACCCACATCCACACACAATGAGTTAAAACAACAGCATTAGTAATATTCTGATTTAATTGGAGGGGGGATGAGATTTTACCTTTTTGGTACTTTTTAGGAGTTTTGATCTCTTTAACTAATTGTTAGAAATTCTGAACTGAAATTATCACAGACATAATTGTCCCTATACTAATAGAAGCATTTCGTTTTCTTTAGAATGAGAAATTTTCATTTAAATTTAAAACTCTATCAAGTCAGTGGTATTCCAGTCATTAATAAGCTAGCTAAGCAAACAACTATTACTCATTACAGTAAATGAACATAAACTCCAACATAAGCTTTTTAAAATTATTTCATTTTTTAATAATACATGTTCAATACAGGAAATTTGGAAAATATAGAAAATTATTTAAAAATATACTCTCATTTCCCAGAGATAATCACTGTTCACAAATGACCACTGAAGACTCTAACTTAAATTATTTCCTTTTTAATAATATTCTTTTGGAGATTATAAGCAGTTTCTGAATTCTAGGGTAGAAAAGTGAATTTTCCCTTAAGGGAATTTTCCTTCTTCAAGGGGCCACTTTGCAAGGCTTTTAGCTAATGAAGATTTGGTTGGTACCTTTCCATTGTTATTGGGATACTTGCTTCAGATTGAGACACTGAGGGTTCTCTGCACTCATAAATTGATTTTATTGGCAAGATTGTATCTTTATATCTGAACCTTTATATTTTCATTATCAATCATTCTCAATCAGGATATTCAGGGGGAAATTGGACTTGAGACAGAAGAGTCTTCCTCCTCTCTCAATGGCGGCAGTGCATTAAGATTGAGACTCTAGATATGGACCTGTCTGGAAATTCCTATTTCTGGAATTTGAGGTAGTACATGGGCACCTTCCAAGAAGGCTAGATATAAGGTTACTTTTAGGTTATAAGTGCTGTGCGCTACCTCTGACAGAAGCAAATCCATGTTCTACTTCTCTTACTCCAGTCCCTTTAGTAAAGTCTAGAGTGATTGTGCTGTGGGGTACTAAGAAGAGAAGAGTCCCCACTCCAAGATGGAGGCAGCAGTGTTAGTCACAATAACCAACACATGGCAGCCAGTCCCCATGACATGGGGATCTCACAAAGTCCATCAGCAGCAAGGTCAAGGCATGAAGGCCAGAACAAAGGCTAGAGATCAACATGTTATAAGGCATGCACAGACCCATGAGAAACTCTCAGAGATAACTGAGGGACCCTTAAGGGCCCTGCTTTCTCACAGGTTGGCTGATGTATAGAAATAACATAGAATCATATTTTAGGGTCCCAGGCTACCTCCACTTTTGTATTCTGCTTTTGCTTTTAACTTAACACTATAATATGAGCATCTGTATAGGTAACTGAATTGTCACTGACTATATTATTTTCTTGGTTGTGTAATATTCCTCTGTGTGAATACTACAATTTAATAATTTCCCTTTATTGAGGACTTAAGTTATTATTTTCCTGTTCAATAATTGGGCTACACATATCTTTGTACATAAATATTTTTCTGTATCTCTGATAATTTTCTTATCTGAATCAGAATTTCCAACTCTGCCCAAGGGGAGTATTCCAAGTCTATATCTAGGACAGGAAACACTGATACCCAAGGAGAGGCTGTTCATACAAGATCTGAAGGGGATCTCAGGAGTAAAAACAAATTACTCACTCAGAGCATGGAATGGTATCTTATTTCTCTTCCTCACTTCTCGTCTGTTGCATTGTCCTGATTTTCTATGCAGAGCCAGAGAATTTTTCACAGAGCTAGACCAAAGAATCCTAAAATTTGTATGGAACCACAAAAGACCCCAAATAGCCAAAGCAATCTTGAGAAGAAAAGCAAAGCTTTTCTGGAGGCATCGCAATTCTGGAGGCATTACAGTTCTGGACTTCAAGCTGTATTACAAAGCTGTAGTCATCAAGACAGTATGGTACTTCATATTAAGACCAAGTTTTTTTCTTCCTCTACTTAACTGGAATAGTTTCTGTATCTATGTGTCTGTTTCATAGATCAATGGAACAGAATAGAGACTCCAGAAGTGGACCCTCAACTATGGTCAACTAATCTTCAACAAAGCAGGAAAGAATACTCAATGGAAAAAAGACAGTCTCTTCAATAAATGGTGTTGGGAAACTGGACAGCAACATGTGGCAGAATGAAACTAGAGCACTTTTTTACACCATACATGAACATAAATTCAAAATGGATGAAAGACCTAAATGTGAGACAGGAATCCATCAGAATCCTGGAGGAGAACACAGGCAGCACCCTCTTTGACCTTGGCCATAGCAACTTCTTGCTAGACATGTCACCAGAGGAAAGGGAAACAAAAATAAAACTGAACTATTGGGACTTCATCCAGATAAAAAGCTTCTGCATAACAAAGGAAACAATCAACAAAATGAAAAGGCAGCCTACAGAATGGGAGAAGATATTTGCAAATGATGTATTCAAAATCTATAAAGAACTTATCAAACTCAACACCCAAATAATCTAGTTAAGAAATGGATAGAAGACATCAATAGACATTTTTCCAAAGAAGACATCCAGATGGTTAACAGACATATGAAAAGATGCCCAACATCACTAATCATCAGGGAAATACAAATCAAAACCATGATGAGATACCAAATCACACCTTTCAGAATGGATAAAATTAACAACACAGGAAACAACAGATGTTAGCGAGAATGCAGAGAAAGAGGAATCCTCCTACACTATCGGTGGGAATGCAAACTGGTGCAGCCACTCTGGAGAACAGTATGGAGGTTCCTCAAAAAGTTAAAAATAGAACTACCCTGCAATCTAGGAATTGCGTTACTAGGTATTTACCCAAAGGATATAAAAATACAGATTCAGAGGGGCACATGCACCCTGATGTTTATAGCAGCATTATCAACAATAGCCAAACTACGGAAAGAACCCAAATGTCCATCAACTGATGAATAGATAAAGAAGAGGTGGTATGTGTGTGTGTGTGTGTGTGTGTGTGTGTATATATACACACACAATAGAATATTACTCATCCATCAAAAAGAATGAAATCTTGCCATTTGCAACAATTTGGATGGAACCAGAGTGTATTATGCTAAGTAAAATAAGTCAGTCAGAGAAAGACAAATACCATATGATTTCACTCATACGTGGAATTTAAAAAACAATATAGATGAACATAAGGGAGGGGGAAGAAAAGAGAGAGAGGGAAACAAATCATAAGAGACTCCTAACTATACAGAACAAACTGAGGGTCTGGAAGGGAGATGGGCAGAGGATGGGCTAGTAGGGGGATGGGTATTAAGGAGGCACTTGTTGTGATGAACACTGGGTGTTGTACGTAAGTGATGAATCACTGAATTTTACTCCTAAAACCAATATTGTAGTGTATGCTAACAGAAATTTAAATAAAAATTTGAAGAAAAAGATAAAATATGTGTAATACAAAATATTTGCAATATAAAATATTTCATGAACTAACAAAAAATTTTGCAAAAACAGCTTTAGCCTGTGGGGGGTATTGGCTGAGATTCTTCACAGCATTGTCCATAAAAAGGGGATAGTCTGTGGGCATTGGGCTGGTGGTAATGGAAAAAACTGGAAGTTGGAATGGCTTTCCACTCACCTTATTGGGCTGTGTGACCTCTTTAGACCTTGGTTTTATAATCTGAAAATTGGGGAAAATAATAATAAATACCTATTAAAGTTGTTAACTAAAAAGCATATTTAAAGTGCCTAGGAAAATGCTTGCCAAATAGCAGTGATTCAATGAATATTAGCTCTATACTTGAATTTGGAGTCTCCCTTGGTGATTCAAATTTAATTATTGAAAAAGCTAATGGCTTCAAAAGTAGCCAGTTTAGAGAGTGAATTCACAGTGGGGAGAAAAATTCAAGCAGTTATTCTTTTACAGAACTCTGTGAACAGGTCTTGGGCTAATTTATTCACTATAGTGCTAAATGGCCGTGGAGCAGCGAGTTTTCAAATTTCTATCATTTGTTTGGGTTCAGATTTGACTTTGATAAGTTCACAAGTGCAGAGACTCTTTTAGCTGGAAAGCAAGTTAGGTTTTCATCCTAGAAACTTCATATTCAGTAGGTTAACTTGATTGGCAGCCATTCTAAGGGAGAGATTCAGAAGTTTCTTATTCAGAATAATAAATCTGTGGCAATTAATGCCTGAATTACTGAATAAGGAAGTTAGGTTGGAGTTTCGTCATCATGACATCTATTAACTTCCATAATCTTTACCTCAGGAAAAAAATTTAAAAAACCTTTCTCTTTTTGAAAGAATACTTATTATAGGGGAAAGAAGTGCTAAAACAGCTATATGAAATTACATTCTCTGAGGTGTTGTACAAAACCATTTTCTCTGATGTGTAAGTTGCCTTTAAACAATCCAGAGAGTTTGAATGGTGGTTGTTAGTTTGGTGATCGGGCAGCATTTGGACTTAGCAATACCTCTGGTGGTACATCTACTTGACTAAGACACGGAAGTGGGGTCTTCTTCTGGGGTCGCAGTGATCCAAAGATTTAATTCATCTTATAAAAGTAGAATCTTACAGGCTTTCAATCTTACTTCTTTTAGTCCATTTTGTTTAAAATCATTCATTGTAACCTAGATTTTCTATTTACCTGTTTCGAAGTCACAATAATGCTGAAATAATCATTTCACCAACCGCAACAAAATGTCCTCTAGGGCTTTCAGGCTACTCGATAAAACAAAGCAATTCTGATTATTAAAAGCTTTAAACATCTGAATTTGGTCTGGAAAACCACACTGTGTAATATCTTTTCAGACTTGTAAAGCACACAGAAATGGATAGTATTGGACATATGGAGTTGTCATTTTGCAGAACACTTGCTATCAGATGTTCTTAAATAACAGGATGAAGAACACATGCTTAATTAGCTCGATTGTCTGTGGATAACTGTGGTAATGCTCAACTTTTCTTTCAGTGTCAAGTTTATGATGCCTTGGAAATTCTCCCTGAAATTTGCCATAGTGTATAATGCTTGCACATTGTGCTTTAATCAAATTATCAGCCCTACTGAGATCCTGCTGTAGTCCATCAAGATATTTCTTTTTTTTTTTTAAAAGATTTTATTTATTTATTTAAGAGAGAGAATGAGAGACAGCACGAGAGGGAAGAAGGTCAGAGGGAGAGGCAGACCCCCCGCTGAGCAGGGAGCCCGATGCGGGACTCGATCCCGGGACTCCAGGATCATGACCTGAGCCGAAGGCAGTCGCTTAACCAACTGAGCCACCCAGGCGCCCCTCCATCAAGATATTTCTACTCAGCAATAATATTATCACATAAAGCTATAGCCAGACCTTAAACGTCAATTCTAGGGGCTGTATTTTGAATATATAATATTCGAGAAATTTTATTCAACTGTCAACACACTTTCCCACTACCTTTTATTTAAATAACAACAAATATCAGAAAACAAACAAAAACCCCAACAACCTTCAGCTTTTAATATTAGGCCTAACAATGTTAATATTTCTTTTGGCTATCCAGTTATTGAATGGCTGTTTTAGGTGTCATGAAGTTAAATGCTTATTATGTTAACAGTAGGAAGAGGTAGTAACTGTAGTGAACTGGAAAGTGTACAGTTACCACTTATGTCCTGGGGGTTGTTGTATTGTAACAACAGAGACCTGACATGTGTATGTATATTAGTTTCCCTTTGCTGTGATAAATTACTACAAACTTGGTGACTTAAAACAACACAGATATATAATCTTACAGCTGTAGAGGTGAGAAATCTGAAGTGAGTCTCACTAAGCTAAAGTCAGGGTGTTGGCAGGGGTGCCTTTCTTCTGAAGGCTCTAAGGGGAAATCTACTTCCTTACCTTTTCCATCTTCCTTACCATTTCCATCTTCTAAATGCTGTCTGCATTCCTTGGCTCCTGGCCCCCTTCAGTCTCCAAAGTCAGCAGTGGCCAATCAAATCTTTCCCACTTTGCATCACTCTGACATTAATTCTTTTGCTTCCCTTTTCCACATTTAAAGGATTCTTGTGATTATCTTGGGCCCACCTGGATAATCCAGAATAATCTATTTTAACATCAGTTATTAGGAACCTTAATTCCTGCTTGCCATATATTCACAGGTTCTAAAGATTAGGGCATAGATTTTGGAGGGAGGGGGATTATTCTGCCTATCCTGGAATGTATTCGCATTCTAAAAAGAAGCTAGAAACCATGTTTTAGGTGAAATACATAGATATTTAAATGTTTAAAATTAACTGTGTGTGTGTGTGTGTGTGTGTAATATATATATAAACTGTATGAGATATATAGCATTTCAGTAAGTCTATTTTGGCCAATAGGCTACCTATTTGCAACCACTGTCTATTGCATACCTGACCCTATGCAAAGCATCATGTCTCTTTTACTCATAGTTTTTCAATCTAATCAAGGAAGTAAACATTTAAGAATGTCTGTAAAGCAATATATCAACAACATAGTACAAGGAACAGTGCAGGGGCTTAGGGAATGATCATTGTAGGGTGAAGCAAGTTAGGTCTTTAAAAAAATGTGATGGAGCTAGACTGGCAAAGTGGAATTTAAAAGATATTGCAATGAGCTGGGACAAGACTACCAGTAGGATAAATAGGAAAAAACAAACAAACAAACAAAAAAGACAGAAGCTCCTCTTGCTGGAGTAGGAGGGGCCAGATTGAGGGTAGATTATATGGTACAGTGGTCCAGTTAATATACAGCTTTCAAGTCTTTCTTTAGGGTTTGGCTTTATTTTGAGATGCAATAATTTAGTTTCTTTGGCCAGAGAAACAGGTTGATATAATATTGGCTAAGGAAGTTATTTTGAGAGTTATCATGACAGAAATGAAAATATGAGGACCAGAAAAATGACTGTTCTAGTTATGCAGGTGTGCAGTAATGAGAAACCTATGCTAGGGTTCTTGGTGTGGGTTAAGGATCAGCAGGACTTGGTGAATGACTGGTAGCGAGGAGCTAATGAGATAAAGGTAGTGACAAGATTTGAAGCATGGGAACCAGGAGGACAGTGGGATCAATGGCTGAGGTATATAGATTTGGGTAATTAAAACCATTGAGTTAGATGCATTTTTCCCAAGGGAAAAGAGCTAGAAGGTGATGGAGTAGACGGAGAAGGAAGAGCAGAACCATTTTAACACAGTGTCTCAACATCCAAGGGAGAGGGTAGTTTTAGGATAGGAAAAGAAAGGATCCCATGATAACAAATACAGGGGGTTTTGTTTTGTTTTGTTTTGTTTTTGTTTGTTTGTTTTTTACAGTGTGAGAATTGTTGGACTGATTCAGAAGTTGAGAAGGCAAGATAAAGAAAACTTGTTCAAAAGAGTTTGCTATGGAATTTGAGGCAGAAATGAAATGCTTGGTAAGGGTAGGCTGAAGAATTTCTAGGTTTGTTAGCCTCAAAGTGGTTACAAGACAGCAACAAGCCAAGAGAAGAGTGGAGAGATGTTCCTGAAGAGGTAGGTATGGTAGACACCTTTGAAGTGTCTATAATATGGGCTTCTCACATGAGATGTGCTCATCCTCTCTTCAGGATGAGCCCAGGAAACCCTTCTCTACTCTGTGACCTCACCCTATTGGCTACAACAGATTTACAGAGAGGAAATGAGCACCAAATACAAACTAGGCCAATCAGAATCTGTTTTCTAAGACATGTGTTAATTGAGCCTGAGAAATGGGTGTTATGAAATGAGAACATGTAAACTCAGGCTCTGAAGGTTCTCTTCAGCTGTGTACATGTACATCTTAGCAGTGAGACTCAGTCAAGAGATAGGGAAGAGAAAGGAAGCAAGAGAGGCGGAAAGAAAGTGGGAGCAGAGAGGCAGGGAGGGACAGAAAGAGGCAGAACTTAACTACATTTCTGCTGTTTTCCTGTTCCTGCTTTGAGCTCCTTCTGGTTTTCCCTCTTCCTTAGATTTCAGTGATTATCCCATATGTTTTCCGGACATTCCTTTCTTTGCTTAAACTAGGTTGAAGTGATTTTGTTACTTTTAACCAAAAGAGTGATGAATAAGACACTAGGTAAAGTTAAATATAGAACACTGGTTGTCATTTTGAGGGCACTTCCTCAGGTAAGAGGAAAGTGGAGAGATTTGGTACCATGAATATCTGGGAAACCAGAAAACCAAAGGAGGTACTTTGGAAGCCTCGTATTCTTTATCCTATGATTAATTCAAGCCTCAGCTACTCAGATACTTCTTCTAAGAAGCCTTCCTTAAACCACTACTCTAGGTAAGATGCCACTTTAATATGTTCCCTCCGGTAATAACGTCCCCTATCATGGGATTTATTTTACTATATTTAAGTTGTGGGTGTATTTGTCTGCAACAGGCTCTAGACTTTAAGCTCTATAGAGTGATTATTGTAGACCATGTATATTTGTTGAAAGAATAGTTCATATCTTCCCAGTAGAGACCAATAATTTTCCATTTCGCAGAGTATAAGTAAAGCTTTATGCAACTGAAACAGCTTTTCCCTGAAATGTTTAGAGTAGAAACTTAGAGTTGTTCCATGCAACATCATGAGAACATGCCTAACAATTGTAATATGTTGCTTAATTTGCTATTTCAATTATGCTGTGCTTAAAATTATTTGGGGAAGTTTTTGATTTCTTTAAGTATTAATTACTTTTACAGCAATCTTGAAATTTTATTTCATGATGATTTTAAGGGTCTAGATCTTCTAACTACAAATATAGGAAAAGGGAAAAGATGGAAGATTCCTGATGATTTAGTGACTTTTTTTATCAAAATAATTTTTAAGTGGTATAATGTGTAGTTAGAGGACATGTGATAATAAAATCAAGGGAGAAAATACAGGCATCTCATAAAATGAGTTGGGCACTTGACTAGTCAAGAGGCCTTTCCAAGCAGGTCTTTGAGCCCATTGCTGCAACAAGTGATGTTCACCCCTCTAATAATCTCAAAGTAAAGAAATTAGCTTGTAGCTCTTCTTCCCAATGAGGCCAGATTCCTTTGGTAGTAAGAAAATGTGTAATAGTAATATTACTATGGATATAGTTCAGGTCCGGCATAGATTATTTTGGATTTTTAAATTATAAAAGAGATGGTATGCTTAACCATTATTTCCAGGGCTTGATTATTGTAGACACACGAGGCATTAGACAAATCTGCCATCCCATTAGAACTAATTTTAGCAAAATTGACTTACGTGTTTTTGAAGTTTTGAAGATTCAAAGTCTTCAGTTCTGAAAATAACACATTCATTCATTCATATCCACATCCTGCTTTACCCTGTACTGAAAAGCAGCCAATGTATAAGGAATAGGCCCTCCACTTTTCTCCCATGTCATTTACATCAGTGTTGGCAGGTGTCAGGTTATCAGTCCTTCTTGGTCTTCCTGCACACACTTGAGCTATCTGAATCATTTTTTTTTCCCTCATTGAAACTCATTCCATCATCTTCTGAACATATTGATCTTCAGTCATGCACATACTCATCATACTCTTCATGGTGTTTCTGCCTTCAGGCCTCCCCTTCTCATTATTTCTATATTGGTCACTCTGTCCTCACAGCTGATGCCAATCATGTTTCTTACAAGTGCATTTCAAAGGCATTGAGCCTCTGGTGGTTCACTCACAGGAAAATAACACTGAATCTCTCCTTTGTACCTGTAGTATAGATTCACTTACCTGATTTAATTTGACTGCTAGTCAAAAATTTTAAGAACTTTTATAAAAGTACCTGCATTTTCAATCCCTCCCCAATACTGCCTTTTCACCCTATACACAAGTGAAAAGAGAAGAATTTCATGTAATGAGCACAGAGAACAATTGTACCACACAAAAAAGAAAGGATCAATATTAATCATGACCTACAGTCATACTACCTTTGGCTATGATCATCTCGGATCTCCTATTTGAGAGGGCCCCAGCTGGCGGCATTTTTTAAATAGAGGACCCTGTGGGAGAGCCAAGAGGTGGTCAGAAGCATTTCTGGTGATTCTGTTTGGGGCACTGCATTCTGGCAGTTCTGCAACTCTGCCTTTCTCAAGAAGATTATGTATTCTCACTGGATTTCTAGTAGAAATTTTCATAAAAGTGTTACTAGTGTACTGTGGTCAATGTGCACTGATCCTATCTCACATGTTGGATAGACTCTTTAAGACCTTTGGCTCAAGTATATTCAATAAAAACAACAACAACAATAGTAGTGAAACCTGATTGGAATGTTATGAAATGTCAGCTGGTGTGCAGCCTACTTCATCTAATTAAATTCTCAAGAATGTAAATTAGCCTCTAGCCACATAATACAGGTGAGATGCTGTGGCTTAGAGATATTGAGTGTCATGTTTCATCCGTTTTGAGATCCACGTGTCTCAGTCCATTTGGGCTGCTATCACAAAATGCCACAGACTAGGTGGCTTATAAACAGCAAACACTTATTTCTCATAATTCTAGAGGCTGAATTCCAAGATCAGGGTACCAGTAGGGTCTGGTTCTGGTGAAAGCCATCTTTTGGTTTACAGACTGCCACCTTCTCACTGTGTCCTCACATGGAGGACTCACATAGAGGGACTATAGTACTTTGCTGGTCCTCTTTTATAAGCACACTAATCCCATTCATGAGAGCAGAGTCCTTATGCCCTAATTACTTCCTAAAAGTCCCACCTACTAATAACAGCACTTGGGCGTTAGGTTTCCAACATATAAATTTGGGGAGGGACACAAACATTCAGACCGTAGCACACATTTTTCACATTTTAACATCTCCCAAATTGGGTCCCGTCTTACTGTCACTGTATGTTATAAAGGTAACTGGCAGTTTTGTTTTACTTTTCTGAGTGGCACATAAAATACTAGCATAACTTACATTCACTGGTGGTTTCAATTTCACAAAATGTAACACCTTGTCCAAAGCCATCCAGTTAAAATGGGGTAAAAGGAGACTGGAAATCCCATGCTACGTTCTCAAACATTACGCTTCCAAGAAAGGAAAACTGGGAATGAGGTGGAGGCACTCTAGCTGATTAGAAGTAGCATGTTCTTTTTGAAGTTGTGACATTCTTTCCACTGCTAGAGCTGACATCGATAAAAGGTTTGTAAAGACCTTTATTATTCTGGCCCCAGTTTTTATGGAGAGCAATTATGTAGGTTAAAGGATGTGATCTCAGTGGCCCTGGATGGAGAGGATAATAATCTTGGAAACTCCTTTTAATTTTCTCTGATTCTGATATTTGATATGAGGATAAGGAGAGGACCTTTGAGTCTCTTTGTTTTTAGAATCTTATTTCTCTGAACTTTTTCTATCCTCTCTTCTGCAGTCCTGAGCAGTCCTTGAATATGCAGATATCCTCCCAGGACTCATAACCTAATTAATCAAAGACAAGGGCAGCCATCTCTTTGCTTAGGGACTGATAGTTTTCTGTTACACATTAGGAAATGTGTCTCAGAAGGCACTTCTCTTTCTTTACTTGCTGTTCACATTGAAGAGTGAGAGAGTGAGAAGAGCAATAAATGGTTTCTCCTCTTCAAAGTGTTTCAGCATTCTTTGTGTGGCTTCTCATGTTCCCTTGCCTCCTGTTTTACTAGCACTTCAGAATGTCTGCCAGTCTGTTTTAGAGACAGTTTATTGGCTGCGATGCTGAGAAACATGCAACTTATGTTTCTTAATTTTTTCTGCTCTATTTTCTTTTCCAAATTAATACCAGAAATGGCAACTATTTTATAAGTGGGAACTTGTCAAGAGAACTGGAAAAAAAAAATCATCCAATCCCAGACTCATGTGATATGATGTTAATGAAATATTTTGGTAAGCTGAAACCTTAATTTAACACTGGCCCGGTGAGTGAAACTGCCTTGTAATGAGTATCTTCAAGTCACAAAATCTCTTGAAATGTTTCCAAAGATAGAGTTCTGTAACACCAAATTTCATCTCAGGGTAAATCACATAAAGAATTCCAAATATTTGGAACACGATGTCAAAGATCTATGTAAAAAGAAATTTTTATTGACCTTTGATAAAGGTGAATGTTGATCTTAGGAATGCTGATCTTAGGAATCTTCATGTTACTGAGTCATTTGTCACAAGATGAATATTCTTTTTTTTTTTTAAGATTTTATTTATTTATTTGAGAGAGAGTGAGAACCAGAGAGAGAGAGAGAGAGAACACAGAGGGAGAAGGAGAAGCAGACTCCCCTCCGAGCAGAGAGCCGGACGCAGGGCTCGATCCCAGGACCCTGAGATCATGACCCGAGCCAAAGACAGACGCTTAATGGACTGAGCCACCTAGGTGCCCCATAAGATGAATATTCTTAAAACCAGGAATTAGATACTGTATTTGAATACTCTAATAACAGCTTTTTAAATCAGAAGATTTTTTTTTTATGATTTGTGGGTTGTTCTAAGATTTGTTAAAACTATTACCCCAACCTTTCCACCTATTCTTTGCCTGGGATTTGTTTATTTTTTTGTTTTTTCATTTATTTATTCATTCCAGCTTTCAAAATGGTAAAGGTCAAATTCCCAGTCGAAAAAAGTTGGGGAGTTTCCAATTCCAAATAGGAGAAATTATTTCTTGATTCATCTTTCTCCTGCCTGATTTGCACTTTCTCATCACTTGTCTACCATCCAATTAATGCACATCAGTTTTGTTTTGTCATCTCTGTTGAGAAATGTGATTGAGTGATTAGTCCAATTTTATGCTATTACCTAACACATCACACATACGTAATTGAAACAAAATGCTGTAGATAGACTTGCCTGAGTTCGTGCTTCAGTAATTTCTCACAGAGAGTTGATATAAGTATCACTTCTTCAGAAACAAAGATAATACATAATCTGTGGAGCTAAATACAAAAAAACAAAAAAAGCAAGACCCCACCTAGAAGTGAAAAGTCAGTGTCCTTTTCCCACAGTTTGGTGGACAGGTGACTCCCAAAGGACTGCATCCTCTAGCACTAGATACCTGGACTGGGGAGTAGATAAGAGGTGGATTGGGGGTTGGCAAGAGGTTCCCATGAGGTGGACCGAGTACATTGTGGGGCTGGCAGTCCACCTAAATGCTGGTGCATGCCTGACCTACCTCTCTGTGCCTACACACAGGTTCCCTATCAGGGACCAACCCAGTCACCCCTGCCCCAGACAGAGAGCCACAAAAGCCCATACTAGGGTGGGAGCTGGTTTGGGAGGAAGAAATAAGAACCTGTCCAGGGGTTTGCAGGACACTGTGTGAGTTGGGGCTCTAAGCTTGTGATCCATGCTCCATTGGCCCATTGGATTTCACTTATGAAACACAAACTGAAAGATAAAATGATTAAGAATTTCAAGATGGCAACCACAGAGCATTAAAGCCATTTGCAATTGCCCTGGTTGCATGCCCTGGAGGCCCTCCTTGAACCATAACTTCTCCTTCTTTTGTGAACTACTTATTTCAATTACTGTATTTTTGCTTAATGTTTTGAATATTTATTCACAAGTATTTCTCTTTACTAGATCCTGCACTAATGAGCAGTCTGGTAGAAGAAGTAATATCTTTTTTGGAATTCCTACTATTATATTTATGCACATAATAGGTTTTTTAATTGGACAAGTAAAACACAAAAATACATGACTCAAAGAATATTATTTAAACCCTATCTTCCAGTTTATTCATTACAGTAATGGGACATTTATGTATACAATTTTCTAATATTTGCTTATTATATTATTTTTCAGGTTTGTAGGTCTAGAGAGTGTATAAGGAGGTTGGTTATTTCCATCTGAGTGTTGTTCATGCTACCAGTCAGTGGGTTTCAACCCTGGCTGAAGATTTCAATTACCTGGAAATGATTTTATAAACACTGATGCTTGGGCCCTTTACTCAGAGTTTCTGATTTCGTTGACTGTAAATGAGAGCCTGGTCATTACAGCTCTTCAAAAGCTCAGAGGGTAAAAGAGGAATGTGGGGAGGGGTGAATGCTAGTTGTGGGCTGGGCTGTCAACCAGAGCCCCTACACAAGCCTCTCCATTTGGCTTGGCCTTCTCAGAACCTGGCAGCTGGGTTCTCAGGGCTCTCCTAAGAGTAAATGTTAGGATGCTCAGGTAGAACCCACAAGGCTGCCTGTGACCTAACCTCAGAAATCCCAAAGCATTGCCTCTGACATATTCTGTTTGTCAAGCGAATCACTCAGGCCAACCCAGATAAAAGAAGAGAAAAATTAGACTCTACTTCTTGTTGGTGGAGTGTCAAGATCACATTTGAGAAGAGCATGTGGGATATAAAATATTGTTGCAGTTATCTTTGAAAATACAATCTGCTGCAGAGGTCGTGAACACTTTAAAATCATTTTAGGCAGAACTGAAATATTAAAAAAACAAAACAAAACAAAACCAAGGAAATAGCCCAGGTGTAGTTTGTTCCCCACTGGTTTTTTGTTTTGTTTTGTTTTGTTTTTTGTTTTTTGTTTTTTTGAGTTCACAAGCTAGACTTTTAAGGGTTACCAGCCCATGATTCATTACTCTGGTTGTAAAAATTCTATTCATTTTTAAAAATGTTTGTGATGATAAAAGTACATTGCTGAATTTTTAAAAATGAGAACAATGATAAATTAAATGACAAAATCTTTTTATTCTGCTGCATTTTCCTTCCTGGCCCCAATTCGATAAGAGCAATGTATAAAATCTAGGATTTAGAAGGCCAGTTAATCCAACTCTCTAGTTTTATATCCATACATTTGAAAAAAAACAGAACACTGAAAAGCCTAGATTTTATAAAACCTTACTTTGGCACTACCTCTTGTTATCTACCACCTTAATTAAGAGACCTCATTAATTCTTTGTCCAACCGGATTTAACTCAGCCACCAGGTTTATATGGTAACTGGTGTTCATCCATACCTGCCTAGCTTTAGGTCTTTCCTGGGCATGGTGATGTCCTGGAACTTTGTGGAGGAAGGCATTTACGTTCAGTTTGTAGAACCACAATGGTATTTTTTTGATGTTATGAATGTTCAACAAAAGTTAGAAAAGAGTAACGTAAAGCCTTCTCATTCAGCATATTTATAATGTCCGTTGAGCAACCTAAACCCATTTAGGCAACCTAAACTGAGTGTATGGTACACATAATATATAGATATTTTACAAGACTCTAAGGAGTGTTTATCTTTGGTGAGAGCATACTCAGCAGCGCTAAAGGCAGGCTACAGAAACATCTGTGCATTCATTTTATCCTAGGTAAATTTATACTTCTGTCATATTTTCTTTCCAAGAACTGTGAGCTATAATTAGTAGCAGAATTTTTGGAATAGATTACTAGACCAGTCTTGAAGTATTAAGTTGATACATTCTTTTCATGGGCAAAGATGCAGCCATAAGAGAGAATCATGAAATTATCTGCATTACAAGCAGTCAGAGTTACAGATATATTTCAGCTACTGATACAGTTAGTCTCTTATTAACATTTTGAGCACTTTATTTTTTCCTTATTGAAGCTTTTTGTCATTGTTGTTATTAAATAAACAATCAATATTCTTAAACCTTCTTTCATCTGGACATCCTTTGGCTTTTTACAATGCAAGAATGAACACCTCCCTACTCTCTACTTTTCAGTGTGTCCCTAAGTGAAGGACCACCTCCTTCAATACCACTTGGAGTACTCACAAAAAACATGTGGTTCTTGGACTTACCTCCAAATCTTATGGGATCAGTAAAATGCCCACAGATCTGCATTTCAACATGTTTCCCAGGACATTCTTATTCACGAGAAATTTTGAGACCTACTTCCCTGGAGTCTTGCTGCTCAAAGGATAGTCCCAGGACTGGCATGTGGACATCCCTAGGGAGCTTGTTAGGAATGCAGAATCTCAAACCCCACCCCATTCCTACTGAATTAGAATCTGCATTTTAGCAGCATGCCCCAATAACTGGTGTGCACTCAAAGTCTGGGAAGCACTGATAAGGAAGGCTTAGTCCAAATTCCCAAGCAAGCCAAACATGGCTCAACATAATTGTTATTACCTGTGTCTCCAGCTCCTTCCTCTATCCCCTTCCCTCAGGTGTACATTCCACTTGAGTCACTCCCAAGTAGGAAAACAAGCCTGAAAAGTGTAGATATTCTACCATTTTTGAGCTGCAAAATGGCAGTGTTCTATGGTTCAACCTAAATACTTGCAGTTCCTTGTCTAAGAGTTGTTGTTTCATGATTCCTTGTCTTTGCCTTCTGCTGCAATGACTTCTTTTCCAACTTGGTGAATTGTTATTCATTCTTGAGGATATTTTTTTTATAGAGCTTGACTTACATATGTACAGCTGAGATCCTGGCAGTTTTTATCTGCAATGACCAGAATATATATAAGGAGTTCAATTAATATTTAATGAATGAGTGAATAAATGAATGAATACTTCACATGTTTTCTAACTATTTTCTCTAGCACCACAAATCTACTACTGGTGATGGAAGCTTTGATTATAGTTTCCCTTATAACAGCTAGTATCAAAAGAAAATAGAGTAGAAATATATTTTCCAATTTTTAATATAAAATTAATATATAATATGCTTTGCATGATGCAAAATATATGTCCCTAAAGAATTGTCACTAATTATGGTCTTAGTCAAACAAATTATACCTTTTAAGGGAAATACTCATCTTTCTCAATTTGAACCCTATACTTTTTAATAAAGTGTTGACTCTTCTTAAGATAATAATAGTAATACCTCTAAATTTACCAGTTTTGTAACTGGGTTTGTTGCTACCTCTGCTGGTATGGGATAGGGTTACAGGGCACTTCTGGTTTTATTCCAGGAGAAAAAAGGAAGCTAGAGAACATCTTTACATCTCAAGTTTTTCAGCTGTGATATGACTATAACAAAGAGCACAGCTTGGATCAGTTTCAGCTTGGCTAGAGAATAGATACTTCACATATGCTCTTTGACTTTGGCAATGTTAACCTTGTGATTTAAGGATTTTCCTTGTGGTTGGAAAGTTTTTCTTCAAATAAATGTATCCTTGATGAAAATGAGATCTTAATAAAATTTTAACTCAGACACTGTGAAATTAAACACATACTCTATTTAAAAAAAGAAGAAAAGACATTTTCACTTTACACCAAATACTAACAGATAGATTCACGCAGATTATTTGCCCAGAGATTATCTGAACAGTTCTGATTGTCCATTTTAATGAACATTTTCCTTGATTATTTTTCTCTGCTTACAGGACTAATGTTAGTTTATTGTAAAAAACATATAAATTCTTTGGAGATGCAGTAGAAAGTTTGAGTCTGTGATAATAATCACTATTACCATTTTAGCATATATATATTCTCCCAGATTTATTTCTCTGTATATACTACAATATATATGCTATGATCCATAAAAAACAGGGGCCACTGGATCTAAAATGCACTAAAGGGAACCTATGTGTTTCTTTTTTTTTTTTAAGATTTTATTTATTTATTTGACAGAGAGAGGGAGAGAGAGAGAGCAAGCACATACAAGCAGGGGGAGCAGCAGAGGGAGAGGGAAAAGCAGACTCCCCACTGAGCAGGGAGCCCGATGTGGGGCTTGATCCCAGGACCCTGGGATCATGACCTGAGCTGAAGGCAGATGCTTAACCAACTGAGCCACCCAGGTGCCCCAGAACCTATGTGTTTTCTGTCCACAACTGTGAAGCATTTTTGATTCAATGGTTCATGCTATAAATGGGCCATACTCCTTGAGAGTAAGGGATGTACTTTTTGTGTAAAAAGTAAACTGTGTAAACTGTAAATATTTTATTAATATACACTCTCAGTAGTAAAATACTATAAATTAATACAGTGCTAAATGAAATGATCACTTGAGTTTTATTTAACTCTTTATCTTTTTCTGAAATGTTATAAAGTTTTAATATTGATTCTTTTTCATGAACAAATGATTAGTGGGATTTCGTGAAAACTTATTGTTAAATCATTATTTTTCTCACCAATTGGGGAACATATCTGAACCGAGAGCACTCATTGTTTAGGATTCTTTGAACTACATTGTCTCCAAAGGGAAAAAAAAAAAGGAAACTAGTGGTCCCTTTCTAGTGGGTTTTATTAAGCAAAAAACAATGTTAGGCCTCCTTCATTCTCATATTTTGAATTTTACTCTTTTTTTGAGAATAGCTTATGTCTATTCAATCATTGGTGTTTCCTATTTTTATAAGGGTTCATATTGTAATTGCTTAAATTGTCATCATTATTTGAAGTTACCATAAGTAAAAATTTCCCTTCTCCATTTTCTTTTCCAAGATATGTGTGATTTACAGAAAATCTACTAAACCCATTTATACACACATATACACACACACACACACACACATATTCACTTACAAATATTGGAAGCATATTTCAAGTTCAGGGTCAAGGCCTAAAAATTTCAATTGATTAAACTTAATGAGGATAAGGCATTTGAGACACTTGAATAGAGGATGCTATTCATAGTTCCAGTGATTATATGATAATTATAAAAAGTGGACCCAATGTCCTTTACTCTGTGGAATTCTCTAAAGAAGGAGAAAATCAAGTTATTATCCTAGCATGATATTGTTCTTTAAGATGACTCTTAAAATGGACTTTTCATAATAATTACCTTGGAAAACTTTTCAAATATGATTCATCAGTAGCTTTGGGTTAGATTTAAGACTTGGATCAAGGTCAGAATAAAATCACTTTGCTCAGCAAGAATATTACCTTTGTGACTGAAATCTGAAAGGATGTATGCTAAGTATCTGTACTTGATTTGTCTCATGAGTAGGAGATTCTTTGTGTTTTTATTTCCTCCTATATTTTTAAGAAACTGAAATATAACTATTTTATCTTCTCCCTAAGACTGCATGGTCTGCATTCTGAAGAGTGAGAGGCCAAATTCACCTGTGTTTTGGTACCTCAAGCTCTGAAGAAATTGGATTTTAAGAAATAAAGTGGGGGCACCTGGGTGGCTCAGTTGGTTAAGCGACTGCCTTCGGCTCAGGTCATGGTCCCAGGGTCCTGGGATCGAGCCCTGCATCGGGCTCCCTGCTCGGCGGGAAGCCTGCTTCTCCCTCTCCTACTCCCCCTGCTTGTGTTCCCTCTCTTGCTCTCTCTCTCTCTCAATTAAATAAATAAATAAAATCTTTTTTAAAAAAAAGAAAGAAAGTGTGTTTCTTCATTGGGAGCCACTTCTATATGTACCTTTAAATTTTTAATTGTCTTAAATATTTGCTCAATTTAAGAAAATAAATATCTTTAATAAGTTGACTTTTTATTTTTTTGTGACAGTGAAGCTGGACTTCATAGTGTTCTGTTTGGGTTTGAATTGTTACAGCTCTGATGACCCTCTGCTCAATAGTAGCAATGATCCCTTGGCATCTTTGAGTAGTCTGGAGATCTGAGACCAGTCCAACACAGGATGTCTTATTGCTGTCTTGATATCTACCATGGAAAAAGGGTGTGGTTTTTAAGCTCAATAACCACATATACCAAGCAGTAATAAAGATGCTTCTTGCCCTTAGGGGACTTTCAGTCTGCAGAATTATAAATTAACATTAGGGGGCACCTGGGTGGCTCAGTTGGTTGAGCATCCAACTCGTGATTTCAGCCAGGGTTATGATTTTGGGGTTGTGAGATTGAGCCCCACATTGGGCTCCAAGCTCAGTGTGGAGTCTTCTTGTCCCTCTCCCTCTGCTCCTCCCTTCCTTTCTCTCTCTCTCAAATAAATAAATAAATAAACTTTTAAAATAAATAAATAAATAAATTGAGATTAGGGTTTATGAAGGAAATGAACAGGATACCGTGAGAGAAAATAATGGTGTATGTGGATGTAGTGGGGATGAGGGGTATTTAACTTTGGTTATAGGTATTAAGAAAGAACTTTTTGAACAGGTGTTGCCATAGATTGGGTTCCCAGGAAACAGACTTTAAGATTTGAGATCAAGAAGTTGATTGGGGGAGGATACTTTTAAAGATGACATGAAGAAAGATGAGGAAAGCAAAACTGGGCAGAGGTTGAACGAGAGTACAGTTGCAACACTCTTATACAATCCTGTAGGAAGCACTGGGGCTAAGATAGCCCTTCAGAGTTGTCCCTGCTTTGAAGCAAAAGGGACTGGCCCCACCACCACCAGCACGCAGATATCTTACCAGGCATTGAGTAGGGGCTTCTCTTCCAGAGAGAGCATGATCCCTGACAAGGTTGTTCGTCTGAAACAGGGATAATTCCTGTTAAGTCACTGACACTCCCACTGGCATAGGAATAAGCACCTCAATTCTAAAGAGGAATCTAGGCAGCACACCAGAGCATCTACTACAGTGAGTAAGCCACAGCCAAATGAAAATGGAGGGGAAGGGCTTTCTAGACAGATAAAACTTCATAGGTAAAGGCCCTGGATTGGCAAAAAGCTCAAATTGTTGAAGTAACTGAGTGACAGTGAGACTACTGTTATTACTGTACGGAGAATGATTTGTTTGTTTATTTATTTATTTATTTATTTATTTTAATGATTTTTTTAACTATGTTCAATTAGCCACTGTATAGTACATAATTAGTCCTTGATGCAGTGTTCAGTGATTCATTAGTTAACTATAACACCCAGTGCTCATCATAGCACATGCCCTCCTCAATAACCATCACCCTGTTACCCCCTTCCCCCACCCTCCTCCCCTCTGAAACCCCCAGATTGTTTCTCAGGGTCCATAGTCTCTCATGGTTCATCTCCCTCTTTGATTTCTCCCCCTTTGGATTTCCCTCCCTTCCCCTATGGTCCTCCATGCTATTATTCATGTTCCACATATGAGTGAAACCATATGATAATTGTCTTTCTCTGCCTGACTTACTTCACTTAACATAATCCCCTCCAGTTCCATCCATGTTGATGCAAATGGTGGGTATTCATCATTTCTGATGGCTGAATAATATTCCATTGTGTATATGGACCACATCTTCTTTATTCATTCATCTATTGAAGGGCATCTTGGCTCCTACCACAATTCGGCTATTATGGACTGCTATCAACATTGGAGCGCACATGCCCCTTCTTTTCACTACGTCTGTATCTTTGGGGTAAATACCCAATAGGCAGTTCCTGGGTCGTAGGGTAGCTCTATTCTTAACATCTTGAGGAACCTCCACACTGTTTTCCAAAGTGGCTGTACCAACTTGCATTCCCACCAACAGTGTAGGAGGGTTCCCCTTTCTCCACATCCTTGCCAACATTTTTTGTTTCCTGTTTTGTTAATTTTTGCCATTCTAACTGGTGTAAAGTGGTATCTCATTGTGGTTTTGATTTGTAGTTCCTTGATGGCTAGTGATGTTGAGCATTTTTTCATGTGTCTGTTAACCATTTGTATGTCTTTTTTGTAGAACTGTCTGTTCATGTCTTCTGCCCATTTTTTGAGTGGGTTATTAGCTTTTTGAGTGTTGAGTTTGAGAAGTTCTTTATAGATCTTGGAAATCAGTGCTTTGTCTGTAGTGTCATTTGCAAACATCTCCCATTCTGTGGGTTGCCTCTTTGTTTTGTTGACGGTTTCCTTTGCTGTGCAGAAGCTTTTTATCTTGATGAAATCCCAAAAGTTCATTTTTGCTTTTGTTTCACTTGCCTTTGGAGACATGTCTTGAAAGAAGTTACGTGGCTGATGTCAAAGAGGTAACTGCTTATGCTCTACTCTAGGATTTTGATGGATTCCTGTCTCACATTGAGGTCTTCCATCCATTTTGAGTTTATCTTTGTGTATGGCGTAAGGGAATGGTCCAGTTTAATTCTTCTCTATGTAGCTGTCCAATTTTCCCAGCACCACTTATTGAAGAGACTGTCTTTTTTCCGTTGGATATTTTTTTCCTGATTTGTCAAAGATTAGTTGACCATAGAGTTGAGGGTCCATTTCTGGAGTCTCTATTCTGTTCCATTGGCCTATGTGTCTGTTTTTGTGCCAATACCATGCTGTCTTGGTGATCACAGCTTTGTAATATAGCCTGAAGTCAGGCAACGTGATGCCCCTAGCTTTGTTTTTCTTTTTCATCCTTTCCTTGGCGATTAGGGATCTTTTCTGGTTCCATACAAATTTTAAGATTTTTTGTTTCAGCTCTTTGAAAAATGCCAATGGTATTTTAATAGGGATGGCATTGAAAGTGTAAATAGTTCTGGGGAGGACAGACATTTTAACAATGTTTATTCTTCCAATCCATGAGCATGGAATATTTTTCCATCTTTTTGTGTCTTCCTCAATTTCTTTCATAAGTGTTCTGTAGTTTCTGGAGTATAGATCATTTACCTCTTTAGTTAGGTTTAATCCTAGGTATCTTATGGTTTTTGTTGCTATTGTGAATGGAATTGATTCCTTAATTTCTCTTTCTACAGTTACATTGTTAGTGTATAGAAAAGCAACTGATTTCTGTGCATTGATTTTGTATCCTGCCACATTGTTGAATTGCTGTATGAGTTCTAGGAATTTGGGGGTGAAAGCTTTTGGGTTTTCCATATAAGTATCATGTCATCTGTGAAGAGGGAGAATTTGACTTCTTCTTTGCCAATTTGGATGCCTTTTATTTCTTTTTGTTGTCTGATTGCTGAGGCTAGGACTTCTAGTACTATGTTGAACAATAGAGGTGAGAGTGGGCATCCCTGTCATATTCCTGATCTTAAGGGAAAAGCTCTCAGCTTTTCCCCATTGATAATGATATTTGCTGTGGGCTTTTCATAGATGGTTTTTATGATATTGAGGAATGTTCCTTGTATCCCTATACTCTGAAGAGTTTTAATCAGGAAAGGATGTTGTATTTTGTCAAGTGCTTTTTCTGCATCAATTGAGAGGATCATATGGTTCTTGTCTTTTCTTTTATTGATGTGCTCTACCACACTGATTGATTTGCAAATGTTGAACCACCCTTGCATCCCAGGCATAAAACCCACTTGGTCGTGGTGAATAATCCTTTTAATGTACTGTTGGATCCTATTAGCTAGAATCTTGTTCAGTATTTTGACATCCATGTTCATCAGGGATATTGGTCTGTAATTCTCCTGTTTGATGGGATCTTTGCCTGGTTTTGAGATCCGGGTAATGCTGGCCTCATAGAAGGAGTTTGGAAGTTTTCCTTCTGTTCCTATTTTTTGGAATAGCTTCAGTAGAATAAGTATTATTTCTTCTTTAAATGTTTGATCGAATTCCCCTGGGAAGCCATCTGGCCCTGGACTTTGTTTTTTTGGGAGATTTTTGATTACTGCTTCAATTTCATTACTGGTTATTGATCTATTCAGATTGTCTATTTCTTCCTGTTTCAGTCTTGGTAGTTTGTAAGTTTCCAGGATGGCATCCATTTCTTCCAAGTTGCTTAATTTGTTGGCATACAGTTGCTGGTAATAATTTCTAATAATTGTTTCTATTTCTGTGGTGTTAGTCTTGATCTCTCCCCTTTCGGTCATGATTTTATTAATTTGGGTCCTTTCTCTTTTCTTTTGGATAAGTTTGGCCAATGGTTTATCGATCTTATTAATTCTTTCAAAGAACCAGCTTCTAGTTTTGTTGATCTGTTCTACTGTTTCTCTGGTTTCTATTTCATTGATCTCTGCTCTAATCTTTGTTATTTCTCTTTTCCTGCTTGATTTAGGTTTCCTCTTTCTCCAGCTCCTTTAGATGTAGGGTTATCTTGTGCATTTGGGATTTTTCTACTTTTTTGAGAAAGGCTTGGATGGCTATGTATTTCCCCTGTAGGACCACTTTTACAGTATCCCACAGGTTTTGGACCAATGTGTTTTCATTTTCATTGGTTTCCATGATTTGTTTAAGTTCTCCTTTAATTTCCTGGTTGACCCATTCATTCTTTAGCAGGATACTCTTTAACTTCCAAGTGTTTGAATTCCTTCCAAATTTTTTCTTGTGATTGAGTTCCAGTTTCAAGGCATTGTCATCTGATATCATGCAGGGAATAATCTCAGTCTTTTGGTATTGGCTGAGACCTGGTTTGTGACCTAGTATGTGATCTATTTTGGAAAAAGTTCTGTGTGCTTTCAAGAAGAATGAGTATTCTGTTGATTTAGGGTGGAGTGTTCTGTATATATCTACGAAGTCCATCTGGTCCAATGTGTTGTTCAAAGCTCTTGTTTCTTTGTCGATCTTCTGTTTAGATGATCTGTCCAATGCTGAGAGTGGAGTGTTAAAATCTCCTACTATTAATGTATTATTGTCAATCTGATTCTTTATTTTGGTTATCAGCTGGCTTATGTAGTTGGCTGCTCCCATGTTGGGGGCATAGATATTTACAACTGTTAGATTTTCTTGTTGGATAGACCCTTTAAGAATGATATAGTGTCCTTCTGGATCTGTTATTATGGTCTTTGGTTTAAATTCTAGTTTGTCTGATATAAGAATTGCTACCCCAGCTTTCTTTTGAGGTCCATTGGCATGAAAAATGGTTCTCCATTCTCTCACTTTCAGCCTGGAGGTGACTTAGGTTCAAAATGAATCTCTTGTAGACAGCATATGGATGGGTCTGGTCTTTGTATCCCATCGGCAACCCTGTGCTATTTCATGGGAGCATTTAGGCCATTCACATTGAGGGTTACTACTGAAAGATATGTGTTTATTGCCATCTTACTGTCTGTACAGTCCCTGTTTCTATGTATATATTTCTGTATATTTCTGGCCCATATTACTCTTGGGGTCTTTCTTCTTTTCTAGAATCGCTCTTGGTATTTCTTGCAGGGCTGGCTTGGTGGTCACATATTCTTTTAGTTTCTGCTGGTCCTGGAAGCTCTTTATCTCTCCATCCATTCTGAATGAGAGCTTTGCTGAATAAAGTATTCTTGGCTGCATGTTCTTCTCATTTAGTACCCTGAATATGTCTTGCCAGCCCTTTCTGGCTTGCCAGGTCTCTGTGGACAGGTGTGACGTTATTCTGATATTCCTCTGTATGTAAGGAATCTCTTCCCCCTAATTGACTTTAGGATGGCTTCCTTGGATCTAAGATTTGTGAGTTTTACTATTACATGCCAGGGCATTGGTCTGTTCTCCTTGATCTTGGGAGGGGTCCTCTCTGCCTCTAGGACATGAATGCTTGTTTCGTTCCCCAGGTTAGGGAAGTTCTCAGCTACAATTTGCTCAAATATATCTTCTAGTCCTCTCTCTCTCTCCACCCCCTCAGGGATCCCAATAATTCTGACATTGGAACGTTTCATGGCATCGTTGATTTCTTTAATCCTGTTCTCATGGATTTTAAACTGTTCCAGGCTTCCTCATGTTTCTTCCTTTCTATCAGTTTATCTTCTAGATCACTAATTCTTTCTTCTGCTTCATTTACCCTCGCAGTTAGAGTATCTAGTTTAGACTGTTTCTCATTCATAGAATTTTTAAGTTCGGCCTGATTAGTTCTCATTTCTGCCCTTAGAGATTCTGTGTTGCCATTAATGTTTTTCTCAAGCCTAGCTATTGTCTTCATAATTGTTACCCGAAGTCTATTTCAGACATCTTGCTTATATCCATATCCATTAGGTCTGCAGGAGAGGCCATTGTCTTTGGTTCTTTGTTGGGAGTTCCTCCTCCTAGTCATTCTGTTGAGTGGTGGTTGAGGGGATGTACAGAGTCGAAAATATCAATATCCAGGGGGGATATCTGTAAAATATCCAGGCAATTTGCACCCTGGGAAAGTTTGGAACAATCAGAAGCCACCACCAAAAAAACCAGCCAAAATGAAATCCAAGAATAAGATTTATAAAGTTCAAAAAAAAAGGGGGGGGAGGGGGTGAAGGGAAGGGGGCTATAATCCCTCAGTGTGGGCAAGGTAGGGTGTTTCAGTTCTTTTGGGGTGTATTTTGTTCTTTTTGTTAGAGAACACTACTTCTCGGAGATACAGGGAAATTAGTATATATATAAAGGTAGTATTGAATAGGGAAAAAAGGACTACATTGAAGCTTATATCTATATACATAAAAAAAAGAAAAAGAAAAAAGTATATGTGTGACAAAGTTCAAGTTAAAAAGTTACTATAGAATATGTTATATTAAATATCTTGTTGAAATGATAACTAGGTAAAAAGAAAAAACAGAGAAGAAACATGAGAAATAGTTAAAAAAAAAAAAGTGTATCTAAGAAATACACAGGCCGTAAGCAACACCAGGAGCTTAATATACTATTTTCCCCTGGTGTTGGGGTTTCACAGTTTTATGGGGATGCTCAGGTTATTGTCCTCTTGTTCTTCCAGCTTGTCTTCTGGGGGAGGAGCCTGCCACATTGTTTTTCAGTTAATCCTGCTTGGGTGGAATTGCCCTATCCCTTATCAAGGGGCTGGGCTCTGTGGAAACAAGTTTTTGGGGCCTTTGTTCTCTGGCAGCTTTTTGAGCCTTTTCCAAGGGTCAGAGCAAAGGAAAATGTCTGCACCCAGACCTCCACCCCAGAGGAGAGAAGCCACAGTCCTCTCTGAATCCTCCAGAACACACAGTCTCCCCCTCTGTAAGCACTGCTGAAAACCTCATTCTCCTACAGGTGGTGCATGCCCCTAGCCATCCTCTCAGTTGACCCAGGCCCCTGCTTGTCCCTGCCCCCTCTGCCTTCAAACTGTTAGCGATCCAGGTCTGGGTGGGTGGGGGTGGTGACTGCAGCTGCCCCCCCCATCCACGGGGCTCAGGTCCATGCCTGCAGCCACCCCTTCCCACCATTTGCCCCTTAAGCCCCCAGATTCTGTTTGAGCACTATTATCAGTCCCTTCTTGTCCCACCGCCACCGCTCTCCAAGCTCTGGCTGGTCCCCAGGTGCAGGACACTTTTGCACTGGTGTATTACTTTCCGGTGGCTAGCTTCTGGTGGTTCCCTCCCCATTCTGTTTATCCTCTGACATCTGTCCACACAATCACAACTCCATCCTTCTTACATCTGGACTGATGATCCTCTGCCCCCGTAGAGATCCAGACGGATAATCTTATATCTCAGGCTAATTTCCTGGGTGTTGAGAGTGGCTTGGTAGATATCTAGCTAAATTCAGGGGACTGGTTGAAATGGAGTCCCCCACTCCTCTGCCATCTTCTCCCCGACCTGAGAATGGGTTTAGTAGGAATTTGAATAAAGATCAAGGCATTGCAATGATTCAAGGAAAATGAAATTATGGCTTAGATATGATGATAACAATAAATATGAAGAAAAGCATATATTTTCAGAATATATTTGAAGGTAGAATCAACAGAACTTGGTGATGGGTTGGGTGATGGTGAAGTGAGTGAGGAGAGGTCAAGAAGATTTTGCACATTTCTGGCTTAAGCAGCTAAGTGATAGGTGGTACAGTTTACTAAGATAGGGGGTATTAGGAAAGGAATAGGTTTCTGAAGACTATTATAAAAAGGTGTCTCGATAGAGTTGATATAAATCAAAGTACACATAAACCACACTTCTATTGGAACATTTTACAACCTTTATGGTTCTCCTTCCCATTGCTAAAACGTTTCCTGAAAAACAGAGTCAATATTGGGAACTACAAGAGAAACAACATGACAATGTTGATTTTGTATCAATTTAGAAATGTTTATCCTCTGAGGTTTCATTGTATTCTAGAGTATCTGTATAAGATAACAACACAAGAATATTCCAGATGGTCTGGCCCCTCGGTATGGATGCTGGCACAGAGCATATCCCTTTGGCCACCCATCATGCAAAACATCCCTATTTGATCACTTATTCAACTCTGTTATGTGTGTGTGTGTGTGTGTGTGTGTGAACCTACAAGTTGCCAGAGAGTGTCCTAAAGTGTTGGAGGACACAGTCCTGAACATGGCAGAAAAGGTCCCTGAGCGTCTCATGAAGCTTAAGTCTTGTTAAGGGAAAAAGATAAGAAACTAGTCAGTAACTAACTGTTTAAATAAGATCATTTCAGATAATGGCTAATATATAAAAATAAAAAAGGCAATGCAGTGAGTGAGGAGTGCTAGGTGTGATGGTGAGTGCAGCACACCATAAGACAGACATAGAAATGCTTTCTGGGGAGGTGGCAGTCAGGTTGAGAACTGAACAGTAAGAAGGCTCCATCATGTGAGATCTGGGAGAAGATCTTCCAGGGCCAAGGGAAAATAAAACTCAACTACCTGATGTGGGAACAAGCTTAGCATATCCAAGAAGCAGAAGGAAACACAGTGACAAGGGGAATGCCAGGATTTTAAGTCAGACAAGTAGACTGGAAGTGTCTTGGAACCCATGGAAAGAACTTTGTCATTCAAAGAGCACTGGAGAGCCTCTGAAAAATCTAAGCAGCTGAGTTACCTGGTCTAATTTCTGTTTTCAAAAAGTCATTTTGGCTGGTGTAAAGAGTGGATTTCCAAGGGGAAATGGATAAAGCAGGAGGTAGCTATTTAGGAGGACCTGGCAGTTCGCAGAAACATGATTGTGACTTGGACCAAGGTGATAGTAGTGAGGATCTAGATAAATGATTTGAAATACATTTCGGAGGTAAACCCAATGAGTATTGCTGATAGCTGAGATCTGGAGGTGAGGGAAACGGTCACTCCTCAGTTTTTAACTTGAGTAGCAGAGTGTAGAGTACAATAAGAAATGGAAGGCTGTGGAAAAAAAATGTTTTGCAAAAAGAAACCAAATGTTCTCTAATGGAGATGTGGAGGATGCTATTGGACTTTGTCTGGAAATGAAAGAAAGAGGTTCAAGTTGAAGTTATAAATATAGGCATCTTTAATGGATAGGTCTTAGTTAATGCTATAGTGCTATATGGCATCCAATAAATAAAAGAAGAAGAAATAGACACCTAAAGTTCTGGCAGAAGAGCAGAGTCCAGCAAAGACCATATGTACTTTCTCCCCTTTTGGTGTAGGTACATCTAAGAGTAACTTTTCATTAAGTAGTGAGCTAGGAGGAAAATAAGAAAGAGTGCACTGTCACAGAAACCAACTGGAAAAAAAAGATCTTTGAATAAAGAGAAGACTGTTATAATGTTATACTATTACTAAATAATATAGGCTGGTGATATGCAAGTCACTGGTGGGCTTGGTAAAAGTAGATTCAGTGGAGGAGAGGAAATTGAAACCAGACTGAGATGAGTAAACAGGAGGCATTGAAATACATATGCCAGTAGACCACTCTTCTGACAGGTTGTCTGAGGAAGTGGAACAGAGGAGGGCAGGGATCCAAAGAGAAGGATGAGAAGACCAGAAAAAGGCTTTCTTTTTTTTTTTTTTTAAAGATTTTATTTATTTATTTGGCAGAGAGAGACACAGCGAGAGAGGGAACGCAAGCAGGGGTAGTGGGAGAAGGAGAAGCAGGCTTCCCGCAGAGCAGGGAGCCCGATGCGGGGCTCGATCCCAGGACCCTGGGATCATGACCTGAGCCGAAGGCAGACACTTAACGCCTGAGCCACCCAGGCGCCCCCAGAAATAGGCTTTCTGAAGAAGAGCCCTTAGAGCAGTTCTTATGCTAGTGGAGATACTCCAACTGAAAGAGAGGAAATATTAATGCAGGATGTCCCCTGGAGGTAAATTGAGAGAACCAGAGCTCAAGTGAGGGGCATAACCTTACATCTGGGTAGGGACAGATGTGTCTTCCAGAGGAGGAAGGCAAAGAAAATGGATACAGATGCAGAGAGACTGGCAAACTTAGTGATGAGATGGTGAAAATGTTCTTGCTCTGTTTCATCCATTTCCCCCCCATGAACTATGAGGTACTAACAGCACAGGGATGATGTGTTAGAAGTGCAGGTCAGGAGATACTGAAACTATTCATATTGCATATCTTCTGGAAGAAGATTGAAGGGAAACATTCTCAGGTTATCACCAATTAACCATAATTAATAGGTAAGAAAATATGTAATAGGCAGATCATATGCTGATCATAAAGAGCAAGCAATGCTAACCATAATAGTGTACACTGTTCCTTCAGGTCAGACTGATGCATTCCTATTGTTTCTCAATGGAAGTAACTATTTCTTTTTTTTCCCCAGAAGTAACTATTTCTAATCTTTGAAAATTATGGACATGTCCACTTAAGTTTAGTATGACTTTCTTTTAAGAGAAGTTTCTAAATTTAGTGGGAATATTTTCACGATTAGTTTTATTGTGACCTTACTGAAACCAAGAAAATATTTCTTCTTCAGGAAAAGAGGGTTTTCAACTTGCCTTCTTCTTCCCCATAAATAAGGGATGAACACCCCTTTCAGAGCCCATGTAAGGTAGGTTATAAAGTATCTATTTTTAGAGCAATAAAACTCACATAGAATGATCCTATACCTCTGCATCCTCAACTCATTTTCGACTTTCAGCTTTGTGTGAAGATCACAGGGGGATACAACCTGCCCAGAGAAGTGCTTTTACAAGGAGATTTTATCATGCTTGACAAAATTCCTGTTCTAGAACATAGTCTGTCATCATGAGAGCAGATCATTCTGATGTTACACTTTCTCAGGCATGGGTGTTGCACCTTTCTGGATAACTCTGAAAAAGTAGGAAGGAAGATCAACTCTAGCTGGAAATAATCATCTGTTCTGTTTTTATTGTTGTTGCTTATTTATTTAATAACTGACGGCAGGAAAGCAAACCTGGGTTTTGTGATAGAGGGGAAAAAAGCTACCTGCCCAAAATTTCTACCACCCAAACATCTGTGTATGTATGTATGTATGCATGTGTGCATACATTCATGGAGTTCCCTTTCCCCTTGATGTTGGTCTTGTAAGGATGACTTCTTACTATGCAGTGTGATTGCTTCTCTCAAGATTATGAGCATTTGGTGGTTCTGTTTATTTGTATTTTTAATATTCTTAAATTACAGAAAATAACTTGAGGATTTAAAATGCCACTCTATCCAGTGCAAAAAAGAAAATGGGCAATGGGGCCTCACTGAAATTGATATTGAGGAAGTACAGATTTAGAACAACTTAGTACTTTTTAACTTAAATTTTAATATATTTTTTGAGAGCCAAGGTATGATTTACAAGGTGATAGTAATGGAAGTTGAGCTTAAAGCCAGTCTAACTTTGCAGAAATCTGAAATCTGTATCCTCTGGAGAAAAACAGAGGCAAACACCTAAAAAGTTGAAATGGTACTTGGGTACATAGGGTAAAGCAAATATGACCATAAATGTTAAAGATTTGTGGACTGGAGCCAATTTGCAAAACATTTCTGAGAGTTCGGTGATCTTATTAAAATGTAGACTCACACACAGTGTTCTGTAATGATATGCATTTAAGCATTAACGTTGTTTGTTATTCTCATCTGTGAAAGGGTTTAAAATATAAAATTCTATTTTTTAATTTATAATTATTTTATGCCTGAGTATTAGAGTGTTTGTTATTGGCTAACACTTATACTTATCATATGTACACATATTCATACTCTTTGGAGACATGATATTTTATAGGTCTAAGAAATAAATATTTATCTATTATTAATGTATAGCTGCCATTGTATATTTATGATACATGGTATTTTTCTTTGCTCTTTTAGAATGATTGATTTTTGTCTCTATGTAGCTTTTATAGTTAGATTGAGTGATGATTTTCTCCCTCAGAGGTGTCAGTGGAAACATTTCTAACTGCCCGAGGCAGTCATATGCCACAGCTGGCCCCATATTTAAACTACTTCCCCACGTAAGTGCATAATTTTGTCACCTGGTAATAAAGAGCAAAGAGCTACAAAAGGAAATTTTGCAAAAAATAGTCTTAGTGTCACTTAGCTAATGCTGCAACTCTGTCAATTAGGCCTTTCAAGGTAGATGAAAACATGTGTTTGCAAATTAAATAACTAAGCAAACTTCAGCAAGACTCAGCAAATTTCAGAATGCCATTTCCTAAAGATGCAGCACCATTCTTGTTAAGCATAGATGATCAGGTACCATCTATGACATTTAGTGGCTCCTCAGATATTGAAAATTTTTAAGTCAACGAAAGCAACATTCTTAACTAAGGAAAGGCAAAAAAGATAAGATGTGAAACCAAAATATTAAAAACATGAAATAATTTTTCAAAAAGATATATACTGGAGGAAAAAAAAGATGAGAGATGATAAATTAACTTGAATTGGTAAATATTTTCATTTTGTATTTCAAGGTGTAGCTCTGATTTTCTTGTTGCTAAATGATAAGACTTCTTAATGAAATAACAGAAATACTTGCTGTCTAGATTAACATGGTATCAATAGTTTAGACCCTGTATGATGATTTAGTTAAAAAAAAAAAAAAAACCAACAGACACCTGCTTAAAACGACATTTGGGGAATTACCTTAAAAAATCTATTTTTAAAGTTTTATAAATTACTGCTTATTTCTTAACAAACCCCTCAAAGTATGTTTCCATTCCAAAGAGAAAGAAAAAAGTGAAAATATTTATAGTCGCACCATGCCAAACCACCATCGAGTATGATCTGTTTCCTTGCTTTCCCAAGGCTCTTTCCACTAGGACACCCAAGGCCTGCTTCCATACCATTCCTAAGCTTTTCTCCCTTTCAGTCTTTTCAGTTCTGGGTCTCATTCCTTAGATTCCCTGCTTTCTGCTTATTAATTTTTGCTTTTAATGTAAAATAATACCCTCATTCAATGGATATCTGTCTCATTGAAAAAAAAAAATATCAGCAGACATATCTGGCCCTGTAGAAGCTGGTAGAATGATTTGCAGCTCCTTTTCCCCTCTGTCCTCACCAAATTACACTGGGTTGGAATCTGCTACTTTTGCTCAGGCATCTTGACCCCACATCTCTCTACAGAGAATTGAACTGTCAGCCTTTGAAATAACAAAATAATTTAGGTGATGAGATGTTTTTTTTTTCCCCCTCGGAGGATCATACTGGAAAACCTACTACTTTATATAGAGATAAACCCCAAATTTAAAAGAATAGTAAGAACAATGCCTCTTAAAACAGCATTTATGAATAAAGTGAATAGTTCATGTATTAAATTTGGGGTAGAAGTTTCTTCCAGAAATTAATGGACAACAAGATAATTAAGTTTTCTGGGGAGCAGAAGATTGAGAGAAATTAGAACAGTTTCTGATTCTGGATAGACAAAGAAAATTGCTTAAAATATGGAATTATGATTATTTCCATTAGGGAGACAAGATACTGGATTGGAGGTCACTGAGCAGCATGACTTTCAGGAAATGTTAGTTTTTACTCTGAGTTCTGGGAAAAGACCCAGAATTGTAGTCAGTTTGCTATGAATGTCCTCCACATTCTCCCAGGCCACAAGTGGGGCTGCATACATACAAGTATGGGGTAGCCAGGTTAGCTCTCAGCTGGTGGTTGATACAGTTTTTCTAGCTGGACCAGCTGTTTGACAGGCTAAAAACAAAAAGACTAGAAAAGTAAACTTTACAAAACAAAGGACTCAATAAGAGTTAATAGGAATTGAAGGTAATGTCAACACTTCAAATATTAAGGGAAGACCAACAAATAGTGCAATCAATGCCAAGTTTGAATAGCACATTCAATCCAGGCACAAGCTAAGCATTTGAGGCTGGTTGTTTACATCAAGAGAAATTGAACAAAATTTCAGGGATTTGAGCTGCATGGAGCCTGAAACTAATCCAATGCAGGAAACCATATTTAATAAAAATAATACAAAATTATGAATATGGAATTAGTTTTAGGGTCTTGGAAGGGGCTCATGGAAGTGAGGGGGTCTCAATCTTACATTTCAGAAACTTCATGTTAAATCCACCTGTGAGTACAGAAATGGTGTCCCTTTTGGTTTTAAAGGCAGGTAATTCCAGAAGGAGTAAGAGCTGTTGTAGGAACAAGGCAAGGAGTTGACTCAAGATGGAACAGTAGTTCTCAACCAGAAGTGAATATTAGAGTCACTTGGGAGACTTTATGATAAAACATTCCTGGGCTCCATCTCTACAGATTTCCACCAGTTTGGAGTGGTGCCAGGTTATTGGTATTATATAGCCCTTCTCCTCCATGTAGACCTGAAAATTAAGCCAAAATTGAAAGCTACTGATAGCTAATAATAATGGGGGCAATGATGATTTTGTTGCTACCCTGTATGGAACATCTACTTTGTAGAAGAAGATGCTGTATCAAACACTTGACAGGCATTATCTTCTTAGTATTCATGACCCTCAGAGGTATATGTATCAATACCATTTTAACAAGGAGGATTCTGAGGCTCAAGGAAGTGCCTTGGATCACACAGCAAATGTGGAATCTAAATGCAGATGCTAGGATCTAAACTCTAGTTCGGCCAGGTCCCTGGCTCTTTTTATTGCCACATATTATACCTCCTTAGACAACAGCATCTTTGAGGGAACCAGAGAAATTTCAAGACCTCACGAAGGAGCTAACTGACTACCACTAGAGGAATTTATAAGAGCTGCCTGCCAAATCAGTTCTTGGAAGTCCAGGAACATCCACACACACACCCATGGAAGCAGAGATAACTATTTCTGGATCTCAAAGAGTTCTTGTAGAGGCTTAAGTTATCCTTTTTTTATCCTACTTCTTACCACACCCCTCCCCCAGCCCCAGTGCTGAGGGTTAAATTCACCATCAGGAACAGTGACACAAGCCTTCCTCACATCTCTTCTCCTCATTCACTGGGTCTCCCTTGTTGCTCACAGAAGGTTCCTTGCTTTCTGGGTGACGTCACTGTTCCTGTCCATAGATTCCTTTTCCAGTTCCTGTATTAATGCCTTCCATGCCCCTCCTCTTCTCTCTCTGCAACAACTGTAAGCTAATGAAGTGTGTTTATATATATCTTGTGAATACATGGATACATGCCCAGCTTCCCTCCTAGTTCCTGGCTGAAACTACTGAGCTCTATTATTCAGCTACCAAAAAGTGGGGTCTGCAGCTGTTCTAGATTTCTTTTTTTTTTTTTTTTTTAAAGATTTTATTTATTTATTTGAGACAGAGAGAATGAGATACAGAGAGCATGAGAGGGAGGAGGGTCAGAGGGAGAAGCAGACTCCCTGCCGAGCAGGGAGCCCGATGCGGGACTCGATCCAGGGACTCCAGGATCATGACCTGAGCCGAAGGCAGTCGCTTAACCAACTGAGCCACCCAGGCGCCCCCTGTTCTAGATTTCTTATAGCACTTAATTTTAAATTACTTGCTTATGTTTTTAATAACTCCCTTTTCCCTGATGACTAGACAATTTCATGTCCTAGGAACTAGATGAGTCCATACCAGGCCATGGGCAATTTGAGAAGCATCATACCAGATTGTACCCAGAATCACCTGTGGCTACTGACCACCAATCCCTGTCCCTAGAGCAAGTTTATGCACCATATTTATTTTCCATCTAGCTGACTAATGGCCTTAAAAATCATCCAATAAGGATTCTTATTGGCCAATAGAATTTATGATGTCCATCCAAGCTTCCTAACTTGCCTGGCTATGGAAGAATTCCCATGGTGAATGTGACTTGGTGATTTGCTCTGGTTCTCTTACTCCACAGGTACACAAACAGGAGAGATGCAGAGGGAAGGACATGGGAGGCAGAGTCAGAATCCTGGATTCAAGTCTGCCTCCAGTGCTTTCCAGTTACAGGATCTTGGACAAGTTAGTTCCTCTGTCATCTCCTATATAAAACAGAAATAGAATGACTATCGAATGCAATTTTTAAATGTGGTCATGTGAAAAACTCTTTTGAAACATGATTGGCACAGGGGGATATCAAATGTATTTTCAAATTTTGTTTTTACATGCAGATACTTTCCTTTCACAAGGAAGGTTTCTACTATTCTGATTCTTTCACAGAAGTCCCCTTTTCTAGGAAATCCTTTTTAAAAAAAGTTTGGTGACCATGGTTATATTTCTCTTGTGTGATTCCAATATGCCATCAAAAAATCAGTGCACATATTTTGAGGGATGAGATGTAGATTTAGAGATTCCAGATATTAAGTTTTGTCCCTCCTTGCCTGCTGATTTGAGGTCCACAATCAACTCTAATACATAAATCAAGAGAAATCACTAGAAATATTTCAAACTCTCCTTTCTTGTTAGTGTAGCAGTGTAACATGTGTTCAGTCAGTACTGATTTATACACAGTATTGAATTTCTCCTTTCTGTTCTGAAAATGTGTTCTTTCAGTGCTTTCAGGCAATTGTGATTAAATTAAACAACAATTATGCTTTATTCTGTATAGGGAGCAGAAACAAAAAATATATGATATTTTTGTATCATATATATACGTTTTAGGAAAAACAGAAGGGAAAGTAATATACATATTAAATTTTCATTCATTTATTGGATCGGCAAACTTGCCAAATTCCTACTCTGTGCCAGGAATTGTTCAAGGTGCCTAGAGATATAGCCATGAAAAACCCAGAGAGAAATCTCTGTCCTCATCTAACATAAATTCTACAATTAAAGAGATAAAACATGAAGACGATTATATTGCATACGTATCATAACCAGTTAGCATGTATTTGTTGTTTGTTTTATAACATGCTTTTACATAATAATTTTTCTAATTAAATATTCCTAGTAAATTTGCGAGGGATTGATTATACTTAGTCCATTCTGTATATGAGAAAAGGCCAGCTCTGTGAAGCCTAAGTTCTCCAGGAAAGCCAGTGGTAGAGTTGACCATGGACTTACAGGTTCTGATGCTTTTACAACTTCCATTTTAATATTCTTTTTTCTTCTTATGATACAACACTATATACCAATCCCAGAGAAAAAGAATGATAGAAATCTATTTGCTTCTTGCTTTGTTATACTGTACAAGTACAAAAAGTACAATTATATTCATCCCAATTGATGGATGTAGCTAAATCTAAGCATTTTAGAAGAGGAACAAAAACAGAATTAGTTGTATTAACAAAGCAATCTTACATGTCTGGCAGTAGCTTATATCTGATACGAATTTTTTTTTAAAGATTTTATTTATTTGAGAGAGAGAGCTAGCGAGAGAGAGAGAGAGCAAAAGAGAGCACAAGCGGGGAGGAGAGGGAGAAGTAGGCTCCCTGCTCAGCAGATAGCCCCATGTGGGGCTCAATCCCAGGACCCTGAGATCATGACCTGAGCCAAAGGCAGCTGCTTAACCAACCAAGCCACCGAGGCACCCCTGAATTTTCTTTTTAAAGCTTTCTGGCTTTTAGTGGTCTGGAGACCACAAGAATGTTATGCTGACCACACAGGCAATTCAAGTTAGGTTTCAGCCTAGGTGTTTTATATTTCTGCTGTTAGTTTTACTAGGAGCATAATGCAACCATTGGCTTTTCCTCATATGTAGCTCCAGTGGCTTCCTTCATTGTTGGTTAATATTGAGTAAGTATTTATAGACAGGTATAGATATTCTCTCAAGGAGATGATGATGATGATGATGATGATAATTTAGAGGATTTGGGGATATGACTTTGGGAACAAGAACCATCTTCTAAAAAATATTTTACATTAAAACATTTTTACATAAAATCTAATAACCTTTCTATGAACAATTTCATAGATGCATTTCAGCAGAGAATCTATAGATTGAGGGGAGACACACTTTTCTCTCATCTGCAGGACAGTAGTGACTTTAGTTCTTATTATCAAGAGAAATTGCTGAGCAGCTAAAACAGATTCTTTTGAATTGATTATGCATAACTAAATGCTGATAACATAATATAGTGTTCTTGTGGCCATGCAACCATAAATAACCCTATCTTTACTCTCTAAGAAACATCCTTTAAAAAGGAATGGGAAAATGTCAATCTGAGGAAGCCAGAAACATAATATTCATAATTGACAACTAAGGAAAATGATTTAGGTCTCAAATATGCACACTCATATTTCCACACTGGCCTTCTTCATGTTACCTGCTTAGTGCCCTACAAGCCAGTAGCCATTCCACAAAATGTATGGAATGGAAGTAGAAAAGTCAAGGACACTCAGACCTTGATTCCAATTCCTCTCCAAGCAGTGGTACTCAATATGAAGGAAGGAACAAGTCAAGTCACAGTGAAGTGACTGCATGGGATGGTTGCTTCAGAAAGAAACATCATATAGGTTTGTTTTAATTTTTTTAAAAGCTTGTACACTTGGCATATGATATGACAATTCATTTTTAGAAAGAAAAATTATAAACATAATTCCACCATACTAATGCTTTTTCATCATTTTAATCTACTGGCCTCACTAGCTCCAAGCAGAATTAGAGAGGAGATACCATTCACCTCTGCAACTTTCTTATCATGTTGTTCACATTATCTTTGTTATCCAGTCAACATTACTTTTTTTTTTTAATTTTAGAGTCTCTGCAACAATACCAAAGTTCCATAATAATTGCCTGTTTAGCTCTTCTCTATCTCTAGTGACTATCAGAACTCCTGGCACATAGCAGGTTTTCAATAAATGTTTGTGGAATAACTGAGTGAAAACATAGTCTCATGTTCAAACTATTTTCCTTTCTAAGATTCATTTCCTATCCTCACCCTACCCTCCCAATCTATGTTTGCTTTCTTTCCTGAGATATAATTTACATACCATAAATTCCTGAGATATAATTACATACCATAAAATTTACATAACATAAAATTCACCATTTTGAAGTATACAAATCAGTGATTTTTAGTATATTCAAAGAATTGTGTAACTATTACTACCATCTAATTCCAGAATATTTTCATTCCCTAGAGCGAAACTCCATACCAAGTGGCTTTGCAACCACTCTGCATTCTCCCCTCCCTTCAGCTCCTTTCAGTTATGGGTCTACTTTCTGCTTTCTGTCTCTATAGATTTGCCTATTTTTGACATTTCATTTAATGGAATCATACAATATGTGGCCTTTTTCTCTCAGGCTTCTTTCATTTAGCATAATGTTTTCAACATTTATCTATATTTTAACTCATATCAGTACTTCATTCCTCTGTATGGCCAAATAATATTCTTTTGTGTGAATATACCACATTTTGTTTATTGATTGATTTGTTAACAGAAATTCTATTCACTCATCAGTTGATAGTCATTTGAGTTGTTTTCACTTTTTGGCTACTAAGAATAATGCTGCCACGAATATTTGTGTACAAGATTTTTTGAGAACATGTTTTTATTTCTCTTGGGAAGATGCCTAGTTGTAGAAATGTTGGGTCATATGATAACTCTTAACTTTTTACAGAGCTGGTTTTCCACAGTAGCTGCACCTTTTTGCATTCCCATCAGCAATGTATGGAAGGGCCCAAATCTCCATACCCTCATCAAAACCTTTTTCCACTCAAAAAAAAAAAAAATATATATATACCCATCACAGTGGTATGAGGTGATATCTCTTTGTAGTTTTGATTTACATTTCTTTAATGACTAATGATGTTGAGCATCTTTTCATGTGCTTATTGGCTATTTGTGTATCTTACTTGGAGAAATGTCTATTCATCTTTTTTTTTTTTGCCCATTTTTCAATTGGGTTGTCTTTTTATTGTTGAGTTATAAGTATTCTTTATATATTCTGGATACTAAACCCTTACCAGATATGTGATTTATAAATATTTTCTCCCATTCCAAAGGTCGTCTTTTCACTTTCTTTATAGTGTCCTTTGATACACAAAAGTTTTTACTTGTGATGAGGTCCAATTTTTCTATTTTTTTCTTTGGTGGCTTGTGCTTTTAGTGTCAGGTTGAGAGAACCATTGTCTCATCCAAGGTCACGAAGATTTATGTCTATAATTTCCTCTAAGAGTTTTTTTTTATTTTAGATTTTATTTATTTATGAGAGAGAAAGAGAGTGAGTGCATGGGGCGGGGGGGGTGAGGGGATTGCAGAGGAGAGGTAGCGAAGGAATCCCAAGCAGATTCCCTGCTGAGTGTGGAGCCCAACATGGGATTTGATTTCATGACCCTGAGATCAGGACCTGAGCCAAAATCAAGAGTTGGACGCTTAATCGGTAGTTCTTTAATTCACTTTGAGTTAATTTTTGTATATGTCATGAGGTACAGGTCCAAATTTATTCTTTCCCATGCGTTATATCTCATTATCCTGAGAAGTAATGAAAACCACTGGCTTTTGAGTTTAAATTCTGAGACATTCCACTAATTATTAAACCTTTCTGAACTTTGTGTTTCTTGTAAAATGGAAGCCATAAAATCTACCTCATAGGATTGTTCTGAAAATTTAATGAGATATATTTATAGTGCCTAGTCATATAATGGATTACCCAAAGAAATACAGCTATCATTAATTTTGTTGCATATCGTATTATTTTATCATCATAATTATTATTAAACCAAATATTTCAACAAAAATTAAAGTGCTTAAAAATCCATATATGATGAGAAACATTGGGTGTTCTGTTGATTGTTAACTGGCTCCCTCTACAGATAGTTTAAGAGTCTTGGCTTTAATGGAAACCAATAACTAGTGTTCAGAATGTACAGATATAGGAAGTGTGCTTGTGACTCTCCAAAGATGCTTGTTGTCCTTTTCATATTGAACATGATCTTAATTAAATCTGTTGGCAACGCTGATTTATATTTTTAATAACCAGAGATATATTAGCTAGAATCAAAATAGTCATGTTTCTTGACTAATCTGTTTCTCAAAATACCCTGCTGGGTTTTGCACATCTTCTTTGGATTAAGTAACATGCACTATGCAGGATTTTTAATTATATTGTAATTATATTTCTATAGAAGAATTCCAAAACACCTTGCAAACTATGATCCTCTGAGCACAGAGAAGTAAGATGTAGGTATTATTTTGTCACTAATTTTGGCCTAGTACACAGCAAATAATACATTTTATATTGCTAGCACATATATATTTTTAATGTAAAAAAGCTTTAACTTTGTGATGTGCAGTGCCCTCCTATAATTTATGATCTCTTCTGCTCTATTCAATTTCATTAACCAATGTCACTAAATTGGTTTCACAATCCTCTCAAATGTTGCAAACTGCAATTGGATAACTACTTCGTTTCAAGAAATACCCACTTCACTTCTGACGTCCTTTCAGAATCAGACCAAGCAATTACTTGAAACACATATAAAAAAGAATTTAAGATCTTTAGTATTTTGGTATTTATAAATCTTTGGTAATTTACATTTTTGTGCCAGACCATTTTCTTTGGTCATATGCCCCTCCTCCTTTCACTTTGTTTAAAGGCACTCTATATACTTTTGTTTAAAATAAGAGTACAGGGTGCCTCGGTGGCTCAGTCAGTTAAGCGACTGCCTTCGGCTCAGGTCATGATCCTGGAGTCCCGGGATCGAGTCCGGCATCGGGCTCCCTGCTTGGCAGGGAGTCTGCTTCTCCCTCTGACCCTCCCCCCTCTCATGTGCTCTCTCTCATTCTCTCTCTCTCAAATAAATAAATAAAATCTTTAAAAAAAATAAAATAAAATAAGAGTACAAAAGGATTCAAATGCCTGTAGAATTGTATTCACTTTAAGTACAAAAAAATAATTCCCCTGAATCTATATTATGCTTTCATTTTTTCCTCCATGATTTCTATTTATTTTCCTACATTTGATAAGGTTTGCACTTCATATAAAGTTCTTCTTAACGAGTGATTTGTATTGAATGTCATGTTTTAAATGTAAAAAAGAATATATTATTACAATGAAAAGGAAGCATGTCGAATAAAAGAGCAGACGGACAGGGCTTGATTGATGTTCGGAAGTTATTTTTGCTGTGAACTCCCGTCAGCCTAGAAATCATAAAACAGAAAGGAGGCTTGGTTCAGCTCACATGCCCTTAGGAGATGTATGGAAAAGGATTTAAAATTCTGATAGAGTAACTTCAAAAATGTAGCAGCTGAAATAATTTATTTCACTATAGAGCGACCAACTGAACTTTTACATTGAAATTATTCTTTTTGAACTTGCACATGTTAGCAGGAAAGCTCAGTGGTCTCCACACCTCAGTGCTAAGGATGACAGGCTGCATAGCTCTGCCTTGTTGCCCCAAACCAAACAGTGGCTGCAACAGTGGCTGCTCTGGTCCTTCCTGCACTTTCTCACTGACCATTTCTGAATAATGGGTAAAAAGAACCAAAAGCCCATGATTTCAAAAAAAGGTTAAAGTAAAGGAGGCTGAGGGTAGTGAGGTTTTTCTTTCCTTCTTTAGGAAAATTTTCCAAAGGTTAGTTTGGGGCATTGCATAAAAACAACAGAAAAAAATATTGGGCTACTCAGTACTTGGGCACTTTTACCCATGACGACTACTACATTCAATTAGCTATTCAATGGTGATATTTGATCTGGACAGACCTTGAGGTTATTTTAGAAGAGGAAAGACAAGGGCCATTGCTAGTTGCTGATACATTACATTCTTTTTCATTCTCTTTCTTCTTTACCAAGCTATGCTTGGGCAGCTCTATGTATCTCTTTGTTCTGAGTGACACTAAGATGACAATCACCAAGGAAAAAGAAATTCTGTCACCGCTGGACAATGTTTCCCAACATGACCCATCTATAATAGTTGTATGTTTAATCTTGGTTAACTAAGAATATACAGAATAACAATGATGAGGCCAATAAACTGTCAAATGAATTTTCATTGTATTAGTCAAAAGCAACAATATAGACATTTGACAATGTATTTATCTATGTATATGTATGAGAGTGTATGACCTGTCATGTATCCAATATAAAAAAAAATCCAATCTTATTTACACATAAGGATTTCCAGACTCTGCAATCATTCCACTTGTTGCCAGTGGTCTGTAACTCACAAGTTGAAAACCATTGCTCTAAAATTTTAAAGATCACTATTCCAGTCAGATGAGAAAAATGAAGTCCAGAGATATCCCTGAGTTAGTCATTTAAATGGTCAGAAACTAACAATAAAAATAAAGAGAGTATGAATAAAGAAAACTGTATTTATCTAATTTGCCTTTACTGGTATCCATACCTTGAGACACATGGGAAAAGCCCAAAAGCTTGTCTATTTTTAGATAAACATTTTCCTGGAATCTAGTTTGTGTGTGTGTGTGTGTGTGTGTTTTCCAGATGAGATTCATCTTGCTTTAATGTAAAGAAACATCAGAAATATGCTGCTATGAATAGTATTTGTAATTTTAATAAGTGCCTATGCTAATTACCTAAATATGTGATTTATTATTAAAAATTATGAAGGTAGATAATTGGGAACAAAAAGGAAAAAAGATACCATGACAACAATAACAACAAAAACAAATTTTCACATACACTCTAACAAAGGTGAAAGAATTAGAATTATAGAGTACCTTTTTTAATTTACATTATTGAAATTTTAGTTACATTTTTTTTATTTATGGAGGAAATATTTCCATTCTGAAAAAAGAAGAAAGTTTCACAATCAGGTATAGAACTTGAAACCTGGAAAATACTGCTTTAGGATAGAGGTTAATACTGAATCATTCCATGGTTCATAGTTAATTAGCATTTATCTAATGTTGAATAGAGATAGTCCAACTGAAAAGTGATCTCTAATTAACAAGCTTTTACAATTGAAGGTAATTTTCGTCCCCCACCAAGGAATAGCTAGATTGCATTCTATGCTAATGAAACTGTTTTTCAGTAGAGCATACAATGATTTTCATAATTCTAGTCCTGGCTGGGATGTTGGAAAAACGGTGCATGGCCAGAATAATTAAAATGGGATTTAAGGCCATACTTTGGAAGGCTTTTATTTTTCTAGATGGTTATGTTTGTGACTGCAGTTACTTCTCAAGTCTCAAAAATTTCAGACCTAAGAGTAAACTTGGTGTCAAGGAAACTTGTGATTTTTGATTTAAATCCCAGCTCTGCTACTACTAGCTCTGTGATCTTGAACGGTTTGCTTAAATTCTCTGAGACTCGACTTCTTAAATGTAAAATAATGTGGTACCTACCTAGCAGCATTGTTAAGAAGGTTTTATATTATATCTAAAGTAACTGTCATGTTATATTCAATAAATCATAATGGCTATTATTATTATCATCACCAGGATTTTTACCAGTATAATTCACATATTATTCCTATGTTATTTAGTAGGTTCTCCTTTAAAAATATACTGGAAATAAACTCCTTTCTAATGAAAGTGTCAGATTAAATACATCCAACATAAAATAAATGAGTGGGTCTTTGAATGCATTGGTATGATGAGGCCATGGTTATGAAATTTGGAAATGCTGACTCTAATCAACTGCCTCAATTTCTTTAACATGACAGAGCAGATGAGATTTTAGGGAGACCCAGATTACCACACACATAGTTATTTTGTCACCATTAGAATCCCCTTTTTTGAATGATATTCCTGCTTCCGTAGTTGCATACAAAGTAGTAAAACTTCTATACATTCTTCTGAATGTTCCAGCATCCCAGCCAGGACTTCTTTATTAACATTGTCCAGACCACAATAGTGGTTTTTCCATGTATATTCCAACCTACAGTATCCTTTCCATTGGAAAAATAATGTATTTCCTTTCTACTAAGAAAAGAGAAAAGTACATGAAGGTAAAAGGAAGTCCTGGTTTTGTAAGTAAGAAAACAAAAGACTAGGACAGAGATTGCTTGGATGTGGTAGGTCTCTCCACAAGATGGCACTCATTCTTCCTCCTTTTTTTTTTTAATTGACAAATTATATTTGTCATTGTTTTATTACACAGTCATAGAACAAATGTATTGTTGTATTATGTATCCAATATAACTGGTTTGAAGTATTTTTAAGACATTTAATCATATTTCTTATTCTTAGTAGTATAATTTTACCTTTAAGGCTCTGTTTGGATGTGAATACACTATTAAGTCTTAGGAGGACATACATACCCCCACTCCCACTCCCACATGTAAGAAACTCATATGAACCTTCTAACAGATTTCTACTGAAACCTCCTGGAGTATAAACTTTTAAAATCACAGTTGAAGACTAAAGAGAACCAGAATGTCCCTCCATTTTGTTTTTATCATCACTTTAAATTTGAAGTGGATGTACTTTCCATTTGAAAGAAAATATCTATGATAATTTTATTTGGACATGAGTCAGAAGCATATTTACCTCCAAAAAGTAAAGGATTCCTTACTCATTTTAATGATGTGAAATGTCACAAATATATTCTTGTCACCTTAAATTAACTTCAGTTGGAGTCTGTATAATTATTCAATTTTATTTTATTTATTTATTTATTTTTAAAGATTTTATTTATTTATTTGAGAGAGAGAATGAGAGAGAGAGAGCATGAGAGGGGGGAGGGTCAGAGGGAGCCCGATGCGGGACTCGATCCTGGGAGTCCAGGATCATGACCTGAGCCGAAGGCAGTCACTTAACCAACTGAGCCACCCAGGCGCCCAATTATTCAATTTTAAAACAGGAAAAAAGCTGATTCATTATATGTTTTTTAAGATCAGATACAAAGAAATATATATTACCTATTAAAACATTAGAGAAAAAATGTTAGACTGTTTCATTAAAAACACTTTGGTCAGAAGTATTAAATAAGCAAAAAATAAGTAAATAAATAGAATTTAATTGACAATTTCACACTTATAGCTTTAGAATTTGTATCAGATTATATTTCCTGTCTACTGGTTTTCTTTCAAAAGAGTTAGAAGGTATGGAGTGGATGAGGACAAAATTATAGCGTACTTGATTTGTTAATGTGGTGATAATGATCCCCTACTGAGAAACACTTATTCTAATATAGTTTCCAATGTCTAGATCTTCTTTTGGTAGACTTTAGAGTAGTTTAAGGTTTCCATAAGACAGATTACTGAAGGTTATAGTAAAATTTGGCATGCCTTGATCATAACCACTATTATTATGGAATCTTTACCTCATTTTTTAGGATACCAACACTGTGTTGGAAGATGATATTGCAGAATGCTTTCCTCCCCATAGCAAAAGTCACACTTGGAAAGAAGGAGGCAGAAAAATTCTGAGAGAGTTCTAAGAAGAGAAAAATATTATTACAGAGAGAAAGCTAAGAGTTATTATCAGATTGTTCACAGGAAAACAAAGCTAATGCTCAAATTATTTTAATAAGAATAATCACTATTGCTATAATAACTTAAGGACTGGACACTAAACTGAGCACTTCATATTTCACATTTATTAGCTCATTTTACACTCCCCAAATTCCTAATGAGACCAAAATCATTATCTCCTTTCTTACACATAGGATGACTGATAACCAGAAAGGTTAAGTGTTTGGATTTGGAGATAGGATTGAAACCCAGTTATATCTTGTTCTAAAGCCTAGGCCTTTAACCATTACACATCCCTGCCTCACTGCCTTTGAAAGGGCAGAGAATATTAGAATTTAACTACTGGCTTCAAGCATAAGTAATATTTTTATGAGTATAGGTCAGCTGTTCCATCCTTTCAAATTTTCAGGTCATTGAGAAAATACATTTTCAATGAACTCAGGAGAGATTTCAATTTGATATATAGAAGTGCCTGATCCTCTGGGTGTGGACACAGTGAACAACCTACACAAGGGGCTGTGTGGACTCTGATTGAGAGAAGCAAGTTGTCATAACCACCTCTCCTAGTTGTATGGCTCAGTCCTCTAAAGGACTTAAGGAACTATACTGCTATCTCCTTTGAGAGAGTTTATTATGACTGCAAACACCTTTATGTGACAGATCTCTCATACATATTGAACTCAGTCAGCGCCCTTCCACATTCCCTTCTCATCTCTATCAGTATAAAGCCCTAGACCTTTAGCTTCTTTGTATTACCTGAGATGATCATTTTTCTCATTAATTACATTTTCACATTTTCATCAAACTAGGCACCTAATCTACTTTCATTTGTAATTGTTACCTGAAAGTTTCTCCGGTTGCTATGCCTTAGTTTATTTAGCCATTCATGTACTGTTAGATATTTAGATTTTTCCATTTTTTGCCAGTATGAGTGAGCATTTGCTGTTTCTTTTGGGGGGAAGGCAGGGAGGGGTGTTTGAGAGTTACATGCCAGTTTCTTTGAAATAAAGTCCTAAAGTAAAATTATTATATCAAAGGATATTGATAGACTTTAAACTCTTGTTTAAAATTTCAAGATAGCTTTTTAGAAAGAACAACTTTTTAATGACTTTGGCAATATGTAAATCATAAATCTCAAACTCAGATTCTGAATAAGTGAGCTGGGAATCTCCGCCCCCCCCCCCCCCCCCCCCCCCCCCCATACATGATAGAAAAGTGATTGTAGGGGCCCAGGTGTTGACAGCAGAGGGGAGTGGGGACAGCTCACCTGCTTGGGCACAGGCACCATCTAGCGGGAAGAGCAGCCTCTGCTCAGCTCTGCCTAGATGTTACCTTGTGAACTTACAGTTGCCATGCGAGCATAGAACTTCCCATTTTTATGGAGACTCTGGAAATCCAGGTTTTATGTGAAATCTCACAATTTTTAAGCATTGGCAAGTGTTTCTGAATATTGTGTGGGGAAAAAAGTTGCTGTTAGCTTGATCCTGCCCCTGGACAGGCCTCCAGTTGGTGACCTCTGAGGTATATATTCTAATACCTCAAACCCTCACTTTGGGCTTTATCATTTTCTATTCTATTTGCCATGTCATTGGGTATGCAATGATACCTTAGTGTTATTTTAGTTATCATTTTCAGTTGTTTGTAAAGCTGTGTTGCCTATCTCCTCCCTCCTCCCTTATAATAGCTCTTTCTTTATTCATGTGAAAATTTATCTCCTTTATTTATGAGGGCAAGTCTGGGTACTGATGTGAATGACACACTAATCTTTATATGCTCACAAATGTGTGTGTATACACAGGTACATGCACACACACATATATATGATAGTATGTTTTAATTAGATATATTTAGTGCATAGTCTCATTATGCTGCTTTCTTCTTTTACATGGAATAGTTTAGATGCTTTAGTTTTACATATTGGTGCTCATCCATCTTGCCTCTGTGAGATCCTGATATACTCCATTTCTTTCGTATCAGGAATTTATCTCTTCTCCATAGCTGGAAAAAGACTAATTTTTTTTTCTCTCTAGTTTTCAATGAAATATTTAATTCGGACTCATCTGGAATTAATACATTGTGTGATACAAGAAAGGTAATTTTTCTATACTGATATCGCATCAGCTCAATATTATTTATAAAATAGTAATTTATTTCTCTATTGTTGAGGATTCTTATAATCATTTGAATTGATTTTACCAATCTCAATTGTATTTCACCAGTCTGTTTTCTGTGGGTTTTGAACTGTTTCTTACTATGTAATTACTGCTTTGTGATTTTCATCTCTGATAGAATAAATCATACAGAGATATGTCAGACTCTTCTATTATTTAGACAGGGTGATCCCTTCATGACCTCTGTTTCCTTTCGCTAAAAAAACAAAAAACAAGAAAAGTGTTAACTTCTAAAGTGAACTAATCTGGTCAAGGAGAAATAAGTGTTATTAGTTGGGAATGAATGACAGATTATATAGTATAACATGTTTTGCCAAGTGAGTGGTGTCATCTGATGCGATGATGTGATTAACAGTTGTCATTGAGTCATTTTATGAATCTATGAAATTAGGAACTGAAATAGATGGTCTCTAAATTTCCTTAACATGCTAGGGTTCTGTGACCACCCCCCCCCCACCACAATAAATATAATCCTGTAGATGAGCCCAATGCCTGACAACATATTTCCTTTGTGATGTGAAGGCAATCTCCGCTATCTGGAGAACCTTCCCTAAGTGCTACCACAACCTCCCACGTCCTAATCTCCCACAGCCTCTCCTGCTTTCTTCTCATTGCCTACTTGGCACCCTGCACATATTACTGCACAGGTCCCGGAACAACACTGTAGGAGAAGAATCATTTATTCAATGAATTCAGTCCATGCGAGGCTTGTGGAGTGACTCTCACTGTTACAGCATTTCCCCCTATAGGGTGGAAGCAAGCATAAGTTTCCAAACCTGGAAAGTTTGAGATTCTGGCATCACAGGAGTCTGCCAAGGCTGCTTTCAGGAGGCAGCTTCATCATGGCCGGGGCTCAGATGTTTGAGATTGGAGTGAAAGCAAAAATGAGAATCGAAGCGCCCGATAACCATAGTGACACCATGAACATATGTGGATTCTTTGAGTTATCTTCTTAGTCCAGGATGAACAGCAGGACCTGTACATACATACAGAATTAGAAACTTAGAATATTTTTGGTTCTCTTTCCAGAAAACTGTAGAGGATATCCTAAAGTTTAAAACAAAGCCACTGCATCTTTGCACCATTATTTATTGTTCACTGCCAGTGATAAACTGTCTGTTCCTGTTATAAGAGTGTGCTGTGCTGAGGCTCCGGGAGCTATATTTATCTAGACAATGATAATATATAACCTAGTAAAGAGAAATGAAATTTTCCCATCTAGCTTGTTCTCTGATTACATCTTAAAGAAGAACATTTTGGTAAATACATCTAAAATGAAGGTAGGGATATTTTACAACTGTAAACCATCCTTGCATAGCCAGGATGTAGTCCATTAATTCTCAGAGCTCGAGGCAAGGCTGGCAGTTCATAAGTGGTAAATCCAGAGAGTTATGAAGATATTAAATCTCACATCTGGTGAGAAAATGTGTTATTTCACTGGGTTGACTGATGGACACTTTTCCATTACAGTGCAATTTCCTAAATTGCACTGTTAATTGCTAAGGTTTTAGCAAAGCTCTGCAGTTCAATTCCAATTACTTTCATTTTGAAAAACAGAACAGCTGGATGGTAAAACTGCCTGGAGCTGTCACCAAGGGAGGGCACGAGCCAGCAACCCAACCTCTGCCATTCCTGACTTGGATTTTCTACAGAACTGTTAGTCAGTGAAATCGAAGGCTCCGGGTATATGAGGTCTCCTTACCACGTACTTTCTTCAGGCTCCAGAGCATGTCAGTTTGCTAACTTCTCTATCATAGGTATGCTCCCATTATTACTCATTTGTCTCTTTCATCACAGCGGAGAGATGAGAAAAGTAGATTTCATCACACCTTGATCCCTTCCCACAAGGTGATCACTTCCTTGCTTTAGAGTCAAGCAAAGTTTTAAATCTTTGCCTCAGAGATTTCTTTTGCTGTCACATTGACCTTTTGGGCCTCAGGCTATGGGGCAAATTACATGTCTCCACACACAATGTCTTTGTCTCTGGCTAAATATAGAAAGAACAACACCAGTCCTGGTTTGGAAAAGACCTGGTACTACCAGCAGCTAACTAATAAAACTGGGTATTCAGCCCTCAAATCCCACATCTACCCCGGCTTACTGACTGTTTGAGCCAGATATGGATCAGATGTTTTTTTGGTTAATGTCATATAGGCTCCAGGGGGCTCTGCCCTGGTTGGTGTAGCTATGAATATGAAAGGGGCTTTCCTCAGTAATTTCAGGATTTAGGAGGTATAACAAAACGAGGGCATGACAAGTCTGACAAAATCGTGATGAGGACAAAGTTGGGGAAGGATTTCAAGGAGAAATATTTGTGAGGAGAAAGAAAGCTTAGTTATGGAGATGGGAAATTAAGAGAAAACGGTGTCTTGCCTTTCCCAAATCTCTTGTTACTATTCCATATACATTTTGATATTGTAAATTCAGATTAATAAATTTTAATGCCCTTTCAAATCCATACTCTTGAAATATGTGTTCAACATATTTTGACAGGCCAGGTTGAGGGTGGGCACCAGGAGAGAAAGGACCTTTCTTCTCTGGTGGTTGACCTAAGCAGTGTACTCTGGCCAAAGATCTGTATAATACTCCGCTAAACAGATACCTGCCCAAACTACTGTTACTCTTGGGGGGAAATGCTTTCTGGGAGTTACTCCCTCTTCCTACCTGAGAGGCTTTGAATAAGTGATTATGTATGTGGTCTGTGCCCTTTCTAACATAATTATTAACAAACCCCCTAGAAATCTCAGAGTCCCAAGTTGAATCATAAATTATAGAGTCACCCTACTTATCAATGTATGTCTTCTGAACCATACTTAGTATGAAATCTCAGTCTCTCTAGATTTCCTGCCATGTTCTTAGACTTTGTAGAACAGATATCCCCAGGGAGTGACTTATCCCTCAATCAAGCCATGTGTAAAATCTCGGACTCATAGAAATTTATGTCTGATGGGGCCCTTAAAACAAAACAAACAAAAAAACCTCTTGGCAGTTAAAAGTCTTGACTTACTTTTTTTTTTTTTTAAGATTTATATTTATTTGACAGAGAGAGACAGCGAGAGAGGGAACACAAGCAGGGAGAGTGGGAGAGGGAGAAGGAGGTTTCCCGCTGAGCAGGGAGCCCGATGAGGGGCTCGATCCCAGGACCCTGGGATCTTGACCTGAGCTGAAGGCAGACGCTTAACACCAGGTGCCCCTTGACTTACTTTTAAAAAACCAAGACTTGATGTTGTACATAAACATTGGTTGTTTTCATTTGTCATTATTTCTTACCTTTGCCTTTTGCATTAATGACAAATCTGTCTTCTGAAATGTTTGAAATACCACTGTTCTGAAGTGTTTTCTCCTGTAACTTTCCTTCCTTACATTAACAACCCCATTACTTTCACTCTTCTCTTGTAGGTCCTCTTTTCCTTCTCCTTACCCCTTGTCAGTCTATCCTGTTACCTTTCCACGTGAGCCTCCAACTCATCCATCTTCTGAAGACTGGGCAGAGCCCTTTGGACAAGGTGTATCTGGGGTTGGCAGAGGTAAGATTGTTTATGTGTGTGCACCTTTTTTAGTGAACCTGAACACTGCCAACTCCATTACTAATGTGCATTTTATCAATGAAGAGCCTGACTCTTCACTTCATTATATCCTCCAAAGCCATTTGTTGAGGGATTTTATTATTTTAAGTGAATGCACTAAATATTTTTCTTCACTGAAATTCATTTACTCCTACTCCTAATAACAGGGACCATTTATTTAGATTCCAGTTTGTGGTCAGTCTTGATCTTCCTCCAGAAAGTCTCTGAGATTTAGTTCTCTTCCATTCTTTCCCCTTTTCTAGAACTGCTATTGCACAGAAAATTGGGTTTTTTTTTTTTCTTTTTCTTAGTAACTTTAGTTATTCCTAGCTCTGTAACCGTTTCCCATGTGTGATTTGTTTCCCTAGCTATATTTAAAGCCTACTGGGGAGATAGAAACCATGTTTTTGTACACTTTTTGGATATCTTACAGAACTGAGCTTCTCATCAAGTACACAGAAAAATTGCATCAATCATCTTGACCAAAGGTTTCTGCACCATAGCTGTTTACAATTCTTGGATAAAGGACTTTTAGTTAGGGCTCTTTGATTGAAGGCAACAGAAACCACTTCTAACTTACTTAGGCAAAAGTGAGAGCATTGCTGGGATCTGTTGAAAGGTTATGGGGGTTGCCCAGGAAATTGAGGGAAAAATTGAAAACCTAGTCATAGATACAGCAGAACCTAGGGCAGCCCTAGGGTTCCACATTATTGTTATTAGTGGGCAAATTTTTTATCTTTGTTGTTTGACTGAATATTCAATTTCTAGAACTGAGCTCAGGTCTTCTATTCATTTTTTGAACAAGAAAGGGTGGGCTTTCAGAATTGGTATTGCCTTCATGATGGGACCAATAAGTAGATATAGGCTTTAAAAAGCTCTTCCACTATGGCCCTCATCCTTCTATGTGCTACTTCAGACTCTACACATCTAAAGGTACAATGACATATTATTAGCCCAGTTAGGGTCCTTCATTCCATGCCACTGTTGTTTCTTTTATATTTCTTACCCAGGCAAATACGCATGTCATCTCTACAACTTTAGCATGCTTATATTTATAGATCATTCTATGGTTTTTCTACATTTAGAGATACTCTTGTAAGCTGTTATATTCATATGGTATCTAATGGATTTCTTTGCAGGTTAAGGGAATGAATGAATATACAAAGTTGCCATCTTTAATAGAATGCTATTAACCAGAGAAAAAAGATTTCTATGCATGATTTGAAAACTTGAAGTTATAACATTTTTATATCCCCTTTAAGTACATTTTTAAAGTAATGTGCTATCCTATTATTTTTCCCAGCTAAATTTTTAAATTTTTTTCAAACTGGGTGAAAGTAGATAAACAAAAGAAGAAAGAAATTTTTCCTCTGTTTTTAATATCACCTCTTCTCAAGTGAGATCTACCTCCTCATGCCTACAAATTAGCAGTTTCCAGAGTGCTAATACATGGGGTATATATAGCCAAACGTAATCTCTTGGTGAGCATTAGAAAGAATGGGTTATAGACTCTGAATTCATTATATCCTACATAGTAACATTATTGCTTTATCTTTGGACCTTCAAGATATTGTATAAGATATAAAAATAGCTTTTATTAATTCATGTCATATTGTGATTAATTTCATTGAGTTTTAATTATTAATATTTAACATAATAATTTATTGTAAAACTCAATTTTCTATGAATAATAGGTTTAAAAGAATTTCTGAATATTAAAGCATGATTTAATTATATTATAACATGGTGCTTTTTTTTTTGGTAGGACTTACCTAATTAAAAAAAAACTTGGTATTGCCTTCCTAAAAAAACTATTAACTTTTATTTCTAATGCAATTACGATCTCCTGAAGTACTTTTATATCTATTACTTCATTGTTTGGTCATAGCTATGATATGAGAAAGACAGGTGATTTAGAATGCTGCTTTGAATCACATGGTACCAGTCAACCTGGTGATAGAAACCAACCATGTGGGCAATCAATCAATCGTACTATATAATGCAGCCCCAATAAAAACTCTGAACCTTTGAGTGTCAGGTGAGCTTCTCTTGTTGGCAACACTCTGTGTACATTGTCACACAATGCCAGGAAAGTAGCATCTCCTGACTTCATGGGGAGAGGATGATGGAAGCTCCATGTTTGCTACTTTCCTGACTGAACCCTTTGAGCTTCATCCTTTGATACTCATCTGTACCCTTTTGCTGTAATAAACTGTAACCATGGATACAACTGCTTTCAGTGAGTACTGTGAGTCTTTTTAGAGAATTATCAAGGCTGAAGGTAGTTTTGTAATATCCCAAATATCCTTGCAATTAGTGTCAGAAGTGAGGGCAGTCTGGGGACTATATACCTCTAACTTTGCAGTTGCCTGAACTCCCAAGAATTGGCCTAAACCCTACAATAAGCTACTAATCCACTGGATTTTGAATCAATATAATATTGAAATCCTAAAGTTACTAATTTTCCGATCCTATCATGTAAGTTATTTTGTAAAATAAATGAATTATGAATTCAACTTTGATATATTTATCCCAGAATTTGCCCCAAATTAATTATTTTCCATTTATTAAGATAAATGTAGAAACTAATCAATTGGGACTCTAACACTTAAAAATCTTTTATTTTCTTTTTAAAAACTCTGTTTTATTGAACTTTTTAAAAAATAAATAAAGAGAAAGAGAATAAAGGAAAAGAAAAGAAAGGGGGAAAAAGGAATAAAAGAAAGGAAAAGAAAAGAAATTCCCATATCTAGTAAAAGTTCAAACAGTATAAAAAATTTAATCTGTACGTAAATAAACCTCCTGCCTTCTTCCTCTGTTAGAATTTTTTGTTGTTGTTTCCTAAAGCAAGAATTACTTTTTTCCCCCTCTTCTAGTTTTTATATTTATGTTTTTACTAATGTTAAAGTATCGCTTTTAGACTGATTGAGGTCCTCAAGGTTCTATTGTTTGTATGTGAAATTTCAAGCCACAGATTCACTCACAATTTCTCAGTGTTCTGTTTCCTTATCAGTAATTAGCAGGCCCCACTTCATTTTGTTTCTAATCTCTATTTACATTGCTTCTTTATTACCCTTCTTTTCATGCCTGCCAGCTACCATTTCTTTTGCCTTTTTTGATTTGGTGCCTCTTTTAAAAATATTTGTCCCTCCCATACCATATCAGTTCAACTACTTGGTTATTGAGTGCCTACTATGTTTGAAACATCACTTCATGTTTTGAGTGTCACGTTTGGGAAAAATCCAAATCCTAGGTAATGAGTCTTTTTACTATGCTCTCCATTCTGATATTAGATTTGGTGTGTGTGTGAGTAAGTGTATGTTGCCAGCCTTTAGGAATATCATCTTAGCAAATATTGTCATGTGTTAGCTATAGAAACTGAGCAAATTAAATGACAGCTAGTTTAAGGCAAAACAGAAGCCAGAGTGCAAGTCTCTGGACTTCAGTTTACTGCATTATAATTGCATTTTTTTTCTGTCTACATGTCATTAGCTCAAAACAATCCCCAGACTCAAAACTTTCAACCTGGAGACCTGCGGGACATCATGTAAATTACCACTCCCCCTGAAATTTCTAATATAAAGCTATATATTCAAGAAACAAAGGGATTCATGGCTCTAAATATTTAGGTTACTGAGCAGCTCACTTAGGAATTATGAAAACTTCTTTTTAATGTTGTTGCTAATTGATCTCTAACAAGCTCTAAGCAGGTTCCTTGTTGACAGAATTGAACACTTACCCTAAAACAGATGTAAAAGATTCATACCTGAACTTGTTTAAATCTGAATAACTAAGATGACAATTTGCATTCACAATGACAGCAATATATGTGTCTCTGTGGAAGATACAGTGGACAAACAAGCTTTCTTTAATGGTGTGTTACTTTAGGTTTCTTTTTCTCTCTTGATCTCCTTCTCTTTATTTTTAACCAATAAATCCAAACCTGATGATGTGTTCAAGTTGCTTTGACTATTGGACATGCCAGTTCTCTCCAGGTTTCAGAACCCATTCCTTCTCAAATATTTCCACTGAAATAATCTTCATGGTAGAGGGAGGTGGACTCTTACCCCCAGGTGTCTGGGTGTGGAGTAGTACAGCCTCCCATCAGCAAAACTGCTTTGGAGCAACAGTCTTTTGCTTGTTTTAATTTAAAAATAATGTTTTGCATCCTTTTATTCACTAGTAAAATAATAATCAATAGTGTCATCCCAAGGGTATATATCATATTTATTTTGTAGTTTTGGGTATTTCTGTCACATGATAGTCTATCCTTGACTCAGGTGAATGTATACCCTAGTTTAAGAAGCACAGAGATAGACTATGTGAATTTTGGAGGCCATTAGACAAAGAGGTTTCTGGCTTCAGACAGAGTTTTTTGCATGTTAATATAGATTGAGAGTCAAAAAGAAGAGACCTACTAAGCAGCATTTCCCAAATATATTTTACCTTAAAATTTTTTTCACACAGCTTACTGGAATCTTACGGAATCAGTGTTCCAAGGGATACAGTTTGAGAAAGGTTTGTCTAATTCATTCTTACCTCTCCATTTTATTATGGAAATACCTTTTTTCTTAAAATAATTTTGTTAATTTAATAATTAAGTACCATAAACATTAATTCTATTAGGATATCAGAAGAGATCTGTTTTTGGTTTTTTTCCCAGTTTCTTCAAAGCTTGTCACAAAACTCTTTCTGTTATTTGGGTAAAAATCTTTAAAAGATCTACTCGGTGTTTGGAAAATAGTGTCATTAGATCACTAGTCTAGAAATTAGAAGAACCTAGATTCTGATACCTATCAGCTCTAGGATTCCAGCCTTTCTCATCATTTAACTTCTCTTTGCCTCAATTATTTGTTTAAAAATTATAAAACCCACAAAACACCCACCCCCCCAAAAAAAAACAAAGATAGCACCTGTCTTATGCACTTTCACATCGTGTTGAGTATTAAATTAGATAGTTTGGGGCCTGGGTGGCACAGTCGGTTGAGCATCTGACTCCAGGTTTCAGCTCAGGTCATGATCTCATAGTCAGGAGATGGAGCTCTGCATCCAGCTCCACGCTCAGCATGGAGTCTGCTTGAGATTCTCTCTCTCCCTCTGCCCCTCCCTCTGCTCATGCTTGCTCTTCTCTCTCTCAAATAAATAAATAAGTCTTTTTAAAAAATTAGTTAAATTTACTGTATAAACTAGAAAGTATAATAGCAATGTAAGGTGTTATCAGTATTACTACCATTATTATGTGACTAATCTCACTTCCATTTAATCTTTTGCAAATGTTGGATAGAGTTGATAGGATTTATAGACATGCTGAAACCACTTGAAGTAAGGTAAGAATGATTATTTGAATCAAATGTGAGTTTCTTCTAGTAGTTTCCTCCATCATCTTTTTAAAAGAGCCCTCCCCCCCCCCAAAAAAAAGAGCCCTCTCTATGTGTTTATATGGGTTAGATAGCTTTAATTTGTTTCTTCTTATTTGCTCTTGGCCATCACAGCTACCATTCCATGAGAGGCTTTCTTTGTCTTATAATTTATTTTAAAGTGAGATGGCAAAACTGTTTTAGTTTAATGCATTTTTTTCTTCAAGTTTCCTGTAAGTAGCATTTATGAGCAATTTCAGATTTATTCTGTTATAATGGCATTTTAAAAAGATTATCCTTAGGCATTATGATGGCTTTAGAATAAATCTAGCTAAAAAAAAAAATTATCATTGTTGTGAAGTAAAAATCTCCTAAATGTCTTTAAATGTAGTCCATCTTTTGGAGACCTTCTGTTTGGAGGCGAGTTTGTCTCCTGAGTATATTGAACAACAGTAATTCATGGCGTTTATTCAGCATTGTGTATTTTCAAAGCAATTTGCAATCATCAATTCATTTAACCACCCAGCAATTCCAGCACTGAGAAGCAAATGTAACTTGACCACCACCTGAGCTGGTATTAGCGCCCCAAATTGCCTCTGGGCTCACATCATTGAGACTTGCTTTGATTAAAAATCACCCTTGGAACAAATGAAAGGCTAAATATAAGCTACTCCCCTCTATCTTTTGTCCATTATTTGCTTATAAGTAGAATATCTCTACTTCAGTGAGAGCTGTTTGTGTCCCCAATACTCCTTAGAGATGGTTTGCCTGTATAAATATGAAGGCAAGCTGTTGTGGTAAGATCCTTTCAGGGAACTTTTAGTACTCACCCTTTAAGGTCCAACCCAGATGTTATTTTATAACTGAAATGTTCCACAAAACTTCTCCTTTTGTCTTCCCACAATTTAATTAATGCCCTCCTCCTGTCTTCTCACAGAATTTTGTATATACTTCTGTTACAGCTCTTGCCACAATTTTGGTGTAGCTCTCAGTCTACACGTGCTCTAAGTCTAGACTGGGAGCATTTCTATGGCCTGTAATCACATCTCATTTATTCATCTATCCTAATCCCTTATCACAGTTCTGGATATATAAAAACCCGATCATCTTTAAATCGCATTTTAGAACTCACCTTCTCCAAGTAGATTTCACTGACTGTCTATGCTTTGCTCCGGCTGATGTAAAGAGTAGAAGAGGGGCATCCAAATCAGATGGGCTCAGGGCAAGTCTCCCTAGAGGCACTAATGGTTTGGCTAATTTATCAGAAGGATGAGATGTTATATTGGTGAAGCAGATAGGAGGGAAGGAACGGGGTGTGTAAAAGCTCCAGGGCAAGAAACAGCATGACACACTGGATGGATTATGAGTAGTCTTCATAACAGTGGCTATCACATGCCAGCATCTTTTTCATTACCACCACCGCCATTGTCATCTTACACATAGCATTTGTTGAGCACTTTCTAGATGCCTAGTACTGTCTTTGGTGTCTTATGGACTTTACCTCACGTGACAATCGCAATAGCCATACGATGTAGGAATTATCAGCATTGTACTTTGTCAGGTGAAAAAAGTCAGATTCAGAGAGACTAAAGACTTTCTCAAGTTCCTGTGGTTAGTAAGCAAGGGAGCCAGGATTTGAACCTTGTGGCATGAGGTTTGTGTCTTTTTGTGTTGCATTGTGCCACTTGGATACCATCTCAGGCCTGCTTGCTTCTTGGAATACCCACTGATTGTGTCGCTTCTTTTTCTCCTTTGTCTATGAACCCGCAAGTGGTGAGCAGCCCACAGTCTACATTCAGTGACACATTTCAGTTCTGTGATTCTGTTCAGAATCCACACATCCTCTAAAAGGCCTCCTATAGAAGGAGTCGCCATTAACTGCAAATGGAGCTCTGATCACAGGAGGAATGGGGACAGGAGCTGAGACCATTATTCTCTATTCTAAGATGTCTAAAGCAGACCATAACACCTTTTATGTTTTCATTCCTTGCTTTGAGGCCTACACCTTGAAGGCTACCTTTCTTCTCAGGTCCCCCAAATGGTTTTTATTCTCAAAATTATAAAAGGCAATGCTATTAGTTCATGCTCTTGCTGTTTAAGGAGGCAAAAACTTTTCAAATCTTGAGCACAATTACTTAAGGGGTGTTTAATTTAAAACAAGTCAGATTGAGCTCTGTTGCTTGAGGTTAAAGATATGTGTTCCTTACAGTGCTTTGGACCATGTAGTGACTCATTGCACAGTCTGCAGGAACCATTTGAGAGTTGCCCGACACAATACAGAGTCACTTGCAATTTACATCAATCAAAGAAATCAATGAAATTCCAAAAATTTGTGGCTCTCAGAAGTCTCAGGTATTACTTAAGATTCTAGCAAAGAGTGGCTTACTTATATTGAAGGGTTCCATTCCATCTTACATCTCAAACATACTATGTCACAAAATTAATTCAAGGAGCATTTAATTAATATGAAAAGGACATGGAAGTGTGTGATCTGGGGTGTATTTCTGTCATTTCTAGTGTTGCTCATGCATTGGGAGAGTTAGAAAACATGGTAGGGATTATTTTTTCCTTTTCCTTTCCTTTTCTTTCATTTCCATTTTAATTCCCATCAGTTGCTTACATATTCTTGAATAGATCCTCATCCTTTGGCAACTAAAAATAATTATTTATAAATTCATCTTACAGGATCCCACTTATATATAATTTGTTAAAAATTTATCATTAAAGAGTTCACATTCCCCAGGGTGCCTGGGTGGCTCAATCATTAAGCCTCTGCCTTCGGCTCAGTTCAAGATCTTGGGGTCCTGGGATCAAGCCCCGCATCGGGCTCCCTGCTCGGCAGGAAGCCTGCTTCTCCCTCTCCACTCCCCCTGCTGTGCTCCCTCTCTCTCTGTCTCTCTCTCTCTGTCAAATAAATAAATAAAATCTTTAAAAAAAAAGTACACATTCCCTCAATCTTGCCCTATAAATTCTTTTCTTAGATAGTAAAAGTCTAGGTTAGTGGACATAGGTAATGGCAAGGCACCAACCTTTGGAAGCATTGAAGCTTATGAGGTCCTTTACAAGTGATTTCATTCTTGGTCTTGCAAGATTTTGTAAGGTGCCATCTATTATAAGATGATATTAAACTAATAATTGGGGGGGAATAATACAGAGCATTGAATTTGTGGCCTCCTTACATTAAGATAGAAAATGGATAGAAAAGTATTAATTGGTATTAAAATGTGGTGTTGAGTGCTATAAGCTTTGTGTTAGTAATTTGGACATTGTCAATCTGATTAGGTTAACAAAAGCCATCCAGAATAAGACAAAAAATATGGTGGCCTTTCCAAAACACATGCGGGCTCTATGAAATAATAACATGAATTGTAAAAGTTATGCTTGGTGGACGCCTGGGTGGCTCAGTTGGTAAAGCGACTGCCTTTGGCTCAGGTCATGATCCTGGAGTCCCTGGATCGAGTCCCGCATCGGGCTCCCTGCTCGGCAGGGAGTCTGCTTCTCCCTCTGACCCTCCCCCCTCTCATGTGCTCTCTCTCATTCTCTCTCTCTCAAATAAATAAATAAAATCTTTTTAAAAAAAGTTATGCTTGGTAAGGTTAAAACAAATGAGTGTCTTTCAGGTAATGGCATGTGAAGGGTGAGTCATGGAAGTTTCTTAATTGGGGGGAAATCATAATTTTTTAATACATAAGGGAAAATTTAATAGAATGGTTGGATTTCAGAAACAATTTAACAAGGGCAATAATGATAAATTACAAAGCAGAAAATATGTGAGGTATATTTGTCATAATGATTAGGTTTCGGAAAAACTCTCAAATAGGCAACTTAGAGTTTGAGTTATTTGAGATTTAATGAAAAAATATAGGATTGGGGCACAGAGGTAAGGAGTAATGCACTGAATGCTTTTACATAAATGTTTTATGAATATTAAATTAAAGCAATTTTAAGGAAGCACACTAAATACACATCATATTAATGTAATTTGTGAGTCTTAAAATTAGTAAAAAAAAATTTGCTATATTTAAGAATTTCCATCTACCAATCCCTTTTCCATAGTAAATATTTTACTGTCTTCATCCATTGTTTTAACAAAATGCTTTTAAATGTGCTTTGCTCTGTTTCAGTTATGAAGTTATAGCTCCTCTAGCCACCATCCCAAAATTCAATGGGTTCTGATTGAGTCACTTGGAGTTGCTGACCCTTTGTTCTAGGCTCTAGGGGTCTATTTTCTCTCAATCTTTCTCTCTCTCCCCCCCCTTCCCTCTTGATCTCTGGGAAATATATATATATTTCAACATTTCATGGGGGTGAGGGAGTCAGGGAAGAAATCCTTTCATTCTGCCTTTCCTCATTTTTTAAAATGAAGGTCTACAGATCTCATTCTAATTATCCTCAATTGTTAAGTCATCTAGGCATATTTGAACCATTTTTCATAGTTACTGACCAAATAGTTAAGAGTACATTTACATATCTGGTACTTAAATTTAGGATAAAGAACCGGTTGGCAATAGATTTAGTACAGTACTTGTGTACTAATAAAAATAAATAAACCTAATTTATTCTCTAGAGCTCTTAAAAATGATAGTTTAGAAAATTTTTCATTGTGCTAGGTTCAATATGTTATATATTTTTAAATATTACAGAATAACCTTCAAAGGAAAGAACTAATGGTTTGAAAATATTTTTAAAACTTTGTTGATGGGGTGCCTGGGTGGCTCAGTCAGTTAAATGTCTGACTCTTGATTTCAACTTAGGTCTTGATCTCAGTGTCATGAGTTCAAGCCCCATGTTGGGCTCCATGCTGGGTGTGGAGCCTACTTAAAAAATTTTTTTAAAATAAAGTAAAAATTTGTTGTTGATCTCAAAATTAGGCATTCACACCTGTAAATCATTCTATCTTTAAAGTTCCTAATTCTGGCTTTTTTGCTTTCCCTTTTCCTACTGCCTTCTCTTTCTATACTTTCACTTGTTTCCAGAGCTTAAAGCAGTTTTAGAGCTTCATTGGCCCATGTGTGACCACCAGATGCTCTGACTTCTCTGAGAAAACATTCCTAAAAACATCTCAGAATTGATGCCCAAAAAGCCTGGAGCTTCAACTGAAACTGTGGTATTATGTGTTTCTGAAGGGTCCAGTTCAGTGCTGATGCTTTAGCTCACAGTTCTAGGGAGCTTAAGGTTGGTGAGGGCCTTTTTAAACTTATGAAGAAATTTAGATGTCTTGAACAAAAAGATTAACAAAAGAAAAACAGTTTATTAATGCATGCAGCACAGATCACACAGGAGAAAACTATGAAAAGTAACTCAGAATGGTGACTTAGAACTCTGGTTTTTATAGCATCTTCAACAAGGAACAATAGATTTGGGGAAAAATGACAGGACAAAGGAGAGGGATTTTAGGCTTCCAAGAGTGGCAGACTGTGGGAAGGTAATACATGAGAGGGGACTAATGGAGTTAGGTGTGTCCACAGATTCCTCTGGTGCCATCTCTGGGCTTATAGGAGTCTGTCTCCAGTGAAAGGAGAAGTTATATCCTGCCTTTACACATGGCAGGGGGGCAGTGGAAAGAGCTTTTCCTACATTTGTTATCTCTTAATTGTCTTCAGCTCAAAATAATTTTTATGTCAAAGAGGCAGATCTTGAGGTGATATATTTTGGTTTCCTTCATGTGCATAAGTGGAACCCCTACTTCAACATACTTTAGAATAATGCACATTTGCTCATCTTAAATTATTAGGGATTAAGACTCCAAGAGCAGGTGATTTCAGCAGTAATTGAAATTCAGAGAGAAAAGATGGCTATTCCCTGAGTCTTTTCCACACTGTTTTTACAGCATTGATGTCTGCATACTTTGTATGGTAACATCCACTCCCTGCAGTTTTTCTCTCAGTTCGTATTCAGAATGAGCAATGGCTGAGAGTCAGGCTTCTGGTGTCTAGTCCCAGCAGACTATTAATTAGCTTTGTGGTGTGTGCAAAGGCACTTAAACTCTCTGGGCTTTAGTTCCTACAAATGTAAAATGACTCTTTCTTCATGACCTTTAAGAGAACTTACAGCTTAAAAGGTCTTTAATTCCATGCATTTTTTGGTCTTTAGGTATATATTACTATCTCCATTAGGCCATGGCTTCTATATCTGACATCTAGAACAGTGCCAGTTATAATTTAGGCACTCAAGAAATTGAATTCATTCAAAGGACATAAAGTATTAAAGAATACATTCCCGCTATAAATTAAGGACTATCCATCATATTTCCTTGTTCTCAGTGATGCATGTATTATTGGCATATAGAATAGGATTAACTCTGAAACTGTTTATATTGAGACCAGCCTTCTTCAGACTTCAAATTAAGATTGTCAAAAGTGAATGTTTTAAGCCTGTGGGCTATATGTCTACACAGATAAAGAATAGAAAATAGAGTAGTAGTATCGGAATGAATTTGTATTTCCTAATAAGGCAGCAGAGAAAATCTAAAACTCCTCCTCTCACACCCCAAAAAATCCTCCTAAAAATAAAAAAATTAATTATAACATAGATAATCTAGGATGAACCATTATTCACCCTAGAATTGCAACACTTCATTTCACTTAATTGGGGATGATGTAAATGAAGAATCATTTTCTGGTGAAATAGCAAATGGAACTTGGTTTCTGGTTAAAGGGTTTTCACTGATAGTTATTTTTTCTTTCTTTCTTTCTTTCTTTCTTTCTTTCTTTCTTTCTTTCTTTCTTTCTCCTTTCTTTCTTTCTTTCTTTCTCCTTTCTTTTTCTTTCTTTCTTTCTTTCTTTCTTTCTTTCTTTCTTTCTTTCTTTCTTTCTTTCTTTCTTTCTTTCCTTCCTTCCTTCCTTCCTTCTTTCCTTCCTTCCTTCCTTCCTTCCTTCCTTCCTTCCTTCCTTCCTTTCTTTCTTTCTTTCTTTCATTCTTTCTTTCTTGCTTTCTTTCTTTCTTTCTTTCTTTTTCTTTCTCCCTCTCTCTCTCTTTTTTTTTAATCAAGAGCTCCTGAACTTTGTTAGTTGAAACCACACCTCCCACAGCTACAGTTAGGTGTGTGAGAATATTATTAAAAGTACATTTTCAGTGGAGGAAGTCTCCAGAATGTGTTACTGCTAATCTCCTGAGCCATTAGTGGTATTCATATGATAAAATGTTAATGTTTCTCTTCTAATTTAAGTGCATTTCTGAACATACCTCACAGCCAAGCCATGCTGGGTTGAAATGAGGAATGTGATTGGATTTGATTTTAATAGAACATAACATTGATGGAATTGAGATTGACCTCATTATGATTCTCAATTCCATACTAGATCTTTGCTTTAGGCATTAAAGAGCATATGGTAATAACTTTTTTTTTAAAGCTTTGCTGTTAAAGATTTAGTGGAAAGATTATCTGGAATATTTTTTATCAAATATCTTATTTAAATAAGAGGGATTCTTTAAAGCATTAGCATTAAAAATTCACAGAACGTATGAAATTAAAAATAGAAAAATCTATTAGGTTATCTTTCCTCTCCCAGAAAAGGATTACTTCAGAGAAAAGAAGCTATGAAAATGAAAAATCATAACTGAAACAATTATAATATTAACATTACAGATGAAAGAGGAAAAGATGTATTGGATTGGTTCGAGAAATCAACTGAAATAAATATTTTATTCTTTAAGAAGTCTTTTACTCCATTTTTATATATTAAGTTTACAGGTACAATTAAGTCATCAGTCTTTTTGTTGTTTTTAAACTTAAATGATTTTGAGGTGTTTTTATTACAAATAAACAGCTGGAATTAAAATTTGATTGAAAATTCTTAATGCTTAAAGTACATTGTGAATATGCTCTGCCTTTTTTGTTTTTGGATTCTCAACACAGAACTCTGTTTAAGCACACATATATTGTATTTTCATTTTGTTATATAATATGCACACAGATTGAAATGACTCTAGGTCTTATATATGTGCTATAAAGAAATTATTAGCAGACTTATAAATAGAATTGTTTCTGATTTTATTTTTAAGAACTAATGAGCCCTCATCCTACTGAACGTGAGGTAGATGGGTGAAGGGAGGAAAAACTTGACCTTTTTCCCCCTCTATCCATCTTTATTCATTGGCTGGGGTTCTGCAAATTAGACTGACAAAAGATATTACAAGAAACATGGAGTTCATAAACATGTACATTGTGCATACACAGAATTCAGTGATGAGTAATTCAAAGGGGTGGTTAAAACTTGGGTTTATACGACTGCCTTTGGCTCAGGTCATGATCCCAGGGTCTTGGGATTGAGCCCCACACCAGGCTCCTTGCTCAGCAGGAAATCTGTTTCTCCCTCTCCCTCTCCCACTGTCCCTCCCCCTGCTCATGCTCTCTCTCTCTCAAATAAATAAAATCTTAAAAAAAACCATTTGGGCTTATATAGCATCTTAATAGAAGAACAGTAAAGTTGTAGAGAAGTGTCAAGACAAAGGAAAAGTTCTTTTGAGTTCCTAGAGGTGACAAATTGTAGGAAGGATATATATATGGATAAACTAATTGTGGGTATGGGCCAGTTAGCAAGGTTTGTTTGTGTAGACTCTTAGTGTCATCTTGTCTCCATTGATAAGGTTGTTATACCCTTCCTGGTATGGGAAGTGGGTGGGGAACACCTTCACAAGTGGAATTTATGTTCTGCTTTCAGGCATATGCGGGGGGGCGGTGAGTAGAGCAGACAGAGACCTTATCCTGTGTTTAGTTCTTCTAAATTGCCTTCAACACAAAATAATCTTTATGCCAGAGTGGTATATCTTAGGGTAGCATACTCTGAACCCCATCATGGCTAGGCAACAAACTTTAAATTTGTCAGCTTAGAGCATCACTGATGCTTTCAGTTTTAATGATTTATTTTGGATTACTCAGTATTTGTTAGGAAAATGTTCAATCTTTTGGATACTCTCTACCCCAATCCTGCTTCTCTCCAGCGGGGCATGTATAGTTTTATTTCTTGTGGTGGGGGGATATCTTATCTAGCAACACTGTGGCTGTCTCATCTGCTCATAGGGCACAGCACCTGTGAGTTATGACTGGTCCCATCTAGACATTTGGGTGGGATGCTGGCAACCATGATTGGAATCTGTAGCCCAGTGAAGTGTCAACTCATCTTGCATTCTGTAGTCTTTTCACATTTCTTGTTTGATTTCAAAATTGGTCCTATAGATTAGGTAAAATTGATACTATGGGTCAAGCCGTCTTAGCCCTGGAGAAAGAAAAGATGAGTGAGATGAATAAATAGATGGCTCTGATTTTTTAAACAATATTAATTTTCATACTGGAAAGATTAAACTTTGTGTGCCCCTAAACTTACAGGTCCTAATAAACTATGACCAAGCAAGCAACAAGGTCCTATACGTTTTGCCTTACCTGTCTCCCCAAACTTGTCTTCCTCACTCTCTGTGATCTGCCAGCCACACTGGCCTCCATTCCGTTACTTCTTGTCAAACTCCTTCTGAGATATGGCCTTTGCACTTGCTGGCCTCTCACACTAGAGTGCTCTTTGCTTGGGTGATTCCTTTTTATCCTTCATTGTTTCAGCATAAACATCACCTCCTCAGTGGTCTATCTTTGATAAATTGCTCTATCCCTAGTACCTAGAATACTGCATGACATATGTCATAATATAGACTAACTGAATGAAATTTGAATGAATAGAGTGATATAATTTAGTCTTCATAATAACTTGATAAAGTATACATTGCTATCCCCAGTTTACAATGGGAAAACTGAGTCTCAGGGAGGTTAAGAGACTTGTCTAAATTTATCATACTAGTGTGAGGCAGGAATGGAATTCTAACTGAGGTCTGTATGAATGCAAAGCCTATCTTGGGACACTAAGCCATACTATCTGCTTCTGTAGTGCAAATTTTGTCACTTATTTCTAATAGTTTGTTTTATGTGTTAATATACAATGTGTTGTTTTTTTTCTCTATGTGCTACCTAGCATAAGCATATTATGCATATAATTTGAAGTAGATTCCCCTCCCTACATCTGTGTGAAAGCACAACCACATCTGCATATTCATTTTTCATAAAGCCTCATAAAAGGGGTTGTTGAATTGTGCTCTTAACAGTAAAGCTGAAAATGTCATACCCACTCAGGTATGGAAATAATTTTCATAAATAATTCAGAGGTGGAAACATTTTTAGGTAGGAACAACTTTCTGCAACTCTCAAAAATATGAAGTTTCTTAAATGATATTTGGCTTTTATGTTCAACTTCAACTGGAAAATGCCAGCATGGTATAATATTTCATTTGACTGAAGGAAAAGTTCATGTAGAACAATATAGAGTTGTTAAGAAATAACCAAAGACTTTGCTGATAAATTAACATGAGTTTCTTTGGTTCTGGACAGAGCTCCAGGTCCTCTTCATGACCATGATTGGACACACGCCTGCTTGCTCTCCAGGCCACTGACATGTCTGCATCATAGATAATGGATAACTCCATCAAAAAGATTTTATCACTCTCCTCATAATGAGGGATTTGGGGGGGGGCCTCTACTTGATATAGTTACTTGGAGTACTTCTGGCTGAATACATCTTCTCTTTTTTTATGGACAAGAAGGAAAAAATATATATTTTTTTCCATCAAATTTCCAACCTCTACATGTTTTGCTTCAACTACTTGTGCAACGGCAGATAGAAAAGCTGAGCAGTTGCTAGGTAGCATGTTTCTGTAGATCGATCCACAAAGGACAGAATAGAGTGCATTCTGAACGGGTAAGGACTAGAAAATGAAGCCAAATCAGCAAAACAAAGTAATACAAAAAGGCTGAAGCAAATTAATCATGACAGTACCTATATAAAATCTGGAGAACAAGTTGCTGTACCTTGAACCTTCAATAAACAAATTCATTTTGAATTTTTCTAGGATGGAAGATTTAAATGCAGACTGATGCTAGATGTAAAACAAACTGTCTCAAATATACAGAGAAATTGACTTTGAGAGAAATTAATAGCAATAATTGAATACTTTGTTAAGTGTTTTACAGTTTTAAGAGGGCATTTACTAAAACATTATTATTGTAGGATCATAAAAGTGACAGACTTTTCTCTTCCTTAGAAAACAACTTTGTTGTCCCTTATTTAAATGAACATGAATCCACTAAAATGAAATGTTCATGTTTGGTAAGATCATATTTTGGAATTAATTTTTGACATAGAAATTTTGACAGTTTTTAATACAAAACTTTTATGTTGATGAAGAAGAGAAATTCTATTAAAAACATCTAATTCTTGCTTTTTACTACCATCCATTTCAGTTTGTTAGAATGTTTCCCATTAGTAGAACCAACTTTATTAGTAATCACTTACCCTGGTAACCATCTGTATTGATTGCATGGTAAAGAACATTAGATTTGCTTATTTGTTTGCTTTTACATCTCTTGGTGAAAAACCAACTGCTAAATTATTAGTGACATACTTAAGGATTCAAAAACGTGTCTTTGTGACATCTTATTTCTTCTTCTCAAACTAGTAACTGGTTGTAATTAGAGATTCTCTTTTGAGTGAGAGACATACATGCAACTGTTCATAGAACTAAACTGACTCATGATAATTATATGCACAAGAGAATAAGTAAAGTTATGAGGTAGAATTTGCTGAAATGCATATTTAAGTAGTGAGACTAATAGCACTTAATAATATGTGAAAACTCTAAGAAGATATCTTTGGTATTTCTAAAGATAGAGGCAGGAAACTGAAGATTTTGGGAGCATGACTTGAAGTCTCATTGTTTCTTTAAGTAAATGGCTGGGACAATAGAAAAGAGAGGAAAAGTTTGAGAAATAAATGGTTGACTTTGAATTACAGAGGCTTGCCTTAAGAAAAAAAGTGGTATCTAGATAAGGATCGAAAGAATAGGGAGACTAGTTTCTTCTCTCACAAAAATTCTGTAATAATTTTTTTCTAAAAATGGAATGGGGCTGAATCAGAAGGTAAAATTCCTTATTTCTGGGAAATGTTGAAACCAATGAACAAATTCTTGATAAAAGAATTGTAAAAAGAGTTCAAGTGTGAGTGATAGGAATATCTATTTTTAAATGTCCTTATAGTCTGAGATTTTATAATTTTGTTAATTTCTTTATATATATATATTTTTTAAAAAGGGTGCAATTCTGTAAAACACCAGACCAGTTAACCTAGGTTATAGGATATGAATGGAAATTTTTCTCTTTCAAAAAGAGTAAAGATATATCTCCTATGTTCTAATCCAATACACAGAATTTAATATTTACAGAATTGAAAAGAAACCCTATTTTATGTAATTCATCATTTCAAAATTAAGAATATTTAGTGAGTATTATTTCATGTGACCCCACAGTGGGGAATTGTGATATTACAGGTTAGCTTTATTAGCCAACTCTTATGAGGACAAAAGTAGAGAGCAAATCTGGAACCTGGAGTAGCATGGAGAAAGGACTAGATCTCCCAGAAGAGAAGAATGACTGATGAGGGAGGGGAATTTTCAGCTGTTGGTAAAACCATATGCAGAAAATGAAGTAAACTGTTAGGCCAGTGTTCCAACTCTTGTGAGGCCAAATATATTCGTCTATGACAATTGTCATAACACTTCAAGTTCAACTCATAATTTACACAATGTTTTAGGCCAATCTAGTATGAATTTACCATGTGGGACAATGCCTTTGATTTTGTAATGAAAATTGATAGAAAATGAGAATATAACTGAGTTTTCTGAGATATATTCCATAAAATTGAAGGATCTTTGTTTTATGTTGCAAGACTGGATTGTGACATTCTTTAAATATAGTTAAAACAGTTATTTGAGTTAACATATTCTAATTTAATTAAACGTAATTGAATAATACTCAAAGGAAGTAAACTATAAGCTGCTGCCATATTTATTTTGAAATATTTGAGTCATTTCAAGGAAAACTAAGTTATCACACAGGATATACTATAGCTTGGAAACCTCTCTTTATGATGGGCAAAATCAAAGCCTTTGACCCAACAGGTGAAGTTTTGAGATGACATATTTTCCATTGCCATCAGAAAATAATCACTACTGCCCTGGGCACTTAGAACTGTGTTCTCCCTTTCCTCTTCAGTTTTGTGTATGTCTCTGTCTTAATGAATTGAATAGGTCATATGACAAAGATCATTCCAACCTGATGTTCTAATATTCAATTCTATTTTATGTTCCTTTTCTTGATGATCTGCATCATTTTTTTCTTTAATAGAATTTATTTTTTTCTATGTTAATACTTAGCTCAGTGCTTTAGAAAATAGTTTCAAAAGGGTGAGATCTTATATGAAATCCTTAAAATTGGGTCAGTTTTTGGTTTGCTTTTTGTGTTTTTGTTTGTTTTTGCTAAGCATAGCCAGCCACCTTGCAAATACACATTATCAATTAGTTTTACCGAACACAGTTGGGGATGTAAGGTGAAAGAATGTGAGTAGAACAGCACATCCATCACCACTCCAAGGGAATCTGTTATAAACACATCCCCTCCAGTCCCAAGTGACCCCTGCAAACAGAGGAAGCTCTCTTATTCAATAAGATCAGGGCTGTAATGGACACAGTGGTTAGAGTATGGAAAGTCAAATAATACATACAACTAAAGTTAATGATACATACAACTTTAAGCATTTATTTTAAACTAAGGCATATAAATATACTTCTGGTGATTCATCTTTTTATGAAGAATTAAGACTTTTTCTTTGAATTCAGGCCCTCTCTGGGATGTTTTGTGTTATATTTTTATCATAAGCCACATCCATTTTGTACCCTCTCCATATATGATGAGGTTTTGGAATATAGGTGAGGTTCAGTGGGGTGGAGTCCAGAGCTGACAACTAAGAAAGAATTCTTGAGACATCTTTGGTGCAAAATGGTGGTTTATTAAAGCACGGGGACAGGACACAAGGGCAGAAAGGGCTGCTGCACCGGGGTTGTGAGGGGTGGCTGATTATATTCTATGGAGTTGGGAGAGGTGAGGAAAAAGGGAGGTTTCTGAAAGAACTTTCATATGCTAAAGAAGACTCACAGGATCCCGGAGGCCTCGCCATTGTCAAGTTAAGGTTGTTTACCCCTCTAGTAAGGCATTAACATTAAGATAGTTGGGAACTTCCTGGAGGAACATTACACTCTGCCCACTTCAAGTATCTGTTGATGGGCTGCAGGTTATAAAGACATTTAATTGTATTTACATTCCCTTCTGGAATCTATTGCTAAGGATTTTGTAAGTAAACTGAGGAAGACTCAGGTCTTGCAAGATTGTGGTCTATATAAGTTAACTATTTGTTTTTCCTTTAGGGCAGCCAGGAGTGCCTGAGAAATGTCACATATATCCCATGGTGTGTGTGGGGGCGGATTTAGGGGGTGCCAGTTTCTGCTTTGTCCTCAGCTTGCCTTCTGTTCTCTCATCAATATCCAGTTTCATTTTCTTGAAAAAGAACTGATAATGTAAAGATGTTTACAAAGTTAAGTGAAAAATCCTTCTGTGTTTTTATGACTTTTTTCTCATACCTAATTCAACAGCATTTTTTCAACTTTTCACCTTTAGCAAGGCCCCCCCAAAACTTTTAAATAGTCCTTTTAAATTTAATACTCAGGGACGCCTGGGTGGCTCAGTCGGTTAAGCGTCTGCCTTCAGCTCAGGTCATGATCCCAGGGTCCTGGGATTGAGTCCCGCATCGGGCTCCCTGCTCCGCGGGGAGCCTGCTTCTCCCTCTGCCTCTGCGTCTCTCTCTCTATCTCTCATGAATAAATAAATAAAATCTTAAAAAAAATAAAATAAAAAAATAAATAAATTTAATACTCAAATTTAATTTTTTAATAACATGTAATAAAATTTATATAATTATAAATATGTTCTAAAAGAAGAATATAAATTTTTGTGATGATGTTTCCTCCTCTATTTCCCATATCAAGAAGTAGATAACAATTTAATCGGTGAAATAAGATGGCACTGAGAATCTGTCTACACAAACAAACCTTACTAACTAGCCTTTACCTACCATTAATTTCCCCATATATTTATCGTACTACAATTGGTCATCATTAAAGCCTAAGACCTCTTTCCTTCATCTTGTCACTTCTGTACAAAATTATTATTCTTTGTTAAGATGCTACTTAAGCCCAAGTTATAACCACTTCTTTGAGTTACTCATCACTGAGTTCTCCCATGTGTATGTTCAATATATGCATTAATAAATTCTGTATATTTTTCTGTTGTTAATCTGTCTTTTGTCAGTTTATTTTGAAGACCCAGCTACTAAACCTCAAAGTGTAGAATAATTTTTTCCTCCCCCACATAGGCATACAACTCAATGGTGGGTTAAGAAACTAATGGTGAAAGAGCAGTCACTAGCTTGAGTGTTCAATGTGTCATGGATGTCAGTCATTGTGTTTAAAGGAGGAGATGGCTAGTGATAGTTAGTCTGACAAATTACATAAATGGAAGTCAGTTAAGAGAACTTCTAGTGTTTTAATTTCCTTCATTTTAAACTTCTTGAATGAAGTGACTGCATCTTATACATCCTTATATAACCTATTTACCTAGCACAGTGCCTGGCACATAATAGATGCATTTGTTTCTGCATTTGAATTAATACATTTTGGCAACATAATTATCCCAACAGGAAACTGTTTCTTCTAAGGGTGTGAGTGGTGGTTGTGTTTTGTTTTGTTTTCTCCCATGCTTACTGAGCAATAAGACAATATTAACATCCTGTTTGTGTTTCATTTTGATTGCCATTTGGTCAGCTTGAGCCTGAGAAAATTTATGCACAGTGTTTTAAGAGGGCCAATTTATGCTGAAAGCTTTGGAATTATCTTAGAGCCATCTTGAAGCTACTGCAAATTACAATTGCAGTCCTAGAAATGCTAGAAATCAAATGAATCAAGTGACATTTGGTATACAGTGTCAAAAAACATGTTTGGATTACTCTCTTCAATACAAGCATTGAAAAGGGCTGGTCATTAGTGGATTATAGGATTTTTACTAGATGTTAGCTTTCTATAAAAATGTATTTGTATTTTATGTAAGTTGTACCTGTTCACAGTTTTAAAAGTCAGAGTAATACAAGGCCTAATATTCCTGTTTTAACAAGATCTCTGCTGACCCACCACTCCCATTTCTTGGTCTCTGTTTCTTAGACTAGACCTAATTTCAACTCTTTCACAGCTGTTTCTTCTCATATGTGTTTCTATATTTCTAAATAATATAACCATAATGCTGTTTTCTGATATTTCTATTCTAATTATGGTCCATCTTCCTACTACAGAAAATGTGACTTGAGCTCCCTTACTTCATGTCTATCTCCTCTCCACATTATATACATTTTCTCTCTCTTCCATCCTCTAAAACTTATGTTACATATTGTTATTAAATCAGTATTTTTTTGTGGAGCCAGTAATTGCTTCATTTTTCTCATTTGTTTATTTTCCTCTGTAACTAACACTAATTTAGCACAAACTTTCAGAGAAAACTTATAGGCCCCCTTTAGTAAGATCAACCTAGCAAGGAATTTAACAGTCCTATTTTCTCTTTAGAGATAGTTCTCCTGGGGCCCTCTAGCCACTGCTCCAGTGGGGCTGGTTTCCCTTGGCTTTGTAGCACAGTTGTTGCTTAAGATCTCTCTTCATCACTGCTCTGGAATTGCTTCTGTCTTTCCCTTATATTAGGTTCCCTGTTTTCTGAATCTCCTATATCTTGTGAGAATACTTTTTGGTAACTATTCAGAAAGACTGATTGAGGGGTGAATTCCTTAAAATCCTTGCTTTCTCGAAAAAGCTTTCTTATACCCCCACAGGTAATTGATCATATGGCTACTTATAGAATACTAGGTTGAAAACAGTTGCCCCTAACAATTATAAAGGCAATGCTGCATTCTATTTTCATCTACCTTCTGGTTTGAGAAGCCTAATACCTCTCTTGTATCTGATTGGTTATTTTTAAAAGCTTTTCTAATTTTTTCTTTCACCTGGTGTTCTGAAATTTTACAATATTGTATCCTGATGTGGGCCTTTTTTCATTCGTGTTCTGCACTTGGCTGATTCTTTTAATACAGAAATGCAAGCCTTCAGTACTGGAAAATTATATTCTGTTTTCTTGGATCATTCTGATCCTCTGTGTTTTCTCTTTTCTCTTCCTGGAATTCTCATTAATTAGATGTTGATCTCATGGATTGATTGTCTACTGTATGTAAGTTTTTGATCTCCTATTTTTTATCATTTTCTTAATTTATATACTTTCTGAGGGATTTCTTCAACCTTTATATTGGATTTTTTTTTAAAGATTTTATTTATTTATTTGAGAGAGAGAGAATGAGAGAGAGAGAGAGAGCATGAGGAGGGGAGGGTCAGAGGGAGAAGCAGACTCCCCACTGAGCAGGGAGCCTGATGCAGGACTCAATCCAGGGACTCCAGGATCATGACCTGAGCCGAAGACAGTCACTCAACCAACTGAGCCACCTAGGCGCCCTATATTGGATTTTTTAAGGGATAATCATTTTAATTTCTAAGAGTTCTTTCCTATTTCTAAATGCTTTTGTTTAGTTTCCTGATCAAATTACATAGGTGCAAAATCTACATATCTTTCCTTCTTTTATATCTGAGGATACACATACACAAATATGCACACACACATATGGAGTTTCCCATCAGTCTTTTCTGTACTGTTTGGTACCAAGATCAGGACTAAAAACAACAAAAAACCTTGGAGGAAACAAACAATGTAAAAAGAAACTAAATTCATGTGTGTGTGTGCATGAAGGAAGCTATCTTTGGGCAAATGAACAGGGACAGGGACCAGCTTTTTTTTTTTTTTTTTTTTTTTGAGGACATGAAAATGTCAGTCAGAATCTCTAGTTCTTTTTTCTTGGTCCATTTAGTTTCCCCAGAAAAGAATCCTCTGCTCTCATTCCATATGGACAAATATATTTAACCTCTGTTTTCAGTACAGTACTTCACCCCCGCCCCCAGCTGGTGTCCCTGAATCTTTTCAGTGAATCAACTTCCTATCTTCAGTGAGGGTGGGGAAAGGGCAATTAATTAGCTGTCTGAGTGGAAAATAGGATCTGAGAGTCTGAATTTTCTCCTATGGACTTAAAAATAATCCTCCTGCTTTTAGTCCCTCCCTGCACCCTGGACCTCTTAGGTCCCTGGTAACTAATTCCTAAGCCGAGCAGGGATTGTATATCTGCGTGTGGTTTTCATCTGACTGGTAAATACCCTTTCCCTCCCCAGGCAGTGAAATTTCTCTGGCTAACTCAGTATCCCATTTCCTTCCACATTCTTCCTTCCAGAATTGGCTGCCATATCTTGTCTGCTGATGTCCCAGCTCCTATTTTCTCTGCGCTTCTGTGTTTATAGTTGAGCTCTTTATTTTGATTTTAGTAAAATTTCAGGAGGGAATAGGATAAAGATTATAAGTTTCTTCCCTCACTAGTACTAAGAAACTGATATATGCCCTTTTGAAAAATGCTAAATATATTGTATAGTAACTGCTATTAATTTATATTTATTGGTTCTGACCTTTGGTTAATATATTTTGACTTTGGATATTAACTTTCCTAAATCTGTACTCTTAAAACCACTACAACCATTTATCATTTATTTCCATAACCTGAAAAACAAACAGTCTGAGAGCTACCTTAAAATGTGAACAGTTAATTTGCACACTCTTACTTTTGAATGTACTTTAGATTATGTTCTTAAGTTTATCTTATCTATTCTATAATGAGACATTTTAATGCACATCTGATTTCCTATCATTCTCGCAAGTATTTGCATTTAGTGCTTTGTTTTCTTTATCTGATTTGCCTTATGAAATATTCCCTTTAGCAGAGATTAGAAGTAGTTTATTACTTATTTTCTGAGCCAATGAGATTGCATACATGTAAATATTATAATCTAGTTATATGGTTAGAATACTTCTGCATACATGCTTGAGTCATTTTCTCTGCTAACATAATTTTCAATGGAAATATATTACTTTGTTTTGCAGATAAAGTGTATTAAGGATATCTTATTTTTAAATAATGTATGAATTATAAATCTGTGCTTATAAGTTTATGATGCCTTCAAGTAGGCAACATTGTCAGTGGAAAAATTATTGTGTGAGTTTGTTTTTATGCTGCTAATAAAATGAAACTGTGTTAGGTAAGAATACATTAAAAAAGTGATAGTTAAAGTTAAACAGGAAACTACTGAGTTGTGTTTGTGTTGAAATTGAAACAAAAAGCAATATTACCCAGCATTCCCTGAAGCAACCATTCCAGATGAAGTTTTTATTGAACTTGGCAAGCAAATGATGACAATCATTTTTTTTTACAATCATATTTTTAAGTAGAATAAATTGCTGGGAAAATAACAGTTCCACCTCAATGGCCTTTTATCTAGTCTTTCTTTTTAACTAGTCACATTTTGGCTTTAGCTAAGCTTCAATGATAACTTGTCACTTGGTTTAAGTGGGAAGTTTAGTCTATACTATGTAGGAAGTGTAAACTAAGGATTTTCATTACTTTTCATCAACTGAGCTAGTTCAACACAGAAGTTACTTGAAGAATCCTGACCCCAGTACCAAACAGTACAGAACCAAAGGCAGTGTGATAGCCTAAGTAATGCCTACTACACCCACATTCCAATCCTCCAGACCCTATGAATATGTTACCTTATATGGCAGTGGCAGAAGGGGCTTAGCAGAGGTGATTAAAGATCTAGAGATGGGAAGACTACCTGGACTCATCCAGGTGAGCCCAATGATGTAATCACAAGTGTACTTATAAGGGGGAAACAGAGGGAGAGGAAACCACAAAGGAGAAGAAGGTGATGTGATGATAAGAGCAAAGACAGATTGGAGATGCTGCACTGCTGGCTTGGAAGATGGAAGAAGGTGCCATGAACTAAGGAAAGCAAGGAGCTCAGCTCTAGAAGCTGAAAAGGGTCAGGCGAGGATTCTCTTGTAGAGTTCCAGAGGGAGTATGACTCTTCTAACACCTTCACTTTAACTCAGTGAAATTGATTTCAGACTTCTGGCCTCTAGTACCACAAGAGATAAATTAGTGTTGTTTAAACATATTTTGTTATAGCGGCAATAGGAAATGAATACAGCAAGTTACCCCCCAAATCACTACAAAAATCAATACAAAACCAAAAATAAGAAAAGAAAGCCATAAAGTTATTTCCCTTCAGCCATAACCTAGATCCATGCTGAAGGAAGATTCCAATGGAATATTTGCAAAATAGTCCAGCTACCATGATTTTTGTAGAAAGGTTTTTGAGGAGATTTTTCCATTAGGTGGAATATTTAGTGAAATGGTTTGTAAAAGTTATCGGAGGTAGCCAAGCTTGGAAATATCCTTAGGTTCAGCAACAGAACAATTTTGTTTTAATCCCTCCTGGAATTTTTCCTTTTATACCTTGTTCTCTAAGGGGAAGTGAAGTGAATTATATAATTAGTAATTACAGAGGAACTTCAGGCTAATTTGTTTACTGACTTTTTTAGAGATGGCTATGATAGTTGTTTATTTATTTATTTTCCTACAAGTAATCATGGCAGAACATGAGAAGCAGATGTATGGTATTAATGAAGCTTCATGGGGAGAGACTGAACTGCAAAACGCTTTATGAAGATGTGTTTTAAAATGTGACTTCAAAAATGTGTTACTTATAAATTGCATACAACAGATATGTATGAAAACAAGTACAGTACTCATCAATTCTTTGAATATTACATAAACTTCCATATCAGTTATGTTTTGGTACATAACGAACCACCCCAGGACTTATTAGCTTGAAATCACAGCCATTTATTTGTTCATCATTCTGCAGTTTGGGTTTAGCTCGACTGGTGGGTTCTTCTGCACCTCTTACCAATGATCCTGCCTAGCTAGGCTCTCTCATGCAGCTGTAGACATTTGACAACTCAACCAAAGCCAGGTGATCCAAAAGAATCTCACAAGCCTGGCAGTTGATGCAGGCTGTTGGCTGTGGCACCCTCCTCTATGCTGCATCTTATTTGCTGATAGGCTAGAATAGGTTTCTTCAGATGATAGTGGAAGCATTCCAAAAGGGCAAAAACAGAAGCTGCAGTTCTCTTAAGGCTTAGCCTGAGAAGTCACATTCTCTTTGGTAAAAGCAAATCATAATGCCAGCCATCCCCCCTCCCCCAACCTTTTTAAGTCCAGTCCAATTTTAAGAGGTGGAAAGAGTCCACATCTCAATGGACAGACTATAAAGTCACATGGTAAAAGATATAGGGTAGTGCAGTTCTCATTAGGGGATACTAGTGTATTCATCTACCCCACATCTCTAAGGCACATGATCTCCATCTTTTATCTTTATCCCAACAAGGTGGATTTTTCTGTGTTGTTGTTTTTTTTTTTTTTCTTAATTAATGATGAATAATGGTGGGAAATAGTAAGCATGGGAGGAAATTGTGGAAATCTGGTTTGGAAAAACAAAGTACTTGAATATTCGAGGGCGTGTATAATGGACATTTGTTTTCTGCTATTGTTTTTTTTTTTTCACTACTTGCTTTTAAATATGTTGTTTGAATATAGAAAATACAGAAGTCCTATTCTGTTTGTATACAGAAAATGCTGTGAGGTTGTTCAAATTACTTGATAGAAGTGTACTGGAAACCAGAGTGCTTTGATCTCTCATTCTATGTGTTTGTGAAGGGAAAGTGGTTAGATGTACAGTTTGGGGAAATAGGCAGTAAAAACGCATGATGGGGCTACTAGGCGACTGCTTTGGGGCAGTGGTTCTCTCAATCTGTATGCACCTTAGATCACCTGCGGAGCTTATAAAAACGTTGATGCTTAAGTCCTATCCCAGCCCAGTTACATCAGAATTTCTAGGTATCCATATTTTGTAAAAGCTTCCCAGAAGAGTCTAATGTGCAGCCAGGATTTAGGACCACTCACTGCTTTAAGGGTTAGAGATTTGAAGGAATGGTTTGAAATAATGAGGTTTGGGGATATAGTATAGAAAGGTTGGGTTTGGACAGGGGCCTCCAGCCAGAGCTGATAAATTGGCAGTGCCTCAAGGTGGAAAAATTATTAACCTTCCTGTTTGATTGGATAGGAGAGGAAGTGTCCTAATTTTCTGATAGGGCTCCTAATTTTTTAATATATTTGTAGAGGGCAAAATAGCATCAGTGAGAGGACATTACTTTGAGCTAATATAAGTAATTCAAACTCTGATACTAGAAGGCTAGAGATAAAATAATAGTAAAAGGATTTTCACATGCCAGTTGCTTTTTTATGTTCTCTGTTTAAAAGAACAAAATTTATAACTAGAGATTTTTAATTTGTACTCTCTTTCCCCAGTGGAATTATTCTTAACTCATTTATAGCTAGAGTTGAAAGTACATTGTTTAAAAGTTGGTGAGGCTTTTCAAAGGAGCAAGGGACTATGCTACTTTCTTTTAATAATTCTTAAGTATATTACCCCCAGGAAATGGAAAAACATATTTACAAATAGTATGCAAACCATTTGTCCAGTTGTATGGTTTTGTATAGGAGAGAACTCTTAGCCACTGTAGTTGGGGAATTTACAAGGCTCTGGAGTAATCTGGGATGGATAGAAATGTAGCTTGTATAATGATGCTGTTGCAATTTTGCTTGTTACTAGCAAACCTCCTTTCTCACTAATATTTTCCATAGCTAACAGAATAAGTGTTTGTATCTGAGTTACTCACAAAGGACTGAAATAACCGGACTATTCATTTGTTGACCTTCAAAAGTAGCTGATTAAAAACAGTGTCTTGATGGCTCAACACTGTCATCCCAAATCAAGACTTGATTGTGAGTGGGGAGAGTAATCTAATACTGTACTTGAAGTGAAAGATTAATGAATGTCTCAGACTGGGTGAAACCATCAAATAGGTAATATTTCTTTTTTTCTTTTTTTCCTTAAAAAGTAATTACTGGTGGAGTAAAGAATACATTCAGGCATTCAAAGATTTAAGATGACATGAAATCTTTGGAGTTAGAGTAATAAAAGTTGATTTAGGGGCGCCTGGGTGGCTCAGTTGGTTAAGCGACTGCCTTCGGCTCAGGTCATGATCCTGGAGTCCCTGGATCGAGTCCCGCATCGGGCTCCCTGCTCGGCGGGGAGTCTGCTTCTCCCTCTGACCCTCCCCCCTCTTATGTGTTCGCTCTCTCTCATTCTCTCTCTGTCTCTCAAATAAATAAATAAAATCTTTAAAAAAAAAAAAAAAAGTTGATTTATTCCAGAAGATCCAGAAAAAACGGTTCAATGAAGCCATCTCTGTATGTTGAGACTGCTTCAACCCAAGGCTTCAGGATACAAAAAAAAAAAAAAAAAATCAGCATTGAGAGGAAGAGGTTATCTAAGGAAAAGACTCTAAGTTAAGGCCGAGAATTTAAAATAAAATAAAATAAAATAAAATTATCCCTTTGATCCTGAAGCTAAATCTAAAATAATCTGCAGCAAAAAGCCTTTTTTGTTGTTGTTGTTGTTTAAGGATTCCTAGTCCTTGGAGGTGAGGTGTGTGCTGTGTTTAATAAAGATTAGGTGACTGGTTACTTTTCACATACTGTCAGCTCCCTATGGTGTGTTTATGTGTATGTGTGTATGGGGGTCTGTATATTAAAGTTCAGTTTCTCTGTATGATAGTCACCTGTTCTTAAAAAGGTACGTATCAAACTTCCCTGGAAATAATGTTAGGGGTCCAAAGCATAATGCAGAAACTGATGAGACTGATCTGCATGTAATCCATGCAGTACTGTGAATAGTAATGAAGTGGGGAGGATAGGGCCACAGGCAAGGTGAGAGATCTGCTCAATTGCTGTAGTTCTCAAGAATTATATTGAAACTTAATTCTGATTATGGACAAAGCATTATGTCCTGAAGTAAAGATGATGAGTAAACAAGAACGAGAAGGAATCTTCTTTTCTGTGATGTGTATGCATAAATGAGCTCTACAAATTTATTTTATTTCCCTAATTGATTTCATGGAGGAATCTTATTGAGTGAATATGGGCAAAGCAATTTTTACACCAAACCTTAGCGTAAAGTAAGTAAAGCAAATGATTACTAGAGGTCCCCAAGGTAAATTATACTATAAGGAAATCAATATAAAACTATATTGCAGTGTTTACTTCAGTTATGGACCTGTATGTGTATGGTTGGAAATTGTTGCAATCTTGCTATAAACTAAGCTGAACTTTGCTTTCAAAATAACAAAAAGGTAAATATCTTCTATGTGAACATCAAAAATATTTAAAAAGTGAGATCTGATAACACAATACAAAAAATATTGTGTTAAAATATTTCTAGTATGATAATATGACTTCCTATGGCCTGTGCAAAAGTTAGTATGTTCTTTCTCTTGATTTTTTTTTTCCCTTTACTTTCTTATCACATTATATTTGGGGTACCTGTTTTTTTGTCCTCCAGTCATCACTCTGTCTACATGTCCTTGGGTTGTCTTGACTATTATTTGGGTTTTAAAAACCAGTGTTTTCAAATCTGTTGTTTCCAATTTACCATATTTTAAATCAAGCTCATTGTCTACCTTCTTTAAACCTCTTTGTGTTTTCTCTATTGCTGTCAATCAATGGCATCACAACCCCATGTTCAGATGAGCTGGAAACCCAAGTGTCATCTTGCGTTCTCCCTCCATCCAACACCTAGACTTCAGCCTCTGTTGATGTTCAGTGTTCTTTCCCTTCACTGCTACAAATCCAGATTCAGGCCCTACTCCTTTTCACCTGAACATTGCCCCTGCTTTCTAACTAATCACTAGTATCTTATCACTTCTGGTAAAACACACGCATTCTCTGGCATTGTGTTCATGGCCTATCCCAGTGTGGTCCGTGCAATCCTAATCTTCCACCAGATTTCTGCATCTTTTCCCAGGCCCTCCCTTATTCTCTGGTGAGAGTGAACTTCTAGGAGCTCCTTAAACTTTCATATCTCTTGCCTTTGAACATCGTTCTCCCTCTTCTTGGAAGGCTCATTCTATTTTATTTATTTATTTATTTATTATTATGTTATGTTAATCACCATACATTACATCATTAGTTTTTGATGCAGTATTCCATGATTCATTGTTTAACACGTATAACACCCAGTGCTCCATGCAGAACGTGCCCTCTTTAATACCCATCACCAGGCTAACCCATCCCCCCACCCCCTCCCCTCTAGAACCCTCAGTTTGTTTCTCAGAGTCCAGAGTCTGTCATGGTTTGTCTCCCCCTCCAATTTCTCCCCCCTTCGTTTCTCCCTTCCTGCTATCTTCTTTTTTATTTTTTTTAACATATATTATTTGTTTCAAAGGTACAGGTCTGTGATTCAACAGTCTTGCACAATTCACAGCGCTCACCATAGCACATACCCTCCCCGATGTCTATCACCCAGCCACCCCATCCCTCCCACCCCCCACCACTCCAGCAACACTCAGTTTGTTTCCAGAGATTAAGAATTCCTCATATCAGTGAGGTCATATGATACATGTCTTTCTCTGATTGACTTATTTCACTCAGTATAATAGTATTTTAATTGCTCAGTGGTGCATCCCTTTTCATCTCTTGTGTCATTAGTTCTACTCTTTCACCCCACATCCCACACATCATGTATTACTGATGGTCTGTGCAATGACCCTATTATGTGGCCTGTGTCCTTTGAGCAAAGGCTACCTTGACATGAAACTTCTACAAAGAAGTTAATGTTAGTGAAATGCCAGTTAGGAATTAAAGTATAGTGTTTTGAGAAGTAAAGTCCAATTACCTTGTAAAGAACTAGAAACTGAAAAAAAAAAAAAAAAAGAACTAGAAACTGTTAACATTGGTGCTCTCTCAATGGGGTAGGCATACTTGAGGGGTATAGTGTCTATACCAGGGTCTGAGCTTATCATGTGTTGGGAGTTGAGGGGTGGTGACACTGGTGGTCCTAGAGGAGGTGGGAGACCCAGACAAAATGGGTCTTCCTGTCTCAAGATGTCAGAAAGATAAAAGCTAAAGAAGCAAGTACAAAACTGAGCTTTTAGAGGACACTGAAGATCAAAGATAAGATACAAAATACAAAAACCAGGTTTAAATGTTGGTGCAAGGTTGATGATAAGTTGAAGCTGAGCCAAGAATCAGGTAGAAGTGGAACTGAGTAGGAACAGGGAGGGAATGGAGTGAGGGGCTTTCTGGGCCATAGTATTGGGCATGAAATGCCCTTAGCTTGTCATTTTTTTTTTGGAGGGTACATAAAGCATGAAGCTTGGGCACATTGAACTGACACAGACCACTGATTTCAGCAATCTCTGGTGTCCCATTTCCAAATTCAGATTAAAATGAGGGCAAATAAATCCTGCTTTGCTGTCTCTAAATAATTGGTATTGGAATTGGACTATGGGGCTTATTTCTAAGGTATCTTTCAGCTCTACTGTGTTACACATCTATGATTTTATTTTTATTTGGTTCTTTGATGTGAACCATAATTGTATTTTGCTAATTTTGAAGTAAGTCATGTCAGCATGGTTTTTCTCTGTAACTTGGTTTCTGTTCTCCTTTTAATATTGAAAGATTGTGATACATATGTGTAATATCCTAAATTAATAGAAATTACTGAAGTCTTCAGAATTTCTTGAATTTAGACAGTATGATTTTTTTGAAAGTTCTACATTTTCTAAACTCAAATTTGTCAGGTGAAGCTTTAAGTACTATGAAGAAATTCAGTGGACTTATGTTTTGGCAATATACCTTAGTGTTTTTATATCTTTTTTCTTTTGGTAGCACATACACATATATGCCAACATTAGATGGACTATATGGAAGTGCAGGCCTTATAAATAAAATTTGACCATGGAGAAAGTTAGACATTTAAGTCTGGAATGATTGGTATAAAGTACATTGGATAAAACTGTGTAGTTGAATTTCCTAAATGATAGGAAATAGGCAGTAAGGAAATATATATATAAAATAAATCAAGAGTTGGATGTTTACTTGTCACTACAAATTATTTTGGAGACAGTACAGATAATCTGAATGGAAAATTGTACCAGAAATGTCTTCCTCTGAGCCATTTATGCCAGCTCTTTTGTAAAATATTATTTATCCAATGATTTTGCTGTATCTTCTCTTGCTTTATTATTTTACCTTCTTCTGCTGATTCTCCTGACTTCAGACCTCTGTAAGAACTTCCAGATGTGCTCTCCTGGCCCATGAAATCAAGTGTGGGTGAGACCTGGTGCAAAGCAGGAAGGCGACCCATACTTGGTTTCAGAGGCTGTGAGAATATCTACGGTTTTGAGATAAGAAAATGCCACACCTGTTTATACAGGACTTTCAGAGAACAAAAATTTCTGGGCAACCTAGTTTTATTAAAGACAGAGACAAATAAGAAACAGAGGTAAATTCATAATGTAATTCTTACACTTCTGGTCCAATAGAATTTTTTAGAACTTTTTAAATAATAGAAACCAGGTTGACAAATAATGATTTGACACCTGTCAATGATTTTTAAAACATTGTACAAATATGAAGCTTCTACCTCCTTAAGGACACACCTCCTCTCTCCACACTGCTTCCGCTGTGGTGGTCAGTTTGCCCATGGTCCTGGGCTACTCCTTGGGAGCAAACAGAGATGCAAGGGTAAGAGAACAGATTTGGCTGGGGCCCTCATTTATGCTTTGGCATCTACCCACCCTTTTTCTAACCACATCTTTTCCAAACACCCAGTCCCACACATAGCTGATTGTCTATAGGACCAAATATCTTGAGTTAGTGATCTGCTAGAATTTCACTTTTTTTTTCTGTATAAGAGATTGGAATACATATATTGATTAGAATATATATATTCTAATATCCATATATATATGGATATATTCTATATATCCATATATATATTATATGGATAGATACTTGGCTGCATGCATTGTATCTTTGCTGGTAATTCATTTATAGACTATATTTGTTGAGCTGGTATTTGTTAATTTTTGTTTATCCTATACTTTCTAATTTAATTTAATTTTGCTTGGAGGGGGCATGGTGGTGTTGATAGGGGTTGTCATCCCTTAAGCTATAGGAATCATTTCAAAATTGCTTTTTATTTTTTCAACTAGAATTCTGAAGACCTGGATCCTTGGCATAAAAATTTAAACTAGAAAAGCAAGTTCTGCCAAGTATATATTACATACGTCCTGGCCATAGATTTTGGTAGGCTTATTTAGAGAAATATAAAAGTCGTTTCCAATGAAGACTTATTCTGTATTGCCTTACTTGACTTTCGTATTTACAAATGGTATTCCTTTGTTCCACTTAGAATAGTTTAATCTATAAACATACAAAATTAATAAAAGACACATCTCCATTTTGTTGGACCCTGATACTTACAGCAAATTCTTTGCCCAGGCTTTTTCTTGGTTGAGAAGTGAGTTGGAGCAACTCAGCTCCCTTTGAACTGTCTTCTCAAATAAAAAACCTCTCTTAGATGGTCTAGAGAAGTGCTGTCCAGTAGATTTTTCTGCAGTGATGGAAGTAACCTACGATATTTTAGGTCTAATATGGTAGCCGATAACCATGGACACATGAAATATGGCTGGGGCAATTGAGGAACTGGGTTTTTTTTTTTTCCCCATTTATACAGCTACATGTGCTTAATAACATTGTATTAGACAGCACAGTTCTAGAATATGGTAGCCATTTAGACAATTTCTTTAGGTTACAAATTCACCAAATGCATCTTTTTCAGTTCTCTTCTGAATGTGGTAGGTTTGACTAGTAGCCTAAGTTTATATATTTTGGAACAATTTTAATTCATCACCATGTGCTTATATAATAAACTGTCCACAAAATAGTGAACTAAACGATTTTCCAATTTTTACACTATTTCTATGGATGTCACTTTATTTTTAATAAAAACACTCATCAGATTTCTGCTGAATGCTAAAAGCTAGCCAATTACCAAACAATGACCACACAGTAATTGACTTTGGCCAGTATTGCATAAACTACTCCTTAAGTTACAAAAGAAGGATTTGATGTGATTCCTCTTTTCAACAATCTTACAGTATTGCTGGAAAGACAAAACTAGCAGGCATGAAATAATTAAAAATCAATCAGTGCTAAACTCTATTATGCAAAATAGGAGTGTAAAAGAGCGTGAATCAGTGTAACCATAGTAGCCAATCTCTGCACTTTAAAGTCTAAAGGATCCTTAGAAATCATGTATTCTGAATTTTATACATTATAAAGTTGTAGTTCAGTGGGTTTACCTAGTTAGGATTTCATAACCAGGTAATGACATGTCCAGAATATGAATGGAAGGTTCTCCTGACCCTCAAACTGTTGGTCTTTCCTCACTACTTTGGCTTTAAGACTGCTGTCCAGAGAAGATGATTGTTTTTAACAATTCACTAAAAAGAAAGCTTGAGGTCAAACAATTATAAAGCAAGTTCCATTTTAAATATCAGTTTTCTCTATCAGAGTGTTCCCCAAACTTCAGTTATTCACTTAACACATTCATAAGTTTTGCCATATCCTCCTACCATCTGTACTATTATGTTATTTTATTTGTTTTAAATTTAAATTTATTACAAGGAAAATGGAAAACCAGTATCACTTGTTGTAAGTAAAGGTAACTGGGAAATAAATACCTGGAAAATAAAAACTAAACTATGCTATAAATTTCCAGCCAGATACTTTGCCTAAGCCAGAGACCTGTTTTCTTTCTTATAAAAGAGATTAGTGAGTGTTGGAAAAGCATTAGATGTAATGGTCGCACATTATTATAAAAGGCAATCCATTCCTTCACTCCTGGTTTTAGAACTGTGAGATTTACAAGGTCTCATTGCTGAATCTAATACCATTCATTTCGTACCTGCACAACCATGGCTGTTTTATTACTACTGAAGGAAGAAATTAGCCAAGGACCCTTATGTCTGTAGAAGCACACATGCATGTCTGCATGAGTTTGTGTATGTGTGCTGCTTGGTGGTGGGGTTAGAGATGGTTACTTTTTAAAGTTGTGGATTTGTTCTCTTGGCTGAAAGAAAGCTTGTTTTATCTACTGGTTGTTGCTTTTATTGTGGTCTTCCTCTATAGGGAAAGTAATTACATAATTAAGTAATTTTATTTTTTTAAATGTTAAGTAAATGGAGTTTGTATAGATTCTCTCTTTATCTACAAACATGTAATTCTTATCATTCATTAAGTGGAAAAAAATTACAGTGTTAGTGTAGCAGTCAGGAACCCACAGGTAACTCGGTGGCTTATAGAAGTGGTTTATTAGGGGAAAAGATGACATGCATATTTCTTTTAAAAGTGGAAAAGATTGTCCAAGTATAGTTAAAAAGTCTTAAAAACTTGACTTTCATACAAGTATCAAGTAAGGATACATTATAGTTGATTTAACTCACTAGTGAGAGAACTCTTAGGCGATAGAGCTGGTTCAAAGAGCCTTGGAGGAAGAGAGACAATATAGTTGGTTGGGAAAGTTTGCTGAGTTAGAGCAAATGCTGATGAATGTCCAACAGGGCAATAAAATCATAACTTTTGAGTATATCTTTTCTACCAGAGAGAAATCATTTGTATCTCTACCAGACAAAAAACTATAAAAGTAATTTGACCAGCTCTGGGCACTTACCAATAGTAAATAGTAAATGAAACAATAGTACAATTCCCAAGAGCAGTACTTTTGTACTTCTTGGAAATCTAGGTGATTTTACTCGCAGCAGATATGTAGCAAAGGCTGGGGATAATTTGGGTTTTGGCAGCCTTCAGGGTGCGACTAGCATCTAGTGGGTAGAGTCCCATGCTAAACATCTTACAATACACAGGACAACTCCACTGCCTTCTCTTATACTTCCAGGAAAGGATCATCCAGCCCAAAATCTCAGTGGTGTTCCAATCAAGAAACTCTGCCTTAGAGAATTGAATAACCTTTGTGCAAGTCTGTTAGGAGGCCAGCATGACCCTGAAAGGAACCACAGTAATTTTTCTTGCCTTCTTTCCAAGTTTTGGGTAATTTTTCTCAACAATGCAATTCAAATTTTGTGGGTTTTTTTTATAAACACTTGATTTATATTTTCTGAACATACCTAGAGGAAATAGACATTGTGAGCTGTTCTAGAGCTCTGCCTTTCACATTTCTTGTCCCTTTCTTTCATTCTAAGACTGCTTCCTTACTTTCGGTATTTTTTATCTTAAAATAAACGGTAAAAAAAATGTTAAAACATGCATTATCTGTCACTGTGACCATTTTAATGAATGCTTCATTCCATTTTCTACAGGACAGCATTTTTCTCAGCTGACTGTATCTTTTCCTGATTGACACTTACAATTCTTGAAAAAGAAATAGAGGCTGATGCATAATAATGCAGGATAGGAAAGAAGTACATATTAGTAAAGCATAGATTCTCCCCACTTCTGACTAAATTTCCTCTACAGTTGGGAAGTTAAGGAATACTGACATATTCTCTATAAGGAAATATGGAATTGAAAGCATCATACCTTAGTCTTTTTAACACTTCAGTGGATTGAAATGAGAGTCAGAAATCAAGGGCAGTCTTCTCTTATACACCTAATTAGTGAAAAGTTAAAAACAATGGAAAATCTGTTCATAATCTACTTGATAAACCAGCAGCAGCCATTATCATTTTTGTGTATTAGTTCAGGCTTTTACGAAGTACTAGCTTCACGGGTTTGTTTTTTTTTTTCTTCTTCTTCTTAATGTGATTTAATTCAACATGTGCTTCTTGGATGAGACAGAGACACAGAGATGAAGATGATAAGGATGAAGATATCAAAGAAACTCTTAGACTAGTACCTAAAGTTGTAATTACAGAAAAGATGCAATTTTATAGACTAGTTTTTCACTTACTATTACACCATCAGCATTTTTTTCATGTTGCCATATTGTCTTCCTGATTATCATTTTAATCGTGTGATTTAGATGGATTTAAAAACAGCTCAAGTTTCCCATGGAAAATGGTATAATTTATTATTACATCTCTATATAAGTCTTAGCAATAGGATCAACACTCTTATACAAGAGTAAAATTCTCTTCCAAATCATAGCACAGCACCTGCTACTTGGTAGGTGCTTAGAAGATGCTTGTTCCTTTTCTTCTGTTCAAATCCTACAATTTTTATACTGGAAGGAACCTTGAACATTTTAATTAAATGAAACCTAATTAATTTAATGAAGTAATGTTGAACTCTATACTTGAACTGAAAAGATTGGATTCAAATTCTATCTCTGCCCCTCATTGACTGCATGATGTTAGATAAGTCACTTTACATCTTGGGAAATATTTCTGTATACAAGTGGGGACAGTTGCACTAGATAATGTAAAACATTTTTTTAAGATTTAACATGTTTTGCTTCTATCCAAGATGTCATGCTAACAAAATTAAGATAAAGATCCATGGTCTCTTAAATTTAAAAAAAAAAGCGAATAAAGTGAATCTTTTTTTTTTTAAAGATTTTATTTATTTATTTGACAGAGAGAGACATAGCGAGAGAGGGAACACAAGCAGGAGGAGTGGGAGAGGGAGAAGCAGGCTTCCCTCCTAGCAGGGAGTCAGATGCGGGGCTCAATCCCAGGACCCTGGGATCATGACCTGAGCCAAAGGCAACCCCGCTTAAGGACTGATCCACCCAGGAGCCCCAGGTGAATCTTAATCTATCAAATAAGCTCACCATATGAAGAGCCCCAGAGTACTATAAAGTTATACGCATTCATTTGGAAACAAAAATTAACATCTTAAGAGCTCACTATATATTAAGGAGGACTTTAAATATTTTATGTGGGTTTTCACTGTTAATCCTGTTATGCTCTCAAGTAGGTAGCATGCTTCTCAGTTTATTTGAAGAAAATGAGGAGGTTACCACATTGTCCCAAACAAACCATCAGGTATACTTTACAACATATCATGCCGATGTCTAGAAAACTGATGTGTTCATTTAAAAACGTTACATAAACCTGCAAGTAGCAGTATTTTTCCTTACCTCTTTAAAGTTCTAAAAGGACTTTTTGAGAATGGTTTTGTGGACTATGCCTATTAAAAAAAAAACAAAAACTCTTCAAGAACGTGGGAAATCACTTCTTTTTTATCTCACGTGAATTGATCCTATAGCAAGGAGACTGTAAAAAACATTCTTCAGGAAAATGTCAGAGTGTGAAGACTGGGTGGATCTATGAACAGGAAACCTAGGTGATGTAGTGGAAAACATGCCAGAGTTGAGGCCAGTGTTCTACACTCCCTAGAAAGGATCATCCAGCCCCAAATCTCATAACTTGGTGTGTGAGATAACTAATTTCTGGAAGCCCATCTGTAACTGAGGGAGATATGCCAGGTGATCTCTAAGACTCTACATTCTGTCTTCTGCTTCTCCTTGTGCAACTTTCTCTTTCTCTCTTGGTCTCTCTCTCTGCTGTTCTGTGTGTAATGGGCATGGGGGTCCACAGTTCTGTTGGTAAGCTTTCAGTGAATCCTCTGTTTATTAGTCTCCTATCTGATACTACAAGTCCCAAATCTTTTTAGATTTTTGTCTGGCAACTCTCTTTTCTGTCTAGACTTTTCCCCTTCTGTGACCACTCCAGGTTTTGACTTCCACTCCTTTTTTATGTTTTCTCTATCTGTTTAAAAGAATTTCCACAATTGCAATGAGAGCTCTCATGCAGAGATGGCCTCTTCCTCATTCTCTTTTTTGTGGTAGGTTTTGTTATTATATACATTTCCAATGATTTCAGTGTCATTTCTGAACAGAGAGGAGATGAATACATGTAGGGGTACACTATGCTGTAGCCTTGGAAAAGTAAGTGGAGAATGGAGATTATTGATAAATTGGGGTAAGAGGAAAATAATGTCACTGGAATGTTCCAAAGGAAATGTGTCTAGTGGGTGGTGGGCATGGTGGGGAGAGGGGGTTGTCCATAGAGGGCTAGAAAGTATCAAGAGGAGAGGGGGAAATTAAGATGAACCACACAAGAATTATAGACTTTTTTTTTTTTTCCACTGTGAACATCTGGGTAAAATGGTAAAGTTATTCATTAACTCAATAGATAATTACTGACAGCCTATTTTATGTAAACTCCACCCTGGCTGCCCATGCTGTGAAGACCAATAGATACAGCTTCTGCCTTCCATTTGCTCATGGCATTGAGGTAGAGTTAGAGGCTTTAACATATAGACTAGAAATACAACACAGTAAGTGTTAAAGAGGAGGTATGATAATTTAGAAGTAACTCATTGCCCAAACTGAAAGAGAAATCTTATAACACATATTCTGGTTAATATTTTATAGAGTAGATGCTAATTATTTTTAAACTAATCAGGGGTTTGAAAAATGTTCATCAAAGAGTGGCTTCTATAATATGTACATAAACTAATCAGGGGTTTGAAAAATATTCATTAGAGAGTCGTTTCTATGATACATCCAATCTAAGATTAATATGTGGCACATGATTCCAAGAATCATGTTTTGAGTATCTAATCATAAGGCATATGAGATGTGGAGCTTTAGAAGGGAGAGTTAATTATGATTGGGGTTCATTCCTATTTTGGAAAATACAGTAAATAAAAGGCAATGATGCATCATTTGAACCAACTAGAACAGCTCAAGGCATGGACAGTCCTGTAGGAGCAGGTGCATTTTAATGCAAAGATAATGTCTTGCAAGGGTGGAGGACACAGGTGTCTCTTGGTCTAGAGGGGAACATGAGTTCTCCAAAGGGTAGAATATCCTGAAGTATTCGTCAATGCCATAACTACTTATGTCCAGGCTTTGAAATGATGGGGACTGTAGAATACGCCTACATGTAAATGGGATCTCCTGGGAGGAAGAGGTAACTGCATAAACATACCAGTGTTACTAAATTGGGATTTCTCTGCCTCTTACTATTACATTATCTGCTCACACAATTTCCCTTATCCTGTAACACGAGAGGGGCCACCAAGGGCCATAATCATGTCTCCCATCTTCTCCAGACTCCTTGCAGTGATCAGGAGAATGAAGCCATGAAATGGGAAACATTTACTTTCAGGCACTGCCTTTATTCATTTTAAATTTTTTTTAAAGATTTTATTTATTTATTTGACAGAGAGAGACACAGCAAGAGAGGGAACACAAGCAGCGGGAGTGGGAGAGGGAGAAGCAGGCTTCCCGCTGAGCAGGGAGCCCGATGTGGGGCTCGATCCCAGGACCCTGGGATCATGACCTGAGCCGAAGGCAGATGCTTAACGACTGAGCCACCCAGGCGCCCCTTTATTCATTTTTAATAAGGAATTATTAGGAGGCCCAACTCATGCTGTTATTAATTTCAAATTAATACTCAGACTATGTATGACCTCTTTAAATCAGCTATTTTCCAATTCATTTATTTTGGCTGTAATTATGACTGATTGCTCAATTCTTATTGGAAAGGCTATGGTGTGGTTTACTTTTAGGTGAGGCTTTTACAGTAATAACTAGGGAATTTCCACATAAATGTAAAGAAACTTACTTTTACCTTATGGCATTAAGATAACAGACTTGGACACCTGCCATACTTCCTCTTACTACATTGTGGAAAATAATTTGTCTGTTTATTCTGTGACTATGTCTAGGCAGCTCCCCCCCCCCCCGCAAAAAAGAATGAAACATACCAGCCACGATATGTTTCTTAATGTCAGTACTTAATTTATCGATATTGTATGTATATATGAGCACATATCCACATATAAGTACACACAGTCACTTATATTAAGATACCCAGAGATTGGAAGCAAAGTAGTCCTTGATAAGAATTTAAAAAAAAAAACAAAAACGCCATATCAAGGTCTGTGTTGTGTTCCCATTCTGAAAAACCAGACACCACTTTTTTTTTTTTTTGCATATTGAACCTAGAAGAGAAACTTCATTGATTATTTTTATTATGTTAAAAACCTCAACCTTTCTATTTGACACTGTGCTCTATTTAAGCTCATCCTTTATAGTATGACAGAAATCCATTTTAAATATTGTTTTGGAAGCCAGATTTCTGATGCTCTCCACTGTTACTAGGCCTTATTTTTGTGTGTTGATGTACTGCACAAATTGTCTATTGATATGAAGCAGGCTGTGGAACGATTTTTCAGCTTTGATCATTAGAATGAATCGATTTTTAACAAGCCCTCGATATGGCAGCAGTTGCTGATGTTGTGTGTCTAACAACTTCATTGAAGGGCAGCATTTGATTTGCTGTTGCTAAGTGCTCTCTTTCGGTGAGCTTGTCTGTGAAGACTTCCTCAACCAACTGAAGATCTTTTATCGGGTTAGAAAATGCTGTTAAGTGTTATTTACTGATTAAAAAATAATTATAGGCAGTCTCCATTACATAGAATCATCAATTTGCCATTAGTGCTACTTGGTGTAAGCTTAGAAAATGCAAATGAAACTCAAAATGAGGTTTCTCACCAAACGTGCTGATTAAAATAAAAAGGTATTTGTTCACTTTGAATGTGCAAGGTTAGTGGCAGAATCTACTGTGGTGTTACTTTCTCTTAGCGCTTGTTATGTTTTGTGTTCAGCCAGTAGGGTTATTGTTGTCCTCACAGAAAAACCAGGAAATTGGAAGTCTCCAGAAATGTCAGCATCCTAGCATAACTGGAAACTTGAAATTATAAACCACTGATTATTTATGTCCCAGTTGCAAGCTACACTGTGGACCAGTATGCTAAGCTGAACAATTAACTATTACCATCGGTTTCCCAAAAATAGCAATATAGATAGCATTTTAAACCTGCAAGAGGATTGTCAGTCCCTTTTCCTTTAATCCTTATTTGATTTCTATTGTCAGTTAAAAAGCCAAACTAGGTAAAATGTCCATAAAGATAAAGTCTTTATTTTTTAAAAGCATTCTCATTAATATCACTGCAAGTTGTATTCATCAAAGTGCTTTACTCTAATTTTCCGTTTAATCTCTGTTAAGACGTTAATGCGTTAGGGGGTTTGTATGTAAGAGTGTATACGTGTCGTATTAGCTCTTTGGAGCATAGAAAGGGCCTGTTTTTCTTAAAAAGTTTTTTTCCTAGTTGTCAGGTATCATGGTATTGTTCTTTTCTTTTTGGATTCCACTAAGAATAGACTGTCCTTTAAATATTTTAACAACATAACCACAGACTATTCATGATTTCCTCCTTTCATTTAAAAATATAGTTTAGCTTTTTTCATTAATCTTGAGATTTTCATCTTGACCAAAGATTGACAATTTTAAGAGTATTTTTGACAGCTGTGACTGTCAAGAATAGAAAAGAATCAATGATTAAACTGGGTAAATCTAGGAAAGCCAAACTGACATAGCAAGGAAAAAAAAAATTTCTACTTTTAGAAATAAATATGTCAAACTAAAATAATTGCATTTGTCCTTAACCCACTTTCCTGAGAAGCTATCAGCTACTTTAATGTCACGAAAGGATTCATATCGGAGAGAGAACCAACATTCTGCAGTTTCAGAAGCATAATCATGTCATTGATCAGTATAAAAATTCACTCTCCTATTGAAATAGTTTAAGTTGCAGCAAGAGTGGAAAGAAACCAGGATGATAATAAACTTTGAGTTTTGTTTTATAGGTAAATCAAGTGTGAATGGGAACCAGATAGTGACAAAATTGCTTATAACTTCATACTTACTGTTTTTCTTCTTATCTTTGTGTTTAGTTTTTGTTTTGTGTGTTAAATTGACCAGAATGGGCCAAAAATTCTGAGTTTTCCTGTTAAATATGTAATGAAGTGCCAAATGTGGTCGGTATGTGAAGCACTATTTGTTAATATTTTTCTTGTCAGCTTTCATTTTGCTCTCTGTTAATAAGATTGATCAAAAGAAACAATTCAATGACTTTCTATGTTTATTCTGTTTCCTTGGGTGGTCTCTGGGTTTCTGTATTCTTTTAGAAATATGTTCATGGTTCATTCTTAAACATGTAAATATAGAGCAAAATTTAGGGGCTGGTCAAGAGACATGAAGTGGAGGGTTTGCTTTTATCTGCCTGTTTATTCTTCAAGTTAGCAGGTCATAAAAGGCCCTCAATAGTCTGGCTCAGGCCCACCTTTTCTGAATGAAACTTTATTCAGACCCAGAACATAAATTTACAATGATTATCCATGCAGTTATCAATTATATGAGAGCCCTTTATTAAGACCTCTTGGTCCTCACTAATTTATTCACCAAATCACAGATGCTTAATGATTTACCACTTACCATTTTTATCAACAACTTAGAGTAAAATTAGACACGCCTTTTAAGTCTTCATTTTTCCCTTCACTCTTCTTTGGGAAAGGAAAAATACTTTGCCCCAATTGCACATTTGAAGACCATCTTTTCTTGAATAATTTTTTTTCAGAAAACACCCAAACTTCCCATCACTTTTCTAAAATGGCAATTCTATCTTTCTCTCTGAACACACGTTAGAATAAAAGATGTCTGACAGCTGATTAGGAAAGTGGCATATATTTTACTTCCTTTCAAGTGAAACCTTCTAAAACTGTATTTACTTACCAGGGGCAGTGACAGCCTGTCCGGCAAAAATAATTGATATCTTTTCTGGTTATTGTAGAAGGGGAACAATGAAACAAGAAAGACCTTTCTCATACCTTCAGAGATGAAGAAGTTGGAAGAAACTGATGGTCATTGAATTAAGGTTTTCTTTAGGCACATCTGGCCACTAACACATTCTTGTACAATTGTAGGAACTCTTTGCTTCACTAGTGTTAATAATCAGGCTTGGTGTGTGCTGTTTTCAGATATGTTTGCCAGGGAAACATGCATATTCTGCCTCTGAGGTAGGGTAAAAAATACTTTAAAATTAGCAAGTTTATGCACCATTATATATCTCTGAAATATTATTCAAGTTAAGTATAGTGCATCTTCAGTAATTCAGATTAATATATGCAGAAGTCTTTTCTAAATGAAAGCTCATTTTTGGATGAAATTTAAACTGGAATGTTGCTTCTAGTATTTATAAGCTAACTGATCATAAGGAAGTTTGTCACACCTTTCAGGATTTTTACTATTGACATATATAAAATAGATATATCTGTAGTACCCACATCATAAAGTTGCATGTTGTGACCTTTATCCACTGTCATGTAAATATTATTAATTATAATGAAATACCTTTAAAGAAACATGGTTTTGGCACTTATCTGTACAAAAAACAAGAATGAAAAACAATTTTTTTCTTTCTTTTTTTTTCTGAGAGAGTCTGTTCTGCTTTAAGAAACAAATAAAACCTGTTTGATTTTTTTTTTCAAAGGGCCACAGCCAAGGAGGTCAAATTGTTTTTTTAAGCACCATAAACATTTTTAAAGGAATATTTACAATTTTAATTTCTTAAAGACTTTGCTATAAATGCTTTTTTCTTCTTGGTACTTCAAACCAGTCTAGATCAAACAATCATCTGGAGAGGTATTAATGTATATATTTTCTTGGCTTTTGAAGTGCAATCATAAGTCAGTATTGCTCATTTTAAAGCTTGATACAGTGAGGTTATTCACTGTTCTAGAAACTACAATAAATCTATGACAAACCCAGAGAGCAGGAACTGAGCTACTCTACCAAATTCCATATTTTCCAGGCACCCTGGAATATCCTTGTTTCTATATTAAAGCATTCTTTTATACATAAATCAGTACGTGACAGATGCCATCTGATTACAGTGTGGTTGTGGGACATCTGTAAAAGTCATGCTTTGTTGACCTAATGGGAGCTCTGTCTTCAGAGAAGTAGAAAATTGGTTGTTTCTGTAGGTTATAAATTTCCAAGCCATTGCTTGCCACCTGAGAGCATTAATCCCATTATATTGGTTGTTTCCATAGTTAAGGAGTGGCTTGTCAGAATGCTAACTGTCCATGTCTCTTCTCCAAGCCATTAGGTAATAAATTGGATATAATGTGTAATTTCTCAGGATTTTTTAATGTAATGAAAGGTATTATGTTAAAGTCTGCGCACTAAAACGTTCTTCAGCCATCTCATATAATCTCATGTTTTTTGAACTGCAAAAACTCTGTTTCCATCGGAGACCCCATTTTGCCACTAGGTTTATCAGTTTTCTCCCCTTAAGAATGTTTGACTTTGGGGAATCATATATAGGTTTTTTTTTTTTTTTACTTGATTAGATGTGCATTTTATTATATCTGTCCTTGAGACTTTTAACACTTAAATAGTAGTTCAATTTTTAATGAATCATGAGAGATGAGGAATTTTGCTTAAATTTTATACTGTTGAGCCAATAGCTTTTTGATGGACATCACTTATAATCTTGAAGCTTAATATTATAAATCACAAACTAATTAAAACATTTTGAATATGTACATGTCTTAAAAGATACAATGTGTTAAAATGTTTCACATTTTCAGCATATTATAATCTGTAAAACATATTAGTTATATTATTTCACTTATTTTATGTTATTGTTTGTCTCATTATGGAATTTGTACTACCTGTCTCATTTGTGAATGGAGAAGATTGAAGTGAGGAGGTTAACTTGACCAATGAAAGGTCATATGCCTAGTTGGCGAAACAAAGGCTAGAGCACAGATAGAGTGGAATATCATCTCTACTACAGTACACGGAAAATAATGCATAGTTTATCAGAGTGGTATTTTATGTAACATATCAAGCTTTCTTTCTCAATAATTGTGGCCATATGTTACTATCTATAACATGAATGAATCATGTCACTGAAGAATTTTGCAAATAATATCTGTCCAGTTTATCCACTGCCAGATTTTCAGGTTTGGAATCTGCCCTGGTGCAGGTACAGGTATTCGGTGCTGCTGTATGAAAAAAAAAAAAAAAAAAAACGTGAATAAGGAATTCCTGAACAATAGCAACAACAACAAATGTCAATTGAAATGTTAGATGCCTGCACACAAAACAATACTATTTTATGACACAGACCAGAGCAAATTCTAAAGTATCCACCATATTACCAGTTGCAATTCACTCCATTATTATTATTATTTTTGCTTCCTTAGGAGAACAATGTAATTTCTATCACTGTAGATTCCCAAAATAAATTATTGTTGAAAAAAACCACACAATTGCCAATAAAAATTTCACCACCCTTTTGCATCCCCCTTGTTTTGGTTGAGAATCAAAGAAGAGAAACTGTTCCCAGTGGAGAAGCCACAAGGAAGGCTTTATGTAGAAGCCAGCATTAAAATGATGCCAACAGGCAGATGGAACTCAAGTCTGAATGAGAAAATTCTGAGCCAGGCCTCTCGCTGTGGCTTTAATATAGCCCAGTTGTTTCCTGATTTCACTGTCTTTATTACTGGGATTTCAGTTATTTATGAATTGAATTCCCATGTAGTTATCTTGCTGTTATTGTAAAATGCCACATGATACTTTGTGCTAAGTCAATAAATGCCTCGTGCCACCACTGTATTTACTTTGGGTTTGTAATCTCTGTGCTTTTACCCTTTCTCTGACATTTTCCAAGTCTCTCCCTGCAAATCGGCTGGCCATGGAGCAGCGCTTCTTTTCAGCAATTGACAGTCTGCTCCTGCAGGCCTAACCACAATTCACACCCCAGGGGACTATCCTCCCCAGGAAGAGATTTGCTATCAGTCATCTGAGACTTTAGTTACTTTAAAAATTACTCCTAGGATTTGGGTTTCTTGAAGGTAATTCTTAGGGAAACATGACAAAATATTTGTTATTTGAAGCTTAGGCTTAAAAACAAGGAGAAGCAATAAAATAGGATCATTTGAATTGAGAAAGAGAGGGAATATCAAGAGATCATGGGATAAATTTTCTAATTCAGAGGCTTCAAACACCTTTGAGCAAGATCTATAAAAAAAAAGAAATATAATTTACAATGTGACTTATATTCATTTATATACTATTATCAAAACCAAAGTTTTATAAGCAATACTTAATCCTCGTGACATGGGATTGTCAAAGTGTAATCTCTTTTAAAGTTAAAAACATGATTTTCATACAAAAATAAAATGAACACCATCAGAGATTTCATTCAGCTCATTAATTATTGAGGGAATCAGGGAGATGTTAAGATTGGTTAAAAGATCATTGAGGATCTGGGTATCCATAGGGAATTTAATAGAGATATTAAGATTGCTAAATTAGATATAAAACTGGTTAAGGTGCTACAGGACAACCAGTCACAACCTGTAAGGCTTTATTTTCTACTGGACAGAGATTATTTGCATATCTACTATACAAAAATTTATAAGTTTGCAGGTACTTTCACTAAATCCAGGACCCTCCATAAATAGCGGAGTCAAAGTTTATTCCCCTAAATAATGATTCATTGAGTCTATTTTTTAAAAATGTACCTATGTGATGTTGAAAGACAATAGTACCCAAATTTCTTATTCATTGCTCCCAAATTTGTTTAATTCTTCTTAATAAGCTGCATTCTGATATTTTCTATTGTGTTCTCTTTTATTTTTAAAATGCTGCTATGTCTCACCAAATTATTTTCATATGCCATTTGTAGACCATGACTCAGCGTAAATAATATCACTCTAATGTACAAATAAGGACACCCCCGAACACCACCAGACAGAGGCAAGTTTCTTTCTCTGTCTTATGAATATAAAGGTAACAAGGAGAAGAAGGGGTTGGGGAATGGAAGGAGGAAGAGGAAAAGGAAGAGCCCATTAACAGATAAACTGAGGTATATTAAAAACTTTAAGACTTTATTTGAGAAAAAAATCATTCTAACAGGGCAGTTCCAAACCAAAAGTGGTTAGGAACACTCCACTAGAAGAGCCAGGGGAAAGACTTATAGAGAAAGTGTGGAAAGACATATAGAGAAAGAAAAGAGATTATTTGACTGGCTATATCTTAAAGCCTGGTTAGCTGTTTGTGATTGGTTTGTCCTTAGTGTTTTGGTTTCATAATACCTTCTAACACATGAAATCTAAATGTTAACCTATTTGCACATATTTAAGTAGCTGAAATCATAGGTACAACATTCCCTACCTGAGTCTAGAGAATTTTGTAACTGCTCCCTTTCTTCTACATACAGTTCTATGTTAAAATACTTAAAGATGTGACAGTTATTATTGCTAATAGAACATTGCTGTAAAATGTGCTAAAATTTGTGAGTTAAAGAGCACCATTCTGATAAAATGTACTATTCTTATATAAGATTTTCCACCTGTGGAGGTTTCTAATTATGCTTTCCGTGCATTTAAAAAAGATGCAGCTAGAAAAACTGATAAATGGCCCACAGCTACTTCCCTGCTGATTATACAAAATTTCATTATAGTAGAACATTTAACAATTTAATTCCAAGCTCTCTCAGGAATAGTCTGTTAAATGCTTTGCTTAGGTCTCTTTTTAAGGACCAATTTTCAGCTTAAATAAAAGGTACATTGAGCCTTTGCCATAAGCAAAGTTAAGTCATGAAATTACAAGAGGTGAGCTTGAAGATGACAGGTAAAGATAGAAGAAATAAACAATCAAAACATGCCCAAATGTTTTCTTCTCTCCTTCTCATTCTTAGAGAGACAATAATTGTTGAGATGGAAATGAGGCAGTTTCACTGAAAGGCTACTCTCCTGATTGCTAAGAGATAAGTTTTAAAGTTCCTATAAATATTAAAAAAAATATTTGAGGCATAATTATACCTTTTACAAAGTGCTTCAGACAGTTGCAGTAATGGGTCTCTTGAGTTTTCTTTTTTCCACTGCCTTCTTCCAACTCCACCTCCTTCCCTGATTCTTCTGATTACACTAGAGAAAAGAGAAGTCTTCATTTAGGCACTAATGTGTCTATTGTACTTTCTGGTTCAACACTAGGCAGATGCTATTCTCCCACATTGTGGGAGAATAAAGGCAGGCCCCAGATCAGTTGTCTTGGGACCTCAGCAGGCAGCAGAGTGGTGCCAGGGAATGTGAAGGTAGAGTCTGTATCTGAGAACCAACAACAGTGGAGCCCAGGATGACATACCAGAGGGTATTTATTTACAGCTTGGAAGCATAAATCAGAAAAATTTATAGCCATTATAATTCCAGGACTCTTCCTTTGGTTTTCCATTATGTAACTAAAATCACCACTTTGCCTACCATTTCCTGATGCTATGTTTTGGGGATCTAATTCTCTTCCTTCCTAAGGCTGCTGGGCAAAGAATAGTTACTTCCGTTATACCTAAGAACACTTTCTTCTTCTGTTCCTGCTCAAATATACTGACCCTCTGCTATCGACCCCTCCTTAGTCATATTTCTGCTCTACTTTTTACCTCATGCTCTAGCCACAGCACACACCACATACCTTCCTGCTCTTGCAAGGGGCAGAAGACATTTAGTGTAGAGAGGATCACAGGTTGGGAATCAGTTCAACCTCTTCTTGGATCCTGGTGCTTCCCTTCTGCTTGACCAGGTAGGGAAGGAGAAAGTACTTTTTCTTCTCCCTTGTTATGTTCAGTGCCTAGGCAATGCAAATTAAAGTGACAAAATAAACAGTTTAACAGGGGAAATGGTGTATTACATATGCATATGGAGACTTTCATAGAAAAATAGTGAAGATCCAAAAAAGCAACTAGAACCTGAGGCTTACATACCATTTTAACAAAGAACGATCAATATGTGGAAAAGTGACAGGATGAAAGAAAGAGGTTTCATGGGAGGCAAACTGTGGGAAGGTAAATTTTTGAGGAAACTAATGGAAGATAAAGGTTGTCTAATAAGGTTTGTTCTATAACAAACTCTATACTCCTTAGTGCCATCTCTGGGCTGATAAGAGTGTAGACTCATCTATGGTGTAGGTAAATGGTGGTGGGGGGGAGAGTAGAGAAGAGAACTTTTTTTTGAGTCTGCTGATTTTCAATTTCTTTTAGCTAAAAATAATGCTTCTGCCAAAGTGGTAAATTTTTTTTAATCAAATTTTTTAAAGGTTTATTTATTTGACAGAGAGAGAGAGAGAGCACAAGTAGGGGGAGCAGCAGAGGGAGAGGGAGAAGCAGGCTCCCCGCTGATCAGGGAGCCCAATGTGGGGCTCGATCCCAGGACCCTGGGATCATGACCTGGGCCAAAGGCAGACAGTTAACAACTGAGCACCCAGGTGCCCCCAAATTGGTAAATTTATGAGTGGTATATTCTGATCCCCTTCAAACTTAACAAGGTTACTCACTTCTTAGAGCCTCAACAGCATACTCTAAAAGAGACTAAAACCTTATGTGACTGTTCCAGAAACAAATGCCTCTTACCCACAGCCTCCATAGGGCACTGCTCCCTTTTTAAGGCATCTAGGAAAAGAGCTTCTCCACTCTTAGAATTCCTGGATTTTACTCTTCATTTTCTTCCTTTTCTTTTTTTGTATATTAAGTTAACTCAATATCTTCCAGTTGCGCAGTCCTACTTAGAGGTTGGGTGGGAGGGGGAAGAAGCTGATGAGGATTAAAGACAATGAAGTGGTAGGAGACTGAGGAAAATTAAACACTTATCATTTTTGTCCTGCTCCTAAACATGTAGAAGCTATATAGTAATCTTCCCTATAATACCCCCTTTATCTTTAATTCTTTCCATCCAAAATAGTGCAGTTCTGTAAGTCTTTGAAGGTCCAACTTAAATTTCATATTTTTATTTAATTTATGCAAGCTCCTTAGCTAGAAGTACTTTTCTCACCCCAAACTTCCATGGAGTTTTTTTTTTTTTTAATGTCATTCATTTGTGTTTATTGTCCTGACTACTTTCCACACTTTAGGATAGGTGCGTATCACAAGGTTCTTGTTTAATTGACCTGTAGAACAATATCTCTTCCAGTTGCAACATGAGAATTAAATAAATGACTGCACTTAAGTCACTGAATTTGAATCGGAAATAGAAATATTTGATTTAACTAGTCATTACTGATGGGCAGCATCCTGATATTATTATTCTACCATCAATAAATATTGTAGAAGGAAAAAAAATTCTGAAAGATTAATTCTTTGGGCCCATGTTGCCTCTCTCAAGGCCACTGAGACTGCTCATTGTACCAATAATTTAGCAATGTGAGAGATTATTTTTCCTCTGGTTGGTAGCAATTCTGATAACTGCTGATTTAGGCAGAATTCATGCCAGGAACTTCACAGTGAAAGCTGCTATACCATCACTAAATCTGTGAGCCCACTCATCTTCCAGTTTGAAAGTTTCAAATGAAGCTCTTTTTATTTTTTCATGCTTTATATACACTATGTTTAAAGTTAAAGTAGACCCTCCCCAAATCTGCCTTTTTCTTGAAGTTTCAGAAGTTGAATAAAAGGAAATCAGTGACTGGTTTCATTTCATCTGAATTTCCCATAGAAGGACCGAGGAGAGTTGTGGATCATGTTTTATGTCATTAGATGAGAATAAATCTCTGATATTCTATGATTTAAAGCAAGATAAATTTTGCTGTTATGGCAACTTGTTCATGTTAAAATATGATACTTTACTATGGGTCACTGCTTTATTTCTTTAAGATTTTTGGTGAATTGCCTTTTTCAAAACACCAAGTACACATCTGAACTGTAGGAGTCAAGAGCATGAAGATTCTTTTAAGCTGAAGGCAATCGAGATGCTGCAGGATCAAAAGAAATTTTTATCCCCCGATTACCTATACAGAAGAATATAAATTTCCCAGAATAATGGTTATTGCCAGAGGTACATTTTACCTGAGTGACCCATCTATATGGCAGGGCAAACATCTAATTACTAAACATCTGCTCTTCTTATTGCTCTGTGAAGTGCATTCCTTCCTTTCAAAGTCCCACACCCCTACCCTCTTCTCTTTAGTTCAGGATGGCATATATACCTCATTGCCGGTCTTTGGAATATCCATGTCTGTGTGGATTCCCTGTACATACAAAATGAAATTTGATTTTCTCCTGTTAATCTGTCTCATGTTAATTTGATTCATAGTCCAGCTAGAAGGACCTTGAGAGGACAGGAAATTCTTGTTCCCAGACAGTAGTTTACTTCTTTAATGACCAAAAGGACAGTGTGCCCTATATTTAAGAAAAAGACAGGCTTTGCTTGGTGAGAAAATAGTTACACATTTTTGAAATTAAGCTATGATTCAGTTATCTAGAAGATTAGCCAATAAATGCCTTTGTATTACTGTAATTGATTCCATTTGCAAATTGGAATTTTGCAAACAAAACTCACTTGCTACTTTCTTGACACCATTGACTTTGCACAATTAAATTCAGATGTATGCTTCAAAGGGAAAAATGAAAAGTATGTCTTTCTTTCACCATCTATCTCTGTCTTAACATAGATTTATGTTTTCATTGTGATTATTCTTTTAAGGGAAGGCAAAGCATGAATGATTTTCCTTGTAACATAAAAAATTCAGATTTAATTGTTTTTAATAGTTGATTCTGGTTGCTGACTTCAATTGTGTTCTTCTTGACAAGCACCTATTTCCTGATTCCCCCCGCTCAGCTTCCCATCTTGTAGCTTGACAGGAAGATATTAAAAGACTGATGAAAAACTGTGTTATGCCTCTAGCACTCTGCATTTTACCTTAACAGTTACTCAATAATTATTTGTTGAATGAGAACTTAATTTTCCCTTTTATGTAAGACGATGTGTGGCAGAAAGGCAGTAAGCTAGAGATGGAGGCTTGTAGTGTAGGGCTCGTGAAACCGTACACCGAACACCAGTAGCAGCGAAGCACAGAAAGCAAGGCATGGAGAATTTGTGCCCCTGACTGGGAAATCTCAAGAACATCATCTAGCCATCCAGAATCACTGGATTAACCCTTCCTTTGTTCTTGTCCTCTTCTATCTCACCCATCTCACACAATACCTGGCATGGGGGCATAGAAAAATGCCATTAATGTCTTCCTATTAATACAAACAGAAATAACATTGTCTAAATGCAAAATGGAATTAAATAATTTTCCTTTTAATCTCTGAAATACTTTAGGTTAATCCAGAGTATTTTGAAAGATGATTCTCTTTTAAAAGAAGAAAGGCTTATATATATATATAATGTTTATATATAATATAAAGTTATTAAGTCTATCTGAGTAATTCCTATAGGACCAAATAGCAAAGTTGCCCATTTATTTTTAATCATGAGTAAGTGGCATAGCAGTGACTCACACTGTGCAATGAAATATTTGGTGTTACAGACACAGAAAGAGTTTTTAAATTTCCATTTTGGGAGCAAAAGTAGGATTCCTAATCAGAGCGGCACCCTTTAAAATCATTCAATTGATGCCTGTGTATTTAGGGAGAAAAGAAATGAGGAACATGAATAGATTTCCTGAGAGAGTTAGAGTGAACAGTGATTAAGCTTAGAACATAAAATTACCATTTATGATTAGTTCAGTTCAATTAATTCCATCTATCTCTCCATCCCTTAATTCATTTATTCAATCAACCAGCATTTATTGAAAAACCTATTTTGTGTCAGGCTCTGGACAAAGCTCTGGGGATATAGGGATCAAAGACACCATCAAAGAATTCATGGTCTTATGGTAAAGACAGAGGTGTAATTGCAGTACCTGAGGGCAGCACAAGTTTTATGCTAGGGCATAACAGGGAGATCTGGAAGCACATAGACCATGCAAGTGGTACAGGGTCTAACTCACATACAATGTGAAAACCACATAGAAAGCAAGAGAAAGAGGTGCCAACAGTGACCAAAACACAGTGCCCTCCAAAATAGGAAATGTTCCTTGCCCTCAAGAAGACTATAATTCTTATTTCTCTTAGTTTTAAGGCATATGTGTATAGGCAATCATCTTTGAAGTTTTTTTTAAAGATTCACTTATTTATTTGGGGGGGGGTGCAGAGGGAGAGGGAGAGAGAGTCTCAAGCAGACTCTGTTCTAAGTGCAGAGCCTGATGTGGGGATTGATCTCAGTACCCTGAGATCACGACCTGAACCGAAACCAACAGTCAGGCGCTCAACCGACTGAGCCACCCAGGTGCCCCATCTTCGAAATTTTTTTAGCTCTGAGTGGCTTCACTGAAGTTTCTGGTAATAAACACTGGGTATGTAATCTTTGTTTTCCAATTGCTTGTTTGTTCGAAGAGTTCTGGTTTGCACACTACCATTCCCCTCTGCCAAAGAATTTCATCACTATCCTGATTTTTGCTCATTGCTGTATTCAAATTCATCCAGAAGTACAGAAAGAAAATACAACCAACTAATGTTAAGTTTTGTGACTGTGACATGTTTATAAAATTTTTCATATTATCTATGAAATGCTGTAATCCTGTTTGCCCCAAGAAAACTCTTGCATTTCTGTCTTAATTAAATCTCTCAAACCAAGCAGGTTTCTGCAGGATATAATCCATTCATTCAGGTGTGAAAGGCTAGGACCTATTTACATATTCACAACCCTGATAGCTGTATCTGGGATAAAATAAATTTATTTCTGAGTTGTCTGGGTTCTTCAGATATTGCAATTACTATTGTATATTCAAACTTTCACCTAAAAGACTCATTTAGGACAGTTCTGGAAAATACTGGAAATGTGAAAATAGATTGTAAGCTCTTGGGGCAAAGACCATGTTTTGATTTTCGTTCTCTTTACTCCTCTGAAAGTGCTGTGTGACCCTAAAGCTCCTTATAAATATGTAAATAAAAATAAAATGATTAGCTGAACTGGAGTTAAAAAAAGAGACTGTTCTTATAAAACGAACTGTATGAAAGAAAATAACCAGATTTAGAAAATGTAGTCATTGGGAAAGAGTGTGTGGATTATATAGCTCTAGTTTTATTTTCTTATACTCATCACAATGGGAATAATATTTGCTTGAAGTTACAGTAATGGTTTTCAGTGAAAGAGGCTACAAGCACACTGGTAATTCAATACATGGCAAGTAGAGTAATTATAGTTCTGAGTTACCTTCTCAGTCACTAGTAGTGAGGAAATGACAGAACACTAAGGAAGGAGAAGAAACAGAGGAGCAGATTCAGAGAAGGATAAAACAGACACACGTTTGAGCTTAGCATATTTTAGGGGAATATCCTGTGGCCACTCAGAGGAAAAGTGGTTCGAAAGACTTCTGGGAATTTCTTTAAAAGTAAAAATACGACCCTATTAAAGGCAAGGCATAGAGATAACCATGCAGATGAAAAGAAAGATAAGAAAACCATAGGAGGCTGCCATCTGTAAAGCATAGTCTGTTTTTAAGATCTGAAATGCAAAAAGCAATTATCTGCTGAATAGAACAAAGGCAGATCAGGAAGGGCGAGAGTTAGGGAACAGCAGAAGCCTGCGGGGCGGTCAGAGAGGCCAGGACACAAAATGAGTTCCAATTAGAGCAGGTCGCCAAGGAGAAGGAAGAAGGCTTTCATAACACATTTGAAACAAGAACAAGGAAAAGGGAAGTACAGGCTCCCCAGTTAACAAGGAGGGGAAACAAATAACATAACACAGAGAAGCCTTAGGTTTTATATCTATTTATTTTTAGATTATAACCATGAAAAAAAGCATGTGCAATAGGAGACTCTGAATACAACCCACAAACAGAGACTCAGAGATAGTCATTAAAGAAAAGAAGAAGCAATTAAAGCTTTACTCATTTTAGCAAAATGCAATAGATGATCTGAATAATCAGTGAGATAGATGAGAATATTCTTTCTGAAGACTTTTTTTTTATTGAGTTGTTGGGGTTTGGACAAATTTCTACAAATCAGTCTTGAAGAGACTTTTTGGGAACCCTCACCCTTATCAAATAGCTGGGGATATAATCATTATAACTGATTCTAAATGTAGGAGATGCTGGAAATATGTACCTTTTAACCAAATTTCTTTCTATTCTTTTTTTTTTTTGCTTTTTTAAAAATTTTATTTTATTATGTTATGTTAATCACCATACATTACATCATTAGTTTTTGATGTAGTCTTCCATGATTCATTGTTTGCATAGAACACCGAGTGCTCCATTCAATACATGCCCTCTTTAATACCAATCACCAGGCTAACCCATCCCCCCAATTCCCTCCCCTCTAGAACCCTCAGTTTGTTTCTCAGAGTCCGTAGTCTCTCATGGTTCCACTCCCCCTCTGATTCCCCCCCCCTTAATTTTTCCCTTCCTATTATCTTCTTTTTTTAACATTGAATGTATTATTTGTTTCAGAGGTACAGGTCTGTGATTCAACGGTTCTACACAATTCACAGCACTCACCATAGCACATACCCTCCCCAATGTCTATCACCCAGCCACCCCATCCCTCCCACCCCCCACCACTCCAGCAACACTCAGTTTCTTTCCTGAGATTAAGAATTCCTCATATCAGTGAGATCATATGATACATGTCTTTCTCTGATTGATTTATTTTGCTCAGCATAATACCCTCCAATGGCAAGATTTCATTCCTTTTGATGGCTGCATAATATTCCATTGTGTGTGTGTGTGTATGTGTGTGTGTGTATATATATACATATATATATATACACATATATATATACATATATATATA
>NC_058403.1:94271064-94472764 GCF_002201575.2 Neomonachus schauinslandi | reverse complement strand
ATATATACATATATATATATACACATATATATATACATATATATATATGTATATATATATACACCACATCTTCTTTATCCATTATCCATTCATCTGTCGATGGACATCTTGGCTCTTTCCACAGTTTGGCTATTGTGGACATTGCTGCTATAAACATTGGTGTGCACGTACCCCTTCAGGATCATTCAGGATCACTACATTTGTATCTTTGGGGTAAATACTCAGTAGTGCAATTGCTGGGTAATATGGTAGCTCTATTTTCAACTTTTTGAAGAACTTCCATACTATTTTCCAGAGTGGCTGCACCAGCTTGCATTCCCACCAACAGGAGGGTATAGGAGGGTTCCCCTTTCTCCACATCCCTGCCAACATCTGTCATTTCCTGACTTGTTAATTTTAGCCATTCTGACTGGTGAGAGGTGGTATCTCATTGAGGCTTTGATTTGGATTTCCCTGATGCCGAGCGATGTTGAGCACTTTTTCATGTGTCTGTTGTCCATTTGGATGTCTTCTTTGGAAAAATGTCTGTTCATGTCTTCTGCCCATTTCTTGATTGGATCATTTGTTCTTTGAGTGTTGAGGTTGATAAGTTCTTTATAGAGTTTGGATACTAGCCCTTTATCTGATATATCATTTCCAAATATCTTCTCCCATTCTGTCAGTTGTCTTTTGGTTTTGTTGACTGTTTCTTTTGCTGTGCAGGAGGTTTTTATCTTGATGAAGTCCCAGTAGTTCATTTTTCCTTTGCTTCCCTTGCCTTTGGCAATGTTTCTAGGAAGAAGTTGCTGCGGCTGAGGTCGAAGAGGTTGCTGCCTGTGTTCTCCTTTAGGATTTTGATGGACTCCTGTCTCACATTGAGGTCTTTCAACCATTTTGAGTCTATTTTTGTGTGTGGCATAAGCAAATGGTCCAGTTTCATTCTTTTGCATGTGGCTGTCCAATTTTCCCGACACCATTTGTTGAAGAGACTGTCTTTTTTCCATTGGAGATTCTTTCCTGCTTTGTCGAAGATTAGTTGACCATAGAGTTGAGAGTCCATTTCTGAGTCCTCTATTCTGTTGCATTGATCTATGTGTCTGTTTTTGTGCCAGTACCATACTGTATTGATGATGACAGCTTTGTAATAGAGCTTGAAGTCCGGAATTGTGATGCTACCAGCTTTGCTTTTCTTTTTCAACATTCCTCTGGCTATTTGGGGACTTTTCTGGTTCCATACAAATTTTAGGATTATTTGTTCCATTTCTTTGAAAAAAGTGGATGGTATTTTGATAGGGATTGCATTAAATGTGTAGATTGCTCTAGGTAGCATTGACATCTTCACCATATTTGTTCTTCCAATCCATGAGCATGGAATGTTTTTCCATTTCTTTGTGTCTTCCTCAATTTCTTTCATGAGTATTTTATAGTTTTCTGAGTACAGATTCTTTGCCTTTTGGTAAGATTTATTTCTAGGTATCTTATGGTTTTGGGTACAATTGTAAATGGGATCAACTCCTTAATTTCTCTTCTTCTGTCTTGTTGTTTGTGTATAGGAATACCACTGATTTACTGGACCATTTCTTCCCAACTCAAGAATTCATATCTTAATTAGTGGAGAACACAGGCTTTCCATTAGAAAATTAGATGAACTAGCTAAATACCTTTCTGAAATTATAGAACTTTAAGTTAAATAGGAAATATGTCTGTGTCTATCTTTTCTTTATATTGTTTTCAATTAATACAATACAAAGGATAAGACTAGCAATAATGTTTTATATCTAGAAATACAAGAATATCTGAAAATAATATGGTGGATGGATGGTCCCTAATCCCTTCGTAGTGAAAAAATTTTATTAAGTATTTATTAAGCTTCTCATATGAATATGTCACCAGTTTATTGAGCAGCTGAACTCAGTAGAGAGTAATATGAAATGGTTTTGTTCTCCCAGTCTTCTTCTTCAAGCACACTTTTGTGTCCCCCTTTAAAGCCTCTTACTTTGGAGAGGTAGAAGACTGTGGTGATTAATAGTGAGGATCTGAACTGCCTGGCTCCAGCCTTTGCTAATTGTGTGACTTTGGGACAGTTACTTAAATATAATGCATCAATTTTCACATCTATAAAATGGGAGTACAGGCTCCCCAGTTATAGTACTTCAAAGGAATTGTGAGGAACCATTAAACTACTCTATTTAAATCACAGATCCTAGTACACAGTAAACACTCAATAAATGTTAGCTATAATATTATCTCAGTCAAATTCCATATTCTCCAGTCATGTTCAGTTATTGAAAACTCAATCCAATATATTTTTCTTAATTCTAATTGCATCACCTCACTTCCCTCTATTTAGGTTTCAAGGAACTGCTTTAAAGAAGAAGGCAATGTCTCTTTCAACCTTCTCTTAGGTTCTAACTCTCCTAGTATAAAGACAAACATTTGGGTTCTTGGGGAGAAAGCAAAGATTCCCATAAGAAAGCCAGACTTGGGGCTGCTGCCACATAGAGGGGATTGACACTGTAGTTAGTAGCAGGAAATGCAGGAACTGTATGCAAGAACCCCTTGCCAGGCTTTCTCATGAGGCACATATATGTGGGCTTGGGAGAGGTTGCTGTGGGATTTCCCCAAAATGTAGTTCCCTGATATAAATTTCGGCTTCTGCTTGACATCTGTGGTACTGTTTTGACACTTCCCCTATTTCCTGTTGACTGAGGAACCCCATAGCCGGGGTCTCCTCAACAGGCAGGCCACAGTGTTGGGAAGGCTCTGGCCAGACAGCCAAGATGCTATTTTTCTGTCTCTCAGCAATCATGTCATTGCTGTGTAAAGTGGTAGAAATGCAAGCTACTCCACCTACCCTCAGCCTTCTGCTTATCAAGATTGGGAGCCATTGGATAGCAAAGCTAATGTGACAATCTCTTAAGAAGTCCCAATTGTTGACAATTCTTTTTAGAACACAGGATACTAAATATCTATTTGGACTCAGTTTGGGGGCTAGTCACCAATTCCCGGCAATAAGAAAGTCTCCTATCAACTTGTTACAGATATACAGATGCATTAATTTGAGGCCAAGGCTACTAAGAGATTGTCTTAATGTTACATTCCCCTCTGCTGTTGCTCAGTAAGAACATCCCTGTTTAGGTACTGCATCTGATTTATCACTTTCCACCTATGAGTATCATATGTGAAACTCATTTTTAATGGCATCTTGGGAATTCCCTTTAAGAACAAGTGATGCAGAATGAGTTATGTGGGTAGTTTCAAAGATTACAGTCTATTACAATTTTCCCAGCCCACACATGTGGTTTAACTCCATTACGTATGTTTGAATAGCAGGTATTTTTAAAAAGATATTTATTAGATTTGTGGGCAAAAAGGATAAGATTGAGAAGGTTCCAGTCATTGGCTCCCCATTCCTGCGCTCCTGGGCCCAGATCGCTCACTTACCTGACTACTAGGGAGGAAAGCAGTTGCTTATGATGCAAATGGCATCTCCTGTATCATGGCTTGCTCTTTCCATCCAGTTTTTGTAAGGTGGAACAGACAGTAAGTTGGGATGCCAGGTTATCAAATTAACAGCAGAAATGTAACATCAGCTTGGCATCTTAGGAAATAGGACATACATGTTTTATAGTGCTCATCCCAGAACTTTGTTGGTTTTGGATAGAGCCAGTTTTTCATTGCTCCCTCAGCCCAGGAAAACAGGTTGTTTATCTTCTTTATCCCAAGATTCGTGTGGAGGAAAGAAGATCTGACATTATATTATTTGGGAAGTTAAACTTAATGGTTCAGAACTTTTAAAATCTGTCCTTGATTACTTCCCTTTAATTTTCAAACAAGAGAGTAAATACCCATGAGGAAAAATACCTAATCCAGACTGAAATCTGCTTCAGCTTTTGTACTCTAACTGACAAGTTTCCCTAACAAAAAAGAAAACTCTAAGTAGTCTTCTCAACAAGACACTGCCATTTCTCTGGTACTTCCCTATTAGCTCATTATACCAACTTTTCCTTTGATATTGCATGGTAGTCCCTTCTCAATTTAAGTCTGGTGTGAGTGAGAAAATTGGGAAATATCCCTTTATTCTTATAGGACTGATTTCATTAAAGATCTTTTTGTGTATTGGCAATCCAGCCTTGCCATTTTAAGTATGACTCAGAGATAATATTGATGAAATTAGAAGGCAAATCTAACACAGTTGTGACTCCCAGAAGCATAGGACTGCTGAGTCATATCAAGAGACTCCCAATTAGGAATTAAAATTCTTGGTTTCTACCAGTTCAGAAAGATACTCAATCTCTCTGGACATCAGCCCAAAAGGAAGTTTAGTAGCTCTTTTCCATAGCTATTACTTTAGTCTGAGTCACAACCCAAAATGAATCTTGTATTTTGTCATTTGTGTTTCCAAATAAAATTCATAATGCTTTAATAATAGTTAATATTTATTGAGTATTTACTATGTTCCAGGCATTGTGTCAAATACTTCACATGCATTATCTTACTTAATCCTCCCATACTAGGTAAATAATATTTTATATTTGAAGAAATTAGTGTAGAGGCCAAGGGCAGGTCTCCCCAAAATGGGTTACTTTGGCATACAGATTATGCCAAGCTGAAAACAATCAAAGCCTCAAAGATTTAGGAAGAAACTTTGACACACACACCCCAGACATCCAACTGCCTTTAAGAATTTAGATAGAGGACCTGTTCCAGGAGGAAAGCTATCACCATAGATATCTACATTATAATATGAACTAGGTAAGGTAGATAGGTAAGAACCCAGCAAGGCCTATTTGATCAAAGTCCTCTCTATACCCTGTCCCATTGTTTCTGAATGGCCCAGCAAACATTTGTTTACCAAATATTTACTCTTTTTCATCTTTCTATAAATTGCATTCCTTCCCTTTGAAGTCACGGATCCCTACACCATTTTCCTTAGTTCAGAATGACATATATACCTCATTTTGCCTATCTTTGGAATTACCATGTCTGTGTGGATTCCCTGTACATACAAAATCAAATTTTATTTTCTCCTGTTAATTCCTCTCATGTCAATTTAATTCTTACTCCAGCTAGAAGAGTCTTGAAGATAAAATGATTTTTTTCTCCCCCATACTAGAGGAAAATAAACATTTTTCTCAAAGCCTAAAAGTTTATAAGTGGTAGCAATGTAGATCTTTTTGGCTTTTGAGTCCACATTTTAAACAGGTAACTAATATTGCTACTAAAACTACTTTAACTGTGTTCCATATTCCTTTATCAATTAGATCACTTATTAGAAAGGGACATGAATAAAGTTGAAAACTTTAATGAAACTTTTCAGATTTACATTTCAAAACAATCTTTTTTGAATGTGTCTCTCTAATAGTCCAATAAATCTTCATTTTATATTTGAATATTATTTCACGTATCAGAAACTCAGGTTCTCACATAGAACAAGTTATCAAACTCATGGATGATATTTGTTTAATTTATTCAGTTTGAATTCTATTTCATTCTGTTTTTTCTCAGTTTTGTTGCTTCAGTTCTGTTCCTGTTGACATTTTCTGTTTACTGCTCTTAATGGCCTAGGACCTGATCTGTTTATCTTTGTTCCTTGTAGTTTATTCCCTTGTCAAACTATTATTAGGTATCTGTGTCAGTTAATGTTGTTAACAAGTGATTGAAAATTACTACCTGAAAATGGTACTTATCTGTTGTTAATGGGGCAAAATTAAGTGGAAAGAAAATTTTAATAAACTGCCAATTTATCTTTTAGAAAAATTGTGTAATTCTTTTATTAGCCAGGAACAAGTATAGACACTACTATTAATACCAAGTGGTACTATTCACTATGATCTCACCATGTGCCAAGTGACTTATGTGGAATATTCTACCAAAAGTTGCTGTTACCCTAGGGCTTCTCTTTTTCTTATGTTATGTTCCTATTTGTGACACAGCAGCAGCTTCATTGTCAAAAAAGAATCAGATAAATCAGGAGTGGTTTAAACAGACCAGAGAGAAAAAGAAGGAAGAGGAAAAAAAGATTTCTTTTTTGTGAGCATATACTCAACTGGTTAAGACAATTTTTTTTTCCTTTTTAGCCCTCCCCAGATATCTGGAGAAACCTGAAGTCTTGGTGTCACATAGACAAAGTTTGGGCTAATTCAGATCTGCTAATGTCTAGGCATTTTAAAAGTTGCTTTAAGCTATTCATCATTTTGTAGCAGGGATTTTCTAGAATAGATTCAGATTTTAGGAGGATTTTGTGTGTCTTTTAAACAACTGCATAGGATGTATGCCTCCTTTTTTTCTTCATGCAAGTTTGTTAGAGCATGTTTAGAAGTCAAATGAGAGCAGGTGCTATAAAAAGGTGGGGGCTCAGTGGGAGGTGTGCTTGAGAAACGTGGTTAAACAAAATTAACAGCTGTGTTTCTGGCAGGATATCACAAAACTTTGGATATACTGCTATGTAAAGGGAGTCTATAAGAGACAGATTAATGAGACTATCCTTTCCTAATATTTGACCACCAAAAACTTTTTCAGAAAGCAAGAATGGAGAAAAGTATTTCTAGGAATAATCTATGGAAAAGAAATACTATTGTAGAAATAGGCATTTGAGTAGTTTTCACTTGTTTAGTTACAAAATGTCATATTCCCTCTGCTAGCCTAAATTCTTAGTATCTTCTACATATTTCTGATAGAGTGTAATTGTGACAACATTTTAAAAAACGATTGACAGTATATATAAAGAGCCATTAAAGTGTTCATACCTTTGACCCAGGGATTCCACTTTGGAAAATATATCCTAAAGAAAGAATCTAAAATAGAGAACATGATATATGATTTCTTTTTAGTGTAGCATTTTTTAATAACACATTATAGCATTAGAAACAACTTAAATGCACAAAGATAAGTAAGAAAATTATACTATATTAAATAGAATTATAATATAGTCATTTAAATGATTATAAAGACTGTAAGAGTATGAAAATTCTTAAGAGAAAGCAATAACAAGAAAGATGCAAAATTATTTATACAGGATGATTTTATAAACTACAAAAGAAGCAAAGGAAAATTTTCTCAAGGAAAATGCGAAAAATACTTATGGGCTTTTTTTTGAGCTGGTAGGTTTATACATGATTTTCTTTCTTCTATTGTCTAATTCTTTAAAACAATGTGGTTAGTTTGTATTTATAATAGTACTTCAAAGATATTTTTGCACAATAAGAGAAAAAGTGAGGCAATTACCCTCTTTTTGTATTCAAACTTTGACTTCAGAATGAGCAAGATTTGTTCATTTTTCTAATGATAAACAAAGCTTGTCCTTTTCACCCAGTGCAGGCAGCCTACTGTGAGGTGTTAGGGAGTTCTTCTAGCCAGCCAATGATACTTCTGCTCAGGCCTTCACTGATAAAGCTCAGGCTTTAATGGGGAGGTTTTAGTATAAAGTTTCAAACATTTGTGCAGACTAAATACATGGACCTCAGAATTCTCCTTTTTGTGCTCTCCATGAATGATCAGATAATAAAATGCAAAATGAAGAGAAGCTGATGCAAACATTTCTGTGTTATTTAATTTACATGAGCTTTTTTTTAATCCCCCAAATGAGCTCTTTAGTGTCTAAAGGTATTTCATACAGAATTTTTAACATCATTATTATTGAAATGAAAGGAGGGAAAATCAATGATAAACATCCTGTAGAAGGAACACATTTGATTTCAATTCACACCAAATTGTTAGTTATTAAATCCATTGTGAAGCTTTCTGCAACTTACTTAAACTCCTCACACTCTTGACTGCTGAACAAGGGCTTCTGAGTTTCTGATACTTTTTGACAATTTTTTCCCATATTACATGACTTGTCATTTAAAGATTCACCAGAAACAAAATTTTCAAAATATGTCCACATTCAGTTTGACATCAGAAAATTGTCTATTAGTTTGAGTTTTGAAACAGAAGAACAGGATTGAATCATGTTGTAGTAAAACAAAGCTCTTCTGGCTTGTGGTCTTGGGAATATTTGCTTATATAGTCACTTCTCTTTCTTCAAGTGAAAATTGAGGTGACTTAGTAATGTACTTTGGATATACATTTTTACTCTGCTCATATAAAACTCTCTTCAGCAATTTTTCAGTGACCCTGAATGTACTTTATAATTCTGAAGTCTACTTGGGGAATGTTTTAAGGGTCAAACAAATTTAATCATTTTACCTCTAGAAAAATCAGGTAAATGATACTCAGCTATAGTATAGAATATGCTTAAGTGCAAATAACTAAGAGAAACTTAAACAATCAATTAGTGGTTTGTCTTCCATTACAAGTGATCTAGGGGAAGGCGTGCAGGACTGGTAGTGGCTCAATAATGCCTTCAAGTACCTAGGTTCTTAACATTCCCACTTCTGCATCTGCAGAATGTTCACTCTCGTTTCATATTTTTCATCCATAGTTTTAGGATGGCTTTTGTACCTCCAGGCATCCCATCTACATTCCGACCTAAAAGATGACTCAGAAAGTAGGATGGTCAGTGCCCATATTAGCTGCCGCTCAGTCACATGGCCACCACCAGCTGCATGAAAGCTTCCAGGTCTCTACAGAAGAAAAAAAAACAAGGCAGGGGTTAGGGATGGGTGTCGAGTGTCCTTGTTTCCAGTAACTGTCACATACCTCTATAGAATACTACTTAAACCACAAATCATCACAAACACTTTTCCCAAGCCAAATTAGATGTCTCAGAGGTTAAACACTCAGTTATAAACTTTTGCTTTCACCCCCTCAAGTATGTTGCCCAGTTCTTACCAGAACTGTTGCTAGGTGAGGAGGGAGCCAGAACAAAGGAAGAGCTGCATGCGCAAGCAGGGAACACTCATAGTTGGTAAATCAAAACTGTAGGATTAAGAAATATTAAAACCAATCCTCATAGAAGTATTCAAGTCATGGGGTAGCCATGGGGTTCAAGTATTCAAGTCATGGGGTTCATTTGAAATATAAATGAGAAGTTCTTTATTGTTCCAATAGAGTACAATAAATAATGAGCTTAACATTGGTTGCTGAGTTCTCAAGAAGAAGGAAACTATATTGAGTATTTTTTTTCTAATAAGGAGATGGCAGAAATATTTATTTTCTGTGTGTATAGTTGAAAATGTAACATTATGTAAAGAAGCAAACTCAATCTAAAATCCTTTACATAAGTAGGAAAGAGCTTCCAAGACTTTTAGATTTTGTGAATCTCCAGTTCTTTTATTTTTAATGAGGAAATTAACATAGTGGAGGTGTTGGCGGGGGTGGGGGGGATCCACCTATGATTACTATCATTTCATACAGAAGATCATTTTAGTGCCCCAAAAAAGAATGACACAATCGGAGTTAAAATTTTTTAAGCTGAGGAAGAGCTAAACTTTATGGGAAAAATAATCATACTTTTTTCACTTAAAAAAAAAATCTGGTATAAATAAGCACAAAAACTTGATCATAGATTATCACAAGTCCAGAGGTGGATGCTTAGGGACCATTGGCCCATTGTGAAGGATTTTGAATATCTAGGATTTGTTTGTTTTTCTCATCTTCTACAAGCATATATGCAATTCATACCTGTTTGGTGGCTGTTGTGTGTTATGAGCCCACTGTCAGTCACATGCATGGTGTAAAGTGTTGTGTATGGCAAATTACTTCTTTTCCAATTGTCTGAAATAGTTGCCTTGCTTTTAGGATAAGTCTGAAATGGCAAACACTATACATGTGCCATCATTGACCTGTCTTATGCCAATGGCAAACTTATTATTCAGGGTAATTTTTACTTCTGAGACCAAAAGTGGTATCAGATCTTGTCTTACCACAATGGTTAGGAAACCACATTCAATTCATTGGAGTGGACACATAAAAATCCCTTTGTCCTTCTTGAGTTAGGCATTATCCCCAGAAGGCTTTGTTAAAATGTGCTTGCTATGTGAAAGGGGAGACTTATTGACACATCAGTTCAGATTAACCAGCCGTTACATGGCAGAGAGAAGAGAACCAAGGTAATAAAAATAGAAATCAATTATGTTCTAAAGGCAGTGTGAGGAAAGGGCTGGGAATGGAAGAGAGACTTCCAAGGAGCAACATGAAACCAACCTCAGAAAGAAGGTGAGGGCACTATCACATTGGATCCATTTGAGCTCATACAGTTCCCTTCCTCATGTGGGAATGAGCACATTTGCAATGGCTTTGCATGTGCTTGTCATACTCGATCTGGATTTCCACCAAATATGCTGCACAAACTATAAACTCTGGCAAATCTGCTATTGACCCCAGAACATTGATTCCTTTGTATCTCTGGGCTTTGATGTGGCTGTTTGTAAGCCTACATGCTTAAGTATTCCAGGTAATTGCATTTAAGTAAAACTAATATAAGAATATTGTGGAAATTTAGAAATACTAGCCATCTCACAAACATTCCCTCCCCCGAGAGTTAATTCCAGAAATACTTTTTTGTTTTTTCCTACCTCTCAAATAAGATATGAGATTTATTTACTGAAGAAGTAGAAGAAATATGTTGTAAAGCAGCCTTTCCTATACTTCTATAAGGGATATTCTTAGGATTAGAACAAACCACAGCGTGAAAATAGAACAACTTGAAAGTGTTTATATAGGACAGAGACTAAAATATATGTTTATTGAATGATAATTTTGCTTTTAAAAATCAATTTCATTTAAAATAAAAAGTAGCATAAGGACATTAGGGATATGAAAAATAATCACCTATAATGGTAACATACTAATACAAATGCTTTGGCATTTTGGTGCATTTCCTTCTAGCCTCTTTTATTTTTTTTTTTTGGTCCTATGCATTGCTAAAATGTGTCTGTATGTCACTCATCCATCAAATATTTATTGCCTGAATTCTACATGCCAGGTACACTATGCTAGCCAATTATGGGAATAGATACTGTTTTCATTTAATGTGATTTTATATTTATATACTTGCATGTATGTTGCTTCACAGTTTTTGAACCTCATTCAACATAAATGTACTCAAATTTATACAATAGTATTGGTTATTTATGTTATCATTATGTATTGCTTAAGGTGTTTGATTCATACTGACATATTCCTTTCCAAAAGTTTAGATAGCCATATGCACTTCTACCAGCAATATCTGAAAAAGCAAACATGCTTCCAGTGTACCTTATCTTATATTAAATTGCCGTCTTTTATAGGTTAAAACATTCTGTATCATTACTATATTAATTTGCTTTCATTGGTTTCTGGTGAGGATGGAGTTTCTAAAATGTTTGTTAAAATTTGGAATTGCCCACTTTTGTGAATTGCCTCTATAGAATTCCTTTATTTATTTAGTGATTTTTCTTAATCATTGTATTTTCTTTAGTGAGGATGGTAATCTGTTATTTTGACGCATTTTTAAATATTACATTTTCTTCTTTCATTTGATCGATGTTTTTATAACATGCAAAAGTTTAAAAATTTTTGTCAACGCAAATTCATTGATTATCATCTTTGTGATTTTTCTAACTTCTGATGGTAAAAACTTCCCCTCTTCAGAGATTTAATGAATATCCGATTTCAGCTTTTCACTAGCTTGTTTTAAAAAAATATTTAATCCACTTGAATCGTTTTGGTAAATTGTGTGAGGTGAGGCTCTAAATGGATTTTCCCCAAGATTGCTATCATTTATTCAAACACAAATTATTAAATAATTTACTGTTCCTTTGTGATTTATTATGCTTTCTCTATGACTCAAATTTTACAGAGAATACAACTATCTCTGGTCTAAAGCATTGTTTTAAATTTAACTTTTAAAAGTCAAGACACTTTTTTAAAAATGCAAAATATTGTGGTAGTCGTTTCTAATGCAGGGTACACATGCCAGTTACTTTGATATAACTCTCTGAGGACAGAACACTGAAATCATTATGAGAGTATCAAGTGCAGAGTATACTTGCGTTATTTCTTTTGAAGACAGAACGTTTAGACCAGCATACAAATGACAGGTTAGCCTCAATTGTGTCTGACTGTTTTCAGCAACATTAAGGAGTGGTATTGTAAGCATGAATATGCACCAATATTTAACTAGAAGAATGTTGAGAGTATTACTGATAATGTTGAAACATAGAAATAAATCAAACTCCATTAATAGGAAACTCTATATAAATCATGATAGAGTTCTTAAAACATTATGGAATGGTGATAACCTGGAAAATATTCATGGAATATTATTAAGTTAATAGAACTAAGTATTTTGTAAAAGAGAATGTACAGTGTGATCTCACATTGGTAAAACAATGTGCATATAGTGTTATACAAACATTATTTTCTTTGTCTATAAAGCAGAGGGAAAAATATTTGCAAGACATTTGACATGACATTAATGAAGATTACCTGAGTATCTCCTTGTGGATATATGATATGTATACATCAACACTAGGATTGAGCAGCTATCTGGTTTTTTCTTTGACTCTCTCTGTTTTTGTTTTTGTTTTCTTTTGCTATAAATAGACAATTGGTATGAACTGAAATTATTTTGAGGAGATTGGTTTAACAGCATAAACACAGCATATTTCACTTTGTTAGGATACTAGGTTTTTGTTCAGATAGGAAAACAAAACTCTGGCATCAAAGTTACTGTCTTGTTTTTCTTTGGCTGTGCATTTAACAAAGTCCAGTGATAAAATTTCAGGAAGTATCCTCTCAAACATACCCCAGACACCATGCCATTAATTTCTAAATTCTGCAGATGTAAAGGAAGAGGTTCATCTCAATAAAGAAAATCCCAGGGTAAATGTCTATCTTTAGCTATCTATGCAAAATTCTTTTTTTTGCCACTTTTGCCTTGTTCTTACATCTGAGGAGTTATGAGAGATTAGTGGTGACAAGACCAAGCCACTCAGTTAATTCATTTGGCATCCTTTGAAAATTCTACCCTCATAAAAACTGTGTACTGACTATGGTTTTGCTATTTTGGTCATTAATTGGTTGGCTGACCATTAGGGACATTGATAGTATTCTATTATGTCAGATAAAATTCTGTGTCCTGCTCTTAGAGCAAAATATTTTAAAAGATTAGATTAATGGTGCAAAAAAAGCCTAATTAGGCTCAGGGGTTCTCTACAAGCACTACATTTTCCTATGTAAAGAACCCTAGTGAGTGTGAGGAAGAGAATGCATATTTTATTTGGGCCATGTAAGAAATCTTCCTGCTCAGAAGGCTAGCTTTACCTACTGACTAATACAAGGCATGACTAAAAAGTAATCAAGGAAATCCCACAGGCCACATGTGAAAATCAGTTTCATCACTTTATAGTCACATCTCATTTTTCCTTTATTTCATACTGTGCCGATCTCAGAGAGGGCCATTGGAATTGGGGACAATAATTGAAGCTTTGAATTCAGTACCAGATAGTGATATTAATATTCTCTTTTGTTAACATTGTAGGTACAGGTGATGGTGGCTGGGGGTAGGGAAGCTTACTTTTGTGTGAAGTGTATGGGAGACTGGTATGAAAGGAAAGTGGTTATGGTGAAGATGGGATAAGAAAACCAATAAAATTCATACTACTTCATTTTAAGTGTTGGATATATGCAAAATGATATTTAAAATTATTTTGTAACTTGTATGGCACAGGACATCCACAAATTCAAAGCAGATATCAGAGCTGCCAGGGTCCTCAAGGCCCCCTGCTGCTAGGATTTAATAATTTATTATCTGGACTGGGAGAAGTCCACAAGTTCCAGGGGAGGCCAAGGGAGCAATCTAGTGGGTGGGGACACTCAGGGACCTTAGGATAGAGACTACTTTCCAACCAGTATAGAAATACATACAGCAATATTTTAACAACCAGTGTGCATATCAGCAACTAAAGTTCTTTCAGGGCATTTACTTGGGGAGTTTGTGTCTAGGATTTCAGATTCTGAAAGAGCTTAGAATTCAAACATTTTCAATTCAAAGAGATTTCTTGCAGGCATGACTTGCCATCCCTTCCCTTTGAGTTCAAGGGTTCTGTTGTTTTGGTTGACCTTGGTTGGTCACGTTTCCCAGCTCAGGCCCTAAGAGGGGCAATTATCATTGGCCTGGTGAAACCATCAGCAAGATTATTTCCTCTGTGGCTTCTGATAGAAACAACTGTCAAGGTGCTGACCCTGTGCTGGAACTGGAGATCTCCTCCCATGAACCCCTCCTCTGAAGCTGATCACCTGTGCCTACAGCCACCATCAATGCTTCTCAGACTCACTGAGCAACTCTGACAGCCACAGTGAGCCCCGATATCTGGGCCTGACTTGGAGGAAACAGGACTCAACACAAGCAGCTTTTAAATTATCAATTAAAGGTGTCAAAATACAAACTTGTTCAATAAACAAAAACCCCACTTGCCCTGGGAAGACACTTTCGTCATTCCTTAAACTCGTTAATGGTTGGACTTTACATTTGTATTTTAACGTGCCTCCCCTCATCCAGTATTTGGATTGCTGAGTTTTTGTCACTTTTGGGAGCAGAGAAAGTCTGTTTGTGAGTACCATTTGTTTTCCACAGACCTATGTCGGACTTAACCTTAAATAACTTGCTCTAGTTTTCTCTTTGAGAAGTTTAAGTCACCCAAAACTCATTTTTTAAAGATTTATTTATTTATGTGAGAGAGAGAGAGCACACGGGGAGGGGTAAAGAGAGAGGGAGAGAGAGAATCCTCAAGCAGACTCCCCACTGAGCACAACCCCGAAACTCATTTTAATGACTTTTTTGTTAATAAAGCCTTTATTTTTAACCAAATTGAAAATATCTTTTATTTTTAAATCTTTATTCAGCATACTTATCTATTTTTCCTCCCTTACATAAAGTTCCTCTAAGTTTGTCAGGACAAAGAAGTAGACTTGATCCCTAGGTGAGATCATTTATGAACTGATGATTTCACAGAAAGAAAAAGGAAGGCAACACAAATGCAAAAGCAGAGATAGTTAGAAGTTCTGCTGAACTTAGTGTAGGAATGTGCAAACTTCCATGAGAAAAATTATGGCAGAAATGTTTCTGATTCGATGGATAGCGTCTCTTTTTAATTCACGTTTTTGTCCTCCTACAGCTTACCTTCCTGAAGTTTAAAACTTCAGAAATAAGCAAAGAATAGGAATCATTTTCCAAAACCTTTCATAAATGTGACATTGATTCATTGATATACAGCCCATTAGCCTAGAATTTCATCTCTTCATCTATCATTTCAATTATCTCCTGATTTCCCCAGGGCATTTGATAAATGGGAGACCCTTTACATTTGGTTCATTAATGACCTTGGTAAATTTTGAAAATGTATCCCCCTACTATATGCGTTATATGTTTCAAAGCTACCTACTAGTTCTCTGTGTGTGCTAAAGGATAGAATGACATACATGCATCTTTATCACTTGGATATAATTTAAAAATAAAATCCTGAAAATGTGGGGTTTTATGTTGTTACATCCATAATAATAAGTAATTGTGTATGGATTAAAAGATACCTATAGCAAAAGAGGCAGAAGGGCATTGTTCAAAATAAATTATGGCCCTTTGGGGTTTTTCCTCTTTAGAGTTTATTCTCCAAAGTGTTCTTCATCAGATATGGTTACAGAACAAGGTTTTTGTCTGTTTCAGTGGTGATATTATTTTGTTATTGTCATTTTCTTACCATGCTGAGTTGAAAAAGAATTTTTTTTCTAAAATCATTTGTTGGCCTATCCCAAAATGTACAACAACCAAAGGCAACACACTATACATATATCCCTGTTATATATGGGAGATACCTATCTACATTAATATCTTTGTATTTATTTCCCTGTTTGTACTTTATTTGTAGCTGCTTCTTTTTGGGGGGAGGGGAGGTGGGATGGTGGGGGAACACACCAGTGGACCCTATTCTCCATTACTCTCACATCCTTAGATGAAGCAGAGATGCTTCAAACATAGCTACCACCTGGTTCTCTGGAGTTTCATTTGGTCATCAAGATATTTTAATTGGAAGGACTTCTGAAAGAAATAAAAGTCTGCCAGGAAGGAGCTGCTGGTTATCTCTAGTCCCTTTGAAGATTTAGGGAACTAGATTATGATCTATTGTTTACAAAATTTAAATTACTTATATACAGCTTCACCAGCCACAGAATCTTCTCTCTCCATGAAGGGATCTGGCTTTCAATTCTTCATGTTAATTGAAGTACATCAATTATCTCCATTGAAAAGAAATTTATATTCTTTTAATTAACTGATATCAAATATGAAGAATCATTCCTGCCTTTCTCATCTCATACTAATTTCCTGGTTAGTTTGGTGATATTGTTTAACACATCTTTGATCAAATAAACTTCTGTACAATTAGGATAAATGTATTCTTGTTAAAGTTTCTTCAAAATTATTAGATAAATAAGAGATTTGGATTGAGAACTTTAGATGACTAGTAATTAAACCAAATTTCTGAGAAATGGAAGGTTTTGACATTTTTATTTGAATATAACATTGAGTGTATCACAAAAACGATCATATAATTTTAAAAAATCAATTAATCCACCACTTTACGTCTTTGTGAAAATTAAGATCTTTGAGGTAACACTGGGGTATGATATTTATGATTAGAAAGAAGTTAGTTTCATTATGGCATTTTCAAACTCCTGAGGGTGAGAGTTGGATGTGCTGTAAGAACTCCTTGGGGTTCAGCTCAGACTCCCAGCCATTCAGGGTTACAGCCTACTCTGTTTTGACAGATGGCTCCTTTATGTGCAGGGCTTCTAAGTGGACATGTGGCAGATGTGGAATGTACTTGAAAAGGTCAAAAATTCATTGCTTTATAGCCCTTGGTGGTTAAGTTTTTAGGGGGCAAGGATATATTTTATTTATCTATATATCTTCTGGCATCTAGAGCAGTACTTAGCACATATAAGGAATTTAGTAATTTTTGATGAATGAATGGATGAAATAATTAATGAGTTAATGAATAAACACTTTGTTTTACTTGGAGATTACCAGAGCTATTTATAAATCACATGGCAAATACCCAGCATGCAGATAGTAAAGAGAAGGAGACTCTGTCAGTGAACCACAGAAGTTAAAGGCCAGAGGAAAAATTGGAAATCTTGACATTTATATGCAAAATGTCATCTTCGTGCAGGTGACTCATATCTACTTCTCTAGTCTCTATTTTTTTGGGCAGGGATCACCAGAGCACCAGCCAAATGGCTAAAATGAGAATTGGGTTCTTCCTTGTTAAGTCTAGAATGGAACAAACAATTCCACATCAGCTGAAATCTGGGTTCAGGGGTCCTGCCTAGCAGAAGAGAAAAGCTGAGGTCCAGATAGCAGAAAGAAAAAAAAATAAATACCAGAGATCAAAGGGTGAAAAAAAGAGAAGCCAAGTCAAGAACACAGAACTTTTAAGCTTGTTAGACACAAGGGATCACAGTAAAGTAGGTTATTGACAAGCACAAAGGAGGGAAGGGATGGGGTCCTTAGCAGTTGCCTCCAATTCCAGCCTGTGGTTGGGTCTCAATTCAATGAGTTCACAGTGAGATATGTGGAAAAATCAAGCAGAACTGACAAATTTATTCAAGCCTGATCCTTTATGGATGTGTAGCCTCGCATTTCTGATTGGATGCTGGACTTTCTCCCCAGAGTGTTTCTTTGTCACTGTATATTTAACATATCTAAAATGAAAAATCGCTCCTCCTGTATTTATTGTCAGAAAAAAAAAATAGCACAAGACTTGGAAATGGGCAAAAAAGATTACAGGGTATCTTTCCTCTCAGTGGAGTGCTGGGCATTGTCTAAGGGGACTCTCTGGGGATTAAATAATTCTATAGGAGTATGTACCTTTGATTGACTTTCTGTTGACTAGGTTATTTTACAACTCTGAAGACATAGAAGTTAATTTGTAAAGGACTGATAGTCGTGTAAATGATCCTCTACACAGCAGTATGAAGGAATTTTTGTCCCAGAGACACATATTTGATTATTGCACTATGAAAAAGATGACCCAAATAATTTTATTGCCCTTTATAATATTAACCAATTTGACATTTATTAGCAAATTAATTTCAGCACTCTTGATTGCCCTTGTTAGGAGTGTGTGTGTGTGTTACTGTTTTTTTTTTCATTAAATAATATGTTGAATAAAATCTTAAACATTCATTCTATATTTACAGAAAAGTCATGTTTTTAACTTTACAAAAATTATACTATTATCTTTGTTATTAATATCTCTATTATGCTAAACACTTGGTACCATCGAGCTTTCTTATTCCCTGGCTCTCCACTATATAATCAGTTGCTAAGTTAAGTACACTTTACTTCAATTCCCATTTTCTGTATCAATGAGCCAGTTCAGATCCCAGTTATTTTGTACTTAGGCTGATCCAATGACCCAAAACCCCCAAATTTATCTTTCAGATTTGTCTTCCCTACCATCAAAATCCAAACACAAAAGCCAAATCTTTTCATCTAAACTCAGGTCTTCAGACATTTTCAGCTCACAAACCTTGTTTGACTTCCTATTGGCTAACAAATCAAATTCCCAAGCTTCAGCTCCTTAAAAATAGAGATCCAAGGGATCCTCTTAGCTCTATATTCCCTGACACTTATATTAGTTTGCTGTAACAAAGTAAAAAGACTGGGTGGCTTAAATAGCAGAAATTCAATTTCTCACAGTTCTGGAGGCTAGCAGTCCAAGATCAAGCTGTTGGCAAGGTTGGTTTCTTCTGAGGGCTTCTTTTCTTGGCTCATAGATGGTTATCTTATCCCTACGTCTACATGTGATCTTTCTTCTTGTGTCTGTGTCCTGGTCTCTTCTTATAAAGACATCAATCATATTGGAGTAGGACTCATCCCTATGACCTCATTTTACCTTAATTACCTCTGCAAAGGCCCTACCTCTAAGTATAGGTTTGAGGTATTGGGGGTTAAAATTTCAACATATGAATTTAGGGGGAACACAGTTCAGCCTATAACACCTCTATAGGAGGGATGAAGATAAATGTTTGTTGAATGCTTACCATGAGTCATGCACTGTGTTTTATGCTTTCATGTACGTTAAAAAATAGTTGACTTGTTTTCCTGAACATAACCCAACCCAATTTCTACTTGTGATATATCACCTCTATGGCACTTCATTTTCCTGTACTTTCACATCCTACCTCGTTTTGTGATCATTTGTACTTGTGTTTTTTAATAATAGATTATTAATTCCTTAAAGATAAGATGATTATTGACTCTTTTAGGACCCACTTGAGGTGTATGGCCTGTTGTCTAGAATATAGATATTTGCTAAATTAAAAATTCAAAGGAAGGAAAAGAAAGTTTGTAAAATGAAAAAGGCAAGGTGACCAAGTTTTGTTTTGTTTTGTTTTTGTGGTGCTGGGGGGTGGGTTGGGGGAGGATGAGTCAAGAAAAGGAAGCATAAGAAAGGTGTTAGATAAGAGGTACTCTTATAAAGATTTTAAGTTCAAGACCAATAATATAGCACTTGTGGAACCTGGAAGTTCTATTACTTTATCTTTTAATTGATGATGTTATCAGTAAATCATATTCCATTTAAATAGTTTCATGCCTTCAGGCAATAGAAAACATAATTTTTGAATCAAAATAATTTTAAGATTGATCCTCATTCCCAGTATATCACATTGTTTTGAAGATTTGATTTCAGCTAATTTGTCTCCCACAATCAGCTGGGGTGTGGTTTAAAGGGACAATTTACTGTGTTGCAGCAAATATATTCCACAATTCAGCCAATCTGGTCTGGTTTGTGAAGCATGAAAAGATCTGAAAGTCTCAGCTAATGTGCATTACACGTGTCACATTCCCCAAACTAGGCCTAAGACTTGTGAGGGTGTGATCCATAACTTCATCTACTGCCACCAGACTGTGATATTTATTGCTGTGAAAATTCCCATGACAAATTTGTTTCTGTGGCACATTTACCATTATAAATTGACATGGAGCCATAGATGTGATGGCTTCAGACATAGAAACCCCAGTACTTTATTATTTTTTCAAGTCTTAGATTTAGGTTGGTTGTGAAATTTTTAGAAGTTCCTATTTCTTTGGGTTATTTTTAAAAAAATTCAGCAAACATTCTTTTAATAGAGTGTATTATTATTCAAACCTTTTCTGAAGAAAAGTTTCATCTGATTTCTAAATTTAACAGTATGCTCTTATCTCAAAATTTTAGTCACCATCCAATTAACATGTATTTTTCTCATTATTAAAATATTCCAGATGTTTCTTCTTAAAAGAAATCAGGATTAAATATAATAGTTTGTACAAGGACTGTTTGGGAGGGGAGTATAAATATGATTTCTCATTAAAGTACGATGTTCTAAATTGAGAATTGTGAAGTTAGATATGTGGCTTCAGTATATGTAGGGCTCTGTGCTTTGTCTGAGGGACACAGGGATGAATAGCCATTGTGCTGGCTTTCAGGAAGCTTACAGTCACCTGAGGAAAGACACAAATGATCATAAGTAAGTTAACCACTAGTTCTCAACTGGGGGTGATTTTACCCCCCTCCCCCAACCCCCTCCACAGTACACATTGCCAATTGAGATAGGAATCTGCATCAGGAAGTTAGATATGTACATATAAATCTTTAGTAGAGCACTGGGCTGGAAATATGGATATGACAATCATAACACAATAGGTGTTTAAATCAAAAGACCAGTAAGATTATACAGTGTGGATGATGAGGGCATCGGGTGAGGGACACCTGCCTTTAAAAGGAGACAGAGTAAGAGGAATCACAAGGGCAACTAAGAGAAACAATAATATGATAATATTAGCAAACATTTTTAGAGCCCATACTATATGCAAAAAGCTAAGTACTTTACTTACATTAATTCTCATCAATAATTCTCAGCTTTATTGTATAATGATCAAAGAAGGGATCAAAGGTATCAAATGCAACAGAAACCTTCAGTACAGTGAAAGCTGAGATGTTCATAGATTTGGCAATTAAGAGGTCATTGGCGACCTTAGTGAGAGGAGTATCTACAGAGTAACGGAGCTAGAAGTTAGAGTCCAGTGGGTAGGAAGGAAAAGCCTGGTATGGAAGTGGTGATAAAGAAGTTTGCATTAAAAAGAAAGGAAAGGAAAGGAGTGTTTTAGTGGGAACAGACTAAAGGGAGGACATTGTTGTTGTTGTTTTTAAGATTTTATTTATTTGAGAGAGAGAGAGAGCACAAGCAGGGGGAGGGGCAGAGGGAGATAGAGAGGGACAAGCAGACTCCCACTGAGGGAGCCTGACACAGGGCTCAGGGCTCAATACCAGGACCCTGATTTTATGACCTGAGCCAAAGGTAGCTGCTTAACCAACTGAGCCACCCAGGCACTGTCACAGGGAGGGCATTGCTTTAGGATGGAAGAGGTGGAAGAAAGTAAGAGTATAGACATTGTTTTAGATTTTGAGGAGAGAAATGAAGATTTCTGACAAACATCAAGAGGACTGGGAAGTTTGACAAGATAAGACAGGAAAAGAGACTTGAGAGGCAGTGCCTGGGACATGGCTGAGATAGAGTACCACTTTCTCCAATCCATCAGTCCACCAGAGCCCCTTTTTGGAATTTCTTTCCTCTTACCCAGTTTGGATTTCTCTGAAATACTCTTTCAAGAGGACCTTTGAGTGTCTCATTATCCTCACTTATCAGGACACCATTCTATGAAATTGAATGACATGAATCCTCTACTACCTTCTGCCTTCTCTGTTCCTGCAATCCAGGGAGTTCAGTGCCTAAGGGAAAAATGCACACTGTTGGAGTACAGCCTACTTCTGAGAGATGAGGACTACTCAAATGAGTGTTACATAATTTGCTTATTCTTTGTGATCATCTTACCACAGCATATTAATGTATATTGACTGTTTCTTTCCATTAATACAATGCTAATATGGGACAATTTTTTCTTCACCCATTATTTTCCTACCTCTGCATCTTAGTCTGAGCAAAAGTATGTTTTCTACATTATTTCTAGTCTGAATCATTTATTTAACCAAAAAATATTGAATATCTGCAATATACTAAGTCCTAGTTTGTAGGACACATACGACATGGTTCTGGTCTTTGAAGAGCTCACGGTCAGTAGAAAATGCAGATAGATAAATAACCATTTAAAATGGAAAAGAATAAGTGCTTACATAGATGTAATATATAAAGTGATAATTCAAGCCAATGCAGTAACTACACCTCCCTCCTCCATAAAATAAGTCTTCTACTCAAATACTGAATTACTTTTATTTTTTCAAATGGGCTGTCAAGAATGGAAACACCCCCTTTCTTTGCTTGATGGGTTTTCCCCCTCTTTCTTTTTCTCTTTTCTGTCTTTGGTTTTTACCCTGCCAATTCTCTGCATGGGCTCCTTTTATATTTTGAAAGCCCAGTTAAGGGACTTTCTCACTGATTATAATGACATAGGTCTGTTTTCACAGCTGTAATCTTGAAGTTTCTTAATAATGCCATATTTTAAACATTATTCTGAAATGCTAGAAGGTTTGAAGGTGCTCAAAAAATAAACAGTCGGCTCATATAAAAGGGAACAGTTGTAATATAAAACTTTCAACAATTTGTATCAGATCATTGGCACTTCATTGGAAATCTCAAGCTCTTGAAACAACAAAATTTTCCCCCTAGGGGAACTAATTCACTAGACATGTGTATGCATTAGAACCAGATGAAGGTGATGCAGTGAAATTGGAAAGACAATTGCTGAGCTTATTAGAAGCTGGAGACCAAGCATTTGTATTTCTACTGGATTCTTTGGCCTTGGCAAGACTCTTTTTTTCCCAGCAGAGCAGATTTGGGGAATTTTTATTTATGTTCATGATCACCTTTGACATCTGAGACCCTGAGGACTTGACATCACATACTATTATTATTATAAGCTGTTAAGCTCAAATTGCTACTTTGGTGTTAACAAGAATGGTTCCACATGGTGAGCATATGCTGTTTGTGAAAGTAAATGGTGCTTTAAGAATGTTTTATTCTCAAAAGGAAGCCTACTAGCAGATAGCTTGTATTCAAACTCTGTATGTTCTCATTTGACCATCATAAACAATGTTTAAAGAGTCAAGATTGTTACTTGAGAATAAATCAGGGAGCTCTTGAACATGTGGGTGGATATACTCGCTGTAAAGCATGACAGACATTTTCCTCTATGTTTATCCTTTTAAAAATGTATGTATTCCACTTCAGGGCTCCATAGATCTTTCAGATGGTATCTTAATAGTTTCCTCAGCACAAAAGTGATTTCTTTCAATGGAAGATTTACTTAAATCTACTATTTAGAAATTTAGCATTATTATAACTGGATGTAGAATTCCTTTACCTTGGACAGACTAAAAAAAAAACTGCCAAGACTAATTAGGCAATTTAAATGGTGAATAATGCTATTTCCCTATGCATTTGCTTTGTGAGTTAAACTGATGAAGATTTAATCTTCTTTTTCACAGTTTCTTTTGTCTGCAAAACTAAAGATCCACTTTTATAAAAGATTTTCCTTTGTTTTGTTTTAGAAAGAGATTTGACACCTGAATAGTAGTGGTAATGAAATTCTCTGTAGGTTAAGCTTCAAGAAAGAAATATTAACATGAAACTAATGAAGTATTAACAAATAAATTGAGTTCATAATGGTAACCATTTCCCTACATTATATGTGATAATCGTAGACTTATGTATGAGTAGTTTAGAGCTTTGCATCTGATCATTGATAGCCATCAATGCATTCCTAAAAATAAGGCAACTGGGGAAAACTGTAATAAATAATTTCATCAGAATGAGATTATGAACCCCTCAGCTATTACAAGCCTTTTCCCCCCCCTTCAAACAATTTATTTTCTTTTAGAAGGACAAAAGTTCTAATGTGTTATAACCTGAAATTTTAGATTAAATATGAATACAACTAAAATCAAATAAGGGATATTACTTCCCTTCTTATATACTATATATGCTCACTCTTCCTGGGGAACAGCTGCAGGATGCGAACTGCCAAGTTAATCTTCCTTAAAGTTGGCTCTCAACAAATAACTTCTGTGTACAAACTGATGGAGGACCGTAAGAGACAAGCAAAGGGAGTTTAGATCTGATGCATTAATGGGGAGGGGGCGCTATTGACAGTATCAGAGCAAAAGAGTGATAATATGCAAAATTTTAAGGACGATTAGTCTGGAAACCAACAATAAAATGGGCACTACAGATTGAAAAGATGGAGACAAAGAGATGGTATTTCTATCATGTGGAGAACATGGCACCCACTGAGAAACTTCCTTTTTTACCTGATATGGCTCAAAGCAAATTACAGTGGAGAAAAAGCCACTGGGTTTAAATAAAGAGGCTTGTTGACTTTAAGAATGTATTTTTCGTAAAATTATGGGAACAGCTGTCAGCTTAAAGAGAATTTGAAGAAGTTTCTGGAGATGTAAAGAGAGGTAATGGGTATAGTGAATGAGGACTGAGGCAGGGAATGGAGAAAAATGAAAATGTAGCCAGAGGAAGAAGCAGTGTTTTTTCTAATTTTTTGAAAGCCTGTGAGGAATTCACTGCCATACAAGAGTAATACACAAAGAACATGAGTGTGTTAGCAGTGAAATTGGTGACTTTAGGGAGAAGTTCAAATTGCTGAGAGTAGAGATCCTAAAATCTCAATTTGAGGTCAATTCCTCAACCAAGTAGCCCCCAAGACTGGGGAGTTCATTATTAAGTGTGTTGGCATATCTTATATTTGGCAATTCAGCAAATATTTTCATTTCCTGATGATAAATCTGTGAATGAGTCTACTTTCTCCCAAGTGACAGGTGTTTTACAAGTGTGTTAAGAGAGGTGAACCAGAAAAAAAAAAAAAAAAAAAAGAGAGCTGAACCAGGAGATCCTTTGATTTCCCTTTCTAAAGGCAGAAAGAAACTGGAAGAAAAACATGAAGGGAAAATAGAAAGTTCATTAATATTTTCATGAGTCAAGTTTTATGGCCATAGTTGTCCACAGCAGGAGGGGAGTTCATAGTATTAATATTAATGGCTGTTGGGAATTGGGGTGAAGGGAGAAGAGAGGAGATTGAAGGGAAGGATACAGGTATTCTCTCTGCATACACAAAAGTGAACTAATTTGCTTACATATCAGTAGCTAATTTTTCATACCAAGAGTTTCTCTGCAATTAAAATTTAGATGACTAGTTTCAAAGACATACAGGTTGACCAGCAGTTTAAAGAATAATAAGTTGTTGGATGATTATCTCATTCTACCTCCATCCCTTTACCTAAACAGAACTCTTAGACCACTAGCAGTAATTACTTGGATTTTAGCTTTTAGACACCAGACAGTGGATCATAATCAATAGCAGCTCTGTCATTGGGAGATGAGGCTACAGGTAAAAGGTGAGAGGTATTTTTCTCTTTGCAAGCTCCAGAAAAGCAAGTCTATCCTCTAGTTGTTAGCCTAGTGCTGTGTGTGTGTGTGTGTCTGTGTATGTGTGTGTACACATTTGAGTGTTTATTGTAGGTTGTGTATTCCTTTTTATTAAAGGTCAATTAAATTTGGTCTATAATATGCCAAATTCTAATTGATTATGTTTTTGAGAGGCTCTGGTCCTTAAAGAAAATAAACTAAGCACAGAATCTCTTTTTTTCCTTTATCAAAGATTTTTACTCTTATTGAAATTCTTCTCTATTTTAAAAGTCAGAATAGAATTTAGTTCATAAACAGCTTAAAGAGTTTATTTTCCCAGTCTTTTCTAGTTATGGAAGATATAATACTTAAAGACAAGTATCTATCACAAATCAAAATTGATGTTTAAACACAAAAGATACATTTGCCAAATTGTTTCTTCTTCCTGGTGCTCCTTTGGAGACATATGAGTACAGTAAATGGAAATTAATTCTTACCATATGGATGTTTTCTCCCTTTCCCTGAAATTCATTGTTTTTTTTTCTCAAATATGAACATTTTAGCTTTTATTTTTTCTGGTTTTCAGCGCTAGGGTCTAAGCTCTTATCCCCTTTCACTCCCCACCACACCAACTTTTCTCCACTCCTATTGTTGTGGTAGTAGAACATTTTTTAATTTCCTCTTTTTGAGAATTTGTTCTCATTGTTGTTCCTGTTGTCTTTGCTTCTGCCCTATACTTTTGGGCAAATACGCCAACAAATCTCTTAACAGTTTGTTGTAAACTTACCCTGCAATAACAGGACCAGTGAATGATACTGTAGTAGGTGCCTAAGACTGAGTGGGGGACAATTAACCACAGATGGCAGGATCAGAAATGTCAAACAAATGCTGATGAAGATAAAAAATATAGCAGTTGGAATAACCCTGAAAGAATATATATTATAGAGAAAAAGAGCACAAAAATCTGAGTGCCATTAAAGTGTCATTACACTAAGTATCTGAAAAACCTAGGGGGCTTTAATCCTAACTTTTCTGCTACCAGCTAGGACACTGTTGACTTCACTGAACTTCATTGTTTCTTTTGGAATACAGGCATACCAAACCAGGTTTGGTTCCAGACCATCACAATAAAGTAAATATTGCAATAAAACAAGTCACATGAATTTTTTGGTTTCCCAGTGCATATAAAAGTAATGTTTACACTATACAGTAGTATATTAAGTGTGCAATAGCATTTGCAATAGCATTATGTCTAAAAAAACAATGTACATACCTTAATTAAAAATACTTTATTGCTTAAAATGTTAATCATCATCTGAGCTTTTAGCAAGTCATAACCTTTATACTAGAGTCTTGCCTTAATGTTGATGGCTGCTGACTGGTCAGGGTGGCAGTTGCTGAAGGGTGGGGTAGCTGTGGCAATTTATTAATATAAAACAACAATAAAATTTGCCACATTGACGGACTCATCCTTTTATGAACAATTTCTCTATGGGAGGAGATGCTGTTTGATACCATTTTACCCACAGTAGAACTTCTTCCAAAATTGGAGGCAATCCTTTTAAATTGCTGCTTTATCAAATAAGTTTGTATAATATTCTAAATCCTTTCTTGTCATTTCAACAATTTTCATAGCATCTTTATCAGGGGGAGATTCCATCCCAAGAAACCACTTTATTTGCTCATCCATAAGAAGCAACTCCTCAACCATAAGAGACTCTTAATCATAGGAAACAAACTGAGGGTTGCTGGAGGGAAGGGGTGTGGAGGGATGGGGTAACTGGGTGATGGATGTTAAGAAGGGCACATGATGTAATGAGCACTGGGTATTGTATAAGACTGATGAATCACTGAACTCTATCTCTGAAACTAATTAACACATTATATGTTAATTAATTGAATTTAAATTTTAAAAATTTAAAAAAGAAACATATATAAAAAAAGAAGCATCTCCTCATTTATTCAAGTTTTACCATGAGATTGTAGCAATTCAGTTAAATATTCAGGTTCCACTTCTAATTCTAATTCTCTTGCTATTTATAACACATGTGCAGTTACTTCCTCTATTGAAGTCTTGAACCCCTCAAAGTCATCTGTGAGGTTTGGAATCCACTTCTTCCAAGTTCCTGTTAATTCTGATATTTTGACCTCTTCCCATGAATCACAAATGTTCATAATGGCATCTAGAATGGTGAATCCTTCCCCAAATATTTTCAATTTCCTTTGCCCAGCTCCATCAGAGGAATCACTGTCTATGACAGCTATAGTCTTATGAAGAGTATTTCTTAAAAAATAATACCTGAACGTTGAAATTACTCCTTGATCCATGGGCTGCAGAATGGATAATGTATTAGCAGGCATGACAACAACATCAAACTTGTTGTACATCTCCATCAGAGCTCTTTGGCCAACAGGTACATTGTCAATGAGCAGCAATATTTTGAAAGTAATCTTTTTTTTTCTCCTGAGCAATAGGTCTCAACAGTGGGCTTAAAATATTCAGTAAATCATGCTGTAAATCGAAGTGCTATAACCCAGGCTTTCTTGTTCCATTTATAGAGCACAGGCAGAGTAGATTTAGAATAATTCTTAAGGGCCTTAGGATTTTCAGGATAGTAATGATCATTGGCTTCAACTTAAAGTCATCTGCTGCATTAGCCCCTAACAAGAGAGACAGCTTATCTTTGGTAGATTTGAAGCCAGGTGTTGACTTCTTTTCATCTATGATAGTCCTCGATGGCATTTCCTTCCAAAGAAGACTGTTTCATGTCATTGAAAATCTGTCGTTTAGGGATGCCTGGGTGGCTCAGTAGGTTAAGCATCTGCCTTTGGCTCAGGTCATGATCCTTGTGTCCTGGGATGTAGCCCCCATTGGGCTCCCTGCTCAGCAGGGAGTCTCCTTTTCCCTCTCCTTCTGCCCCTCCCCCTACTCATGCTCTCTCTCTCTTCAATGAATGAATAAATAAAATCTTTTAAAAAAATCTGTTGTTTAGTGTAGTCACCTTCATTACTTAGCTTGGCTAGATCTTCTGGGTAATTTGCTGTAGCTTCTACATCAGCACTTACTGCTTCACCTTGGATTTTTGTTATGGAGATGGCTTCTTTCCTTAAACTTCATGAACCAACTTTTTCTAACTTTTCTACTGCAGCTTCCTCACCTCTCTCAGCCTTTATAGAATTAAAGAGAGTTAAGACCTTGCTCTGAATTAGGCTTTGGCTTAAGGGAATGTTGCAGCTGGTTTGATCTTTTATCTAGATCACTCAAACTTTCTCCCTATCAGCAATAAGGCTGTTTTGCTTTTTATCACTTGTGTGTTCACTGGAGTAGCACTTCATTTCCTTCAAGAACTTTTCGTTTGCATTCACAACTTAGCTAACTGTTTGGTGCGAGAGGCCTTGCTTTCAGGCTATCTCAGCTTTCAACATGCCTTCCTCACTGAGTTCAATTATTTCCAGCTTTTGATTTAAAGTGAGAGACATGTGGGGTGCCTGGGTGGCTCAGTTGGTCAAGCATCCGACTCTTAGTTTCAGCTCAGGTCATGATCTCATGAGTCCTGGAATCAAGCCCTGCACTGGGCTCCATGCTCAGCATGAAGTCTGCTTGTCCCTCTCTATCTGCCCCTCCCCCTGCTTGTTTCTCTCTCCCTAAAATAAATAAATAAAATTTTTAAAATAAATTAACACACAAATAAATAGACATGTAACTCTTTCTTTCACTTGAGCACATAGAGGCCATTGTAGCATTATTAATTGGCCTAATTTCAATATTGTTGTGTCTCAGGGAATAGGGAGGTCTGACCAAAGGGAGAGAGATGGGGGATTGGCTGGTCAGTATAGCTGTGAAAACACACATGATATTTATTGATTAAGTTCACTATCTTATATGGGCATGGTTCATGGCACCCCAAAACAGTTATAATAGTGATATTAAAGATCACTGATCACAGATCACCATAACAAATATAATAATGAAAAACTGAAATATTGCAAGAATTACCAAAATGTGACACAGAGACACAAAGTGAGCAAAATTCTGTTGGAAAAATGACTCCAGTAGGCTTGCTCCATGCAGGGTTGCCACAAATCCTTGATTTGTAAAAAATGCATATCTGCAAAGTGCAATAAAGTGAAGAGCAATAAAATGAGGTGTATCTAGATCATAACCGTCTGCCAGGATTATGGTAAAGAAAGTATGAATCTTTTGCAAACAGTGCTTTGGATACCATTTATTCTTAAAACCATATTATGCTGGTTTTTTTTTTCTTCCTTCCTTTATAGTTCAGGCTTTGCAAGGTAGCATTGGAATTTACCCTTAATTTGGTTTGAAATCAGAGTGCTATTTTTTAGGCAGAGTGACAATTTCTACTTACTACTTTTATTAGCTTGACCTTGCTTCCCAATCCAAGTACTCACTTGTTCTTCACTCTCTAAATAGCAGATTCTTTCAGAAAAGAGTCTCATTTTCTCTTACCTTGGAGATGGCCATGGTGTTATTTTTGCCCTTGCTTGTCTTCTAAGTAGAATAGATCTACCCAATCCATCGTTCTGGTGACCTCATGCTCAACCTGCTTTTGAGCATCCCTCCCTCATTAAGCGGTCCTCTTCAGCCCTCTCAGACTGTCAAGGCAGTGAAATTTTGGTCAAGAAAACTCTCAAGTTATTGAAAAAAATGTTCTTCACATTTAATGGTTGGTTCCACAGGAGGTATAGAAGACTTTGTACCATTTCTCCTGTATGTATGCCATATTCCCATAGCTAAAGGTGTGACTGCTGAAAGACATCAAGATAAAACAGGGTTTTAATCTTCATCCTCATATTTAAATCTCCAGAGGATGCCAGTAAAGTAGGTAATTGCAGATTATCAAAGAAGTCTCTTACACATTTCAATTGCCATGGTACTGCATAGTAATTTATGTCAAATCTTAAATTATAAACCTTGGTTGTCCCTGTGCTAATTTATCAGCTAACAAAATATGCATTTGCTGTGACATTTAAATTCTTCACATAGGTTTATGTTTCATCGTGTCCTTTTTCTGGGGCCCATCCTGTATATATGATTTTAAGAAGTCAAAACAGGTAACCTGAAAATTTTCGCTTTGGCATAAACAGTGCCAGAGTTAATTCATTCTTAATACTGTTCATGGAAATGTATTGTTTCTTGCTCTGTGATTATTACTTGATATCTAGTTATCTGTGGTGAGCTGGTTTTCTCAGGGTCCCCTCAATTGACCAATGTTTTCTGTAACTGCCAGCTTTCTTTAACACCTTTCTCTGGGTAATTCTCGTCTCTCCCACAATCTCCCTCTATTATATGCTCATCCAAGTTATTGATTTAGCTTAATTTAGTTTGAAGTATGTCACAGCCCAGGCAGATTTTCATATGAGGCCACTGGGCATGGGGTTCTAGTCTGTCTGGTTCCACTCTATCATCCTCTGGCCACTTGCTAACCCTTTCAGCAGCCATGATACTGAAGAGTTTGCAAACAGGCAGCTGGTAGGTCCAATCAGCCCAAAGAGTTCTTTGTTTGGTCCATATAAATTGTGCCAACATTTAAAGATTTAGAGACTTCCTATGAAGTTTACACCTTCTCTTAACGTAGCAAAAGATCTGACACTCAGGCCTGCTTTCTTCTTGTCAACAATCTTACCCTTGCCCACCGTTTATATGGTATAAACAAGTCATTTATAACCAGTGCCTGCTTCGCTCATCTACTGGGACAATTTCCTTGTCCCAACAGGCATTTGAACACTCAAGTCATGTACCAAAGTTTAATCAAATAGTGTGGTTTATGTGTGTGTTGGGGGGCAGAGGGATGACATCTAATTTCTTTTATGAATAAGTCATGAAAAGGAATTGGGATATCTGTTTTGATATACAGAGATCTTTATTAGATGCAAGTGAAAATGTGATATGTTTTCTTCCCAATTTTACAGTATGTTTGTACAAAAATTCATATTCTATCAAAGAGAAAATTTCTATAGTTTAAACTGCAGGATGATGGACTCCTGACTATCTTAAGCAAGATTATCATATGGGTGAATATATTTGCATTGTATCAGGTTGAACCTGGAAAAATTATATACAAATGTTAAATAAACTACACAAAATATTAATGTGTAAGGGGTGTGTGTGTGCATGCGTGTATGTGTGTGTGTGTATGTGTGCAAACTTCTAATGATTCATACCATTTCTTTTTTATTATAAAGTAGTCCCTCTCATCCACAATTTTGCTTTCCTCGGTTTCAGTTACCCACAGTCAACTTTGGCTGAGAAGTGGGTGATCCTTCTTCTGACATATTCTCAGAAACTCCGTAGTGCCTTGTCATTGCAGTACCTATGTCATTCATCTCCCTTCATCTCATCCTGTAGGCATTTTATCATCTCATATCATCAGGCGAAGGGTGAGTATAGCACAATAAGATATTTTGAGAGAAAGAAGGAGAGAGAGACCACAGTCACATACCTTTTATTACAGTATCATGTTATAATTGTTCTACTTTATTATTAGTTATTGTTGTTATTCTCTTGCTGTGCCAAATTTATAAATTAAACTTATCAGAGGTATGTATGTATAAAAAAAAACATAAGATACCTAGTATAGGGTTTGTTACTATCCATGGTTTCAGGCATCCATTGGGGGCCTTGCAACATATCTCCCATGGATAAGGGGGGACTGCTATACTTAAGTGGATTTTCTAAGGCAAACACAGATACACTGTCATAATGATAAACTATATAGTTTAATCCAACCTCACCAATGATAACTCAGATACCTTTTACAAATGTATTGCAAGAACAGTTTTTTCATGTTTGCTCCTAATTCCAGCAGAAACACCTAATTATAGAACAACATTAGCCAAAATAAATAAATAAATAAATAAATAAATAAATAAATAAATAAAAAGATTTGTTTTGGGAAAAGGCTTTATAAGTAATCAGTGCAAAGCAGAAATCTTCTCTTGCTGGGAATAATGTGTGCCAGCTGAGGTTTCTGTGAGAGTTTTGTTTTGTCTTATTTTGGTTTTGGTTCTGTGCTGCCTGGGTGACCTCTTCTCATCCATCACTTAATCAGGAAGTCAAAAAAACAACAAGCTGCAAGACAGACTCTTGTTCAAGATAAACCTTGTGACCTTCTAACAGGTTACTGAATCTTCTGTGAGAGTTCAGCTGGCCAAATGATTTCTTATATGTTGGGACTTATTCATGAACCAGCAAAGCTCAGGCTGATGTCGCAGAACCTGAGAGCACTAGTACTGTTCATGGCCTCATCTTTAGAAAACGCAATGGTTATATTCTATTTCCTTCAGAAACTCAGATGAAGGACCATATCTTTAAAACCAAGTGTTTCAGATAAAACAGGTGCTATTTTTCCCTATGAGCATATGCATATCTTCCATTAATCCTAAAGAGCTGGGGACATTGTACAAAGAACAACCCAAAAGGTAATAGTACTGAGTATTTTGCTGAAAAAGAAATGGGTTTTCTGTGGCGTATGGGGAAGAAGTAGAAAAAGAACAAGAAAAAAAGACCTTCATGAAGTAAATGGTTTAGAGGTAAAGCTTATAAAATAGGAATGCTTTTATTCCTTTTGTATTTTCTGAGGAAGTTCTGCCTGTGAATCCACAAAATGGCACAAATACAAATATATCACATATGCCTGCTGTGATTAAATTTCTCTAATTACACAACCACACTTGATACGTGGGACTGATGCATCACCTCTTTTTTTTTCCTTTTGTAATCATTGTTATATCCGTGCTCTATAATCAGCGTTCATCACAGCTAATTAGAATTTCTTCGTCTGTTGTTTCTGAGATCTGACATTCCTAGAGTTCGACTGAAATTCATTTTTAAACATCTCTAGACTCTGGAGCAAAATAATGATGATAATAATAATAATGATGATAATAATTCTAAAGCTGTGTTATTCACAAACGGCTTTCTGAAATTTTCATGTACTATGATTTTCTTTTTTTTATTGAATTTAAATGATTGCTTTTGGTGTAAGAAACCAAAATTCACTTATGATTTTAAAAGACTCTCCTGTGACTTACAGGTACCTTCCTGTTAGTAAAAGGAACTGTCAGTCCTACTTGTTACTATAGATTCTGTGGAATTCTGTATGATACCCAGGGACGATATTTTTTGTTGTAGTAGATTGCCATTAATGTTGCTTTCTCTGATAAAAGGAATAGAATGCTGTGTGTTTCCATCATTTACAAGTTTAAAGCTTATGTTCATTTTCAAATGCACTTTAAATGCTAGATTCCAGTGATAGGAAAGCTAGTTAAATTTTAGCTAACCTATTACAACAAATTTAATCTACTTCCTAGATGTTAATTCAAGGCCAAATCTTTCAACTCACTGCTCTGTTTTATCATCTGGAAATCCTGCATCGCTTGCAACCCATTCTTAGGGCAATTGTAACCTTTAAAATTTGACAGAAGAGTAAACCTAAGGGGAAGTCATTCATTATCCACTACACTACACCTTCTTTATTTTGTATTATCCTAGCTTCTTTTCAACATCTTCCTTCATCTACATTTTCATTGATATTGTTTGTACCTGTGCTTTGGACTGAGTCATTCCCTAAAAAACAAATCTGTGTTACTGAGCAGCCATTTTGTTTCCTTCTCCTGAGAAGTTCACAGTACACTGGAGGATCTAGGCCCCTGAACATACAATTACAATAAACTCTGAAGAGATGTATTAAAAGAGGTAACTTTGGGCGCCTGGGCGGCTCAGTCGTTAAGCGTCTGCCTTCGGCTCAGGTCATGATCCCAGGGTCCTGGGATCGAGTCCCACATCGGGCTCCCTGCTCGGCAGGAAGCCTGCTTCTCCCTCTCCCACTCCCCCTGCTTGTGTTCCTGCTCTTGCTGTCTCTCTCTCTGTCAAATAAATAAATAAAATCTTTAAAAAAAAAAAAGAGGTAACTTCAAAGCCATGCTAAGCTGGAAGAAAGAATGAAAAATCAGAGTAATAGGAAAGGCTCCACAGTAGAGGGGATATTTGTGCTGAGATTTGAAGATACTAATAAAATTTAAATAAATTAATTTAAATTAAATCAAAAAATATATTTAGGGAATATCATTCTCTGTGCTAGGCACTATTCTAAGCACTTAAAATGTATTAGGTCCTTTAAATCTCAAGAACCCAATGAAGTGACATGTATTATAACCATTTTAGAGGTAAGGAAACTGAAGCACAGAAAAGTTAGCTGACTTATCCAATGTCACTGTGGCAGATTTCATTTCCCAAAGATGGCCATAGCAATATCTCCCTTTCATATGTTTTTCTTAAATCTTGCCATTTCCACATTAAGAGGGGAAGTCTAATTCCTTTGCTTGCATATGGTTGGGTTTGGAACTTGCATAAAACCATCAGAATGTGGCAGAAGTGGCACTGACTGACTTCAAGTCTAGGTTAGGAAATAAGACACAACATCCACCTGGATTACTGGAACACTTGTACCAGAGTCCTGAGCTGCCATGTTGTCTGTCATGCCTTGAGGAAACCCGAAGTAGCTCCAATGAGAGACCATCTGGGGAAGAGAGAGAGAGAGAGGTGCCTGGCCAGCCCCCAGCAGCTCCAGTACCTCTTTACCTTTTTAGGTCCACGCACACTATCTGACTGCAGCTCATGAGAGATCTGGAGCCAGTACTGCCTAGTCATGCCTCTCCCAAATTCCTGATCCACCAAAACCGTGAGACAATAAAATAATTGTTATTTTCAAGCTACCAAACTTTGGACTGATTTGATACATAGCAACACTTTGGTACCAGGCCCACAGCTAAGAAGTAGTGAGCCAGAATTTGAACCCATTCTGACTTGAGGCACTTTTGCTCTATGCCAGAAAATAAAGCTTGAGCAGATTTGTGGACATTTTAAGCAAATGCTTTAAGTAAAACCTCCATGTTACATGACTGTGTTGCAAAATCTTTCCTTCAAATCAGTACGCTGAGGGTCAGGAAATGTTTTCACATAGTGAGTTTTTTCTTTTATGGTTGAAAATGAACTAAGGGGAGAATAAGAGAATATTTAATAGGATCATAAACACATCAACTGTCATAATTGTAAAAGGTGACTGATCAGTGATTAAGTAGATAGATACATGTTGCATCTGAGTAATGACTTCCAACCATGTTACAATGACTTGGCAGTTTAGATGGGGGGTTGGAGGGTGAATTAGATGGTGAATATTTTAATGAGGCAGTAATTTCTTAATAGGCAGCTTGAAGTGGAGCAGACTGAAACTACTTTGGATCAGAAAGCTTGGATTTCAGTGAGCTTGAATTTTAATCTTATCTTTAGTTAATTTATAGCAGCTTATTGAATTGTATCTCCCACACTAGCCAGTAAGCTCTTTAGCACAGGAATGGAGGTTTATCTTAAAATAACAAAATAATAATAATAATAATAATAATAGTAATAATAATAATAATGGGTTTGATCCCTGGATTCTCTGGGCCCAGCATAAAGAAGATATCCAGTAAACATTTACTAAGTGAATGAATGACTGTAAAATACAGTATCATTAACTATCATCACCATGCCATGCATTAGATCTCTAGAACCCACTCATCTACAACTGAAATTGTACTCTTTGATCAACATCTCATTTCCCACTCCCTTTGCCTGCTGGCAATCAACCACTATTCTACTCTCTGCTTCAGTGAGTTTGATTATTTTAGATTCCACATAAAAGTGAAATCATGCAGCATTTGTTTTTTTGTGTCTGGCTTATTTCACTTAACATAATGCCCTCTGGTTTCATCCATGTTGTTGCAAATGGAAGGATTTCCTTCTTTGTTTCTTAAGGCTGAATAATATATCACTGTATATGTATACCACATTTTTTTTAAAAGATTTATTTATTTATTTATTTGAGAGAGAGAGAATGAGAGACAGCACGAGAGGGAAGAGGGTCAGAGGGAGAAGCAGACTCCCTGCCGAGCAGGGAGCCCGATGCGGGACTCGATCCAGCGACTCCAGGATCACGACCTGAGCCGAAGGCAGTCGCCCAACCAACTGAGCCACCCAGGCGCCCTGTATACCACATTTTTTTTATCCATCTGTTCATTGGAGAACACTTAGGTTGTTTCCATGTCTTGGCTGTTGTGACTAATGCTGCAATGAACATGGGAGTATAGATACCTCTTTGAGATTCAGATTTCATTTCCCTTGGATATATATCCAGAAGTGGAATTGCTAGATATATGGTATTTCTATTATTAATTTTCTGGGGAACTTCATACTATTTTCATAGTGGCTATACCAATTTACATTTCCCTCAACAGTATACAAGGGTTTCCTTTTCTCCACATCCTCTTCAACACTTATTATCTTTTGTCTTTTTCATAATTGCCATCCTAACAAGTATGAGTGATATCTCATAGTGGTTTTGTTTTGCATTTTTCCTAATGATCAGTGTATTGACAACCCTTTCACAACCTGTTGGTCATTATATGTCTTCTTTTGAAAAATGTCTATTTAGGTCTTTTGCCCATTTTTAAAATTGAGTTATTTTGGTTTTTTGCTATTGAATTGTACCAGTTTCTTATATATTAAATCTAAATCTCATCACCACATACACACATATACATGCACAGTAGTAATTAGGTAGAAATGATGGGTAACTTAATTACCTTGATTGTGGTGATCTTTACAATATATATATATTTGCAATATATATATGTGTATAGATAGATAGATAGATCTTTGCAATATATATATCTCTCAAAACATCAAGTTGTATACCTTAAATGCATACAATTTTTATAGACAAATATATCTCAATAAAGTTATTTAAAGAAGCAATAACTATTATTTTTTTCTTAGAACTTTACTTTTCTTATTTCTAAAATGTAAGTCAATAGTTGAGTTTGCAATCTAGAAATTATAGCACTTGTCATACCTTGGACTGAGGAATTTTCTAGGTCATGGTGGGGACTACACTTCACAAATAAATAAATAGATACATTTAAAATTTATCTTCTTGACATGTTGGAGGGTAGATCAATGTTATGTGTAAAACAAACACTATTAGCACTAATGTGACATCTGTTCCTACCATTGTCCTGTAGGGATGAATGAATGAAGGAGAATTTGAGAATCCAGCTAAAAGATAGGTTTAGGATATCTCATTTTACTTCAGGGTACAGAGGCTTATGTGATTTTTTAATACCTGTATGGGATAGAAGTTTCTCAACCATGGCTACCTCAATTCAGAAGATTAAATTCTACCCTTATTAATAATAAGGCTTTCTTTACTTCCCTAATTTGTGAAATTCACATTTACCTCTGAATGTGAGAATATGATGCAAACATGCAAATGTTAATTATGTAAAAGAATATATAATTGGTAATTATAATTATTAATCATGACCAATTTTTGTTGTTGATAACTTAAGGGAAATATAGACCAAAAGAGCCAATCGGTTTTTGTTAGTTGTTTTGTAGACTTGTCTGTGACTTTTTGCTTGTATGGATAAGAGCTGATAATTCAGTAACACTACATTCTACAAACTTGGACTCTATCATATAGTGGAAGTATTTTTTGCAGCCGCTTGGTAAGAATAATATATAAATTGCATAGAGAATTTGAAATCAAAGTAATTGCACTTGGAAGGCTACCTTGCTATGAATTGGAAAAAAGAAAAAACAAAGAAGTAAAAGAGAACAAATTTCATTTGTAACTAACATTTGAGAAATAATGATAATAGTAATAATAGTACTATGTGACTAAACGTTTCCATTCATTTCACATGTAATAATTTAATCTTCACAATGAACCAATGAGGCAGGTCTATAACTATTCCCCTTTTTCTAAAGATGAAGAAATTGAGGAATAGAGGTAAAGCAAAAGATCTGATATTCAGATTCAGTCCAAACACCATAGTCTTGACCATATCACTATAGTTAGTATGTGATTACTAGTTTTAATGGTTAAAAATATTTCTATAGGGGCACCTGAGTGGCTCAGTCAGTTAAGCGTCTGACTCTTGATTTTGGCTCAGGTCATGATCTCAGGGTCATGAGATCGAGCCCCAGGTCGGGCTCCGTACTCTGTGGCGAGTCTGCTTGTGATTCTTTCCCTCACCCTCTCCTGCTGCTCCTCCCCTCTCAAATAAATAAATAAACCTTTTAAAAAATAGCTCTGTGAATCCCCCAAAATATTTCAAACAAATCCTAATTATGAACAGATAAAGGCTATAGTAAGAAGGTGATAATTTTAGAGTTAAGTTCACTGATTTACTGCAAATTTAGTGAGCTATGACATATGCTTAAAGTCAATGTAATTTTAATACTTTTGGCCTTTTTGAAAATTTCTTAAAAATATAAATACATCTATAAATGTAGGCTGCATTAAATGAGTATACTATAATATAATGGCTCTTTTTTTAGTTGTCTCTGGTTTCATTTATTTAAAGTAGCCATTGTTTAATGTAAGTTTTTTCCTATTAAAATGTAATTTGTTTTTTCCACAGTTCCTTTTGTCAGATGAATTTCTGCTGAATATTTTTTAAAAAGTCATTTTAGTGGAAATATGAAAGAAAAAATAAAGCATCTGTATTTAGTACATAAGAGAGCATTTACAGTGGGTTTAGAATTTACATGGCATTTTCATAGGTATTATCATAATTTTAATTCTCAATATTTCTATGAAGTATCATCACATTCTTTTCCAAATGAGTAAGATACTCACAAATGTAAAGTGAATTGCATAATGGTGGAACTAGGAGTCAGACCTAGATTTTCTGAACTAATATTTTATTGCCTTATAGTTGTTTTCTGCCTTGTACAGTGGCCATTTAAAGAATGAAGTTATTGGTTCATAAGGAATGATCTTCTTTGATACTTTCTCCAGTAGCAGTCTAGCACTAGAAAATTACCCAAAAAGTGCACACACATCTTATGTATCATACTGATTTTCAAATCAATAGGCTTCATGAAATGAACGACCTAAGCTTCTTATTGCAATTAGTTTTACAGCAAATCAGTCAATTTTTCTGTAGGTCCCAAGCTTAATGTAATTCTCTATAAGTTAAGGTAAGATCTGGCATTAATCAACATCTCCGAGAAATTCATACATCCCTAAATATAATTAGGAAATGCATTTAAACAACATTCTGGGTTTTATGACCTCATTTTGAAATTACAGAATTACTCATGAAGGATAATAATAATATATTTATTCTGAAGAATTTAGATAATGCCAGAGGAATAACTCCTATATATGATTTTAATTCTAGGATTTTGCTTAAATTGGTGCATGTAGTTTCATTTCAAGGTGTGGGCAATCCCTTCAAACCCTAGTCATTAGAGAACAAACTATGAACCTCAAAACAAAAATCTTGACCTTTATGAATCTCCTGAGGTCCAACCATGTTCTTTCTTATACTATTCATCACTGGTTATGGAGAGAAACAAAGGAGGAGGACCTACAGAAAAATTGACTGATTTGCTGTAAAACTAATTGCAATAAGAAGCTTAGGTCGTTCATTTCATGAAGCCTATTGATTTGAAAATCAGTATGATACATAAGATGTGTGTGCACTTTTTGGGTAATTTTCACAAAGCAAACACACTCTTGTATAAAACAAAAATACACACACTAAATTGGGCCAAACATTTGGTTTAGAGAAAGATGTGAGTAAAATATAAAACACTTCTAATTTTGCCTCTTTACTCTGCAACCACCTCTGTTTAGTATTTGCTTTGTTCCTGAGAGCAGTGTAAGTTATTACTAAAACTGCATAAAAACAGGCTAAATGGATCACATGATTTTAGGGTAGAAGAATGTTTTAAGAAAACGATCGACTATAAGGAGCCTAAATTCACAAATTTTGTTTAAAGATAGAAATTAACAGCCTATTTGTGTAGCTAATTTAACAGACCTTTTATGTGTTTGCAGTTCTGTTTTATTTTGTCCTATAGCCAGAAATGCAACACTGTTCTTGCAAACATCATATTTAATTCTTGAAGAGACTGCAGTACATCATTACAGATGGATTGATAGCCTTGATGATATCATTGAACTTTTGTCATGCCTAACCTGGAAGACTTGCTATATGTCAGAGAATTTTTGTCATTCATCTTGCTTTTGAAAGGCCAAATTTATTTGCAACCTTGAATGACATTGGACACATGAAACAGCCTGAAATCTATCATGTAGTGAGTATCTTATAAAACTGCATTTAAAATCCTAAGTATTGACTTGGTTTTTAGAACCATCTTCAAAGCCAATGACTTTCAAATTTTTTACTTATAAAACACTGATTTTCGGTTGATAACAATAACTTTATATTTTCATTTTTTGAGTACATGAGGTCACCATATGTGTACCATGCTTTATTATTTGCTTTTTAAAGAAAAGTAGAAAGGAACAGAAGTGGAAATGCATGTTTAAATTTTATATTTATTAATGTCAATATGTGGTTGACCAGTGAACAAGCACTAGTAACGAAGTCTATCCTTTGGTGGAATTCAGCTAATTTTTTTAAAAAAATCTAAGATTATGTATAAATACAGCAGGGTTGCATGAAAACAGTGCGATCAGAGAAAAAAACAAAAATTTTTTTAAAAAGATTTTATTTATTTATTTGACAGAGAGAGAGACAGTGAGAGAGGGAACACAAGTAGGGGGAGTGGGAGAGGGAGAAGCAGGCTTCCCGCTGAGCAGGGAGCCCGATGCGGGGCTCGATCCCAGGACCTTTTTTCTGATAAGATATATTGATACATAAGGTAAGAAGATAAGTAGATACATATGGGGTTACCATTTTATATATATATGTGTGTGTGTGTGTGTGTGTGTGTGTGTGTGTGTGTGTATATACACACCCTTAATCAGTTGTGACATTTGGGATCATGACCTGAGCCGAAGGCAGACGCTTAATGACTGAGCCACCCAGGCGCCCCAACAAAATTGTTTTTGAGCTTTCTCTGTTGTAGTACAAGAAATGTGATATATGTAACTATAAATTTATTCCATCCAATTAAAACTAAATTCATATTCAAAATAAATTAAACAGGAAAGCCAATTGAGTGCCTTCTATGAACCAGGTCTGAGTTCTCAAGCATGTGATAATAATAGCTAATGCCTAGCTAATAAATAATAATAATAGCTACTGTTTATAGAACTTACTTTATGTTAGAAACTAAATGTGCTAAATATTTTAAATGTATTATTTAATTTGATTCCCACAGAAGCATTATAAAATAATTACTTTCTTTTTCGTTAGTGTACAGATGACAAAATTAAGAACTATGAAGTTAGCAACAAACATTTCATAAAGGGGTTTATTCTTGTGTTCATTTGTATTCTGGCAGATGAAGACTTAAGCCAAATTAAGAGCTACTCTATTCAGAATTGTGTGTCCAGGGAAATGGCCTGTCTGTTACATTTAGCTGTCCTTAGAGTGCTTCTATTTTAGACCTAGTAGGAGGTTCTTGTTATAAAATATGTGATGGTGAGCACTGTGAATTGTGTAAGACTGATGAATCACATACCTGTACCTCTGAAACAAATAATACATTATATGTTTAAAAAAAAAAAAAAAGAAGATAGTAGGAAGGGAAAAATGAAGGGGGGGAATTGGAGGGGGAGATGAACCATGAGAGACTATGGACTCTGAGAAACAAACTGAGGGTTCTAGAGGGAACGGGGGTGGGAGGATGAGTTAGCCTGGTGATGGGTATTAAAGAGGGCAGGTATTGAATGGAGCACTGGGTGTTCTACACAAACAATGAATCATGGAACACTACATCAAAAACTAATGGTGTAATGTATGGTGATTAACATAACATAATAAAAAAAATATGTGACATCCTTTCCTTTCATCAAATCTTCAGTACATGAGCATGGATCAAATTTTCATAAGAACACATGGTCTCTCATATAACTTCCACTGAGGGTCTTCTAGAATGCTGTCCTTATCATTTGAATGTGAAGATGCCTCCAGAGAACAAAAACAATGGCATGCATTGCTGCTTTCTCAAGTATGGAGCATCCAAACGATTGGATGATACAGCCTTGGCCATGGGAAATGAACTGAATAAATTGCCAACATTCTATATCATTGAGTAGCTTTAAGCTCCTCACAATGCATTTTAAAAAGCAAAATCTTAAAAATTATTCATTTTTCAAAATACACTATATATTCTAAAATTAAGGTGAATACACTAAAAGTGATGTAATTGTGCACCATGGCAGAATGTATAAAAAGGAAAGAGAGGTACTAGGAACCTTTTAGCCTTAACTTTAAATTTTTTTGCATTTATTGCGCTGTTTTTCTCAGTATATTTATTACAAAGAAGTTGGGAAACAGACAAATACAGGGCAATGAAACCAAAAACCATTAACTTCATTCAGAGATAGGTACTTTTATCATATTTGACTATGTTCTTGCATTTTTTTCTGATAAGATATATTGATACATAAGGTAAGAAGATAAGTAGATACATATGGGGTTACCATTTTATATATATATATATATATATGTATATATATGTGTGTGTGTGTGTGTGTGTATATATATACACACCCATAATCTGTTGTGACATTTGCAGACGTGAATAAATAGTTCCCAGGAATGTGATTGTTAATTTTTATATAGTGGTCCTTTGTTTGGATGTATTATAATTTACTTAAAATTCCACTATATGATATTTAGTTTCCATTTTTCCTCATCTGATTTTAAAAATACATAAATCATTATGAACACTTGTAATTATTTCCCTTAGATATATTCTTGAAGTAGAGTTGCTGAGTGGAGAAGTTCTGATTTTTTAATTTCTTTTTTTAAATTGAAGTATAGTTGACACATAATGTTACATTACTTACAGGTATGCAACATACTGATTTGACAAGCCTATATGTTATGTTGTGCTCACCATAAGTGTAGCTACTATCTGTCACCATACAATGCTTTTATAATACCACTGACTATATATTCCCCATACTGTACCTTTTATTCCTGTGACTTATTTATTCCATAATTGAAAACCCATACCTTTCTCTCCCACTTTACCTATCGTGCACATCCCTCGACCCCTGTCCCCTCTGGCAACCACCAGTTTGTTCTCTGTATCTATGGGTCTTTTTTTGCTTTGTTTGTTTTGTTTTATTGATTCCACACATATGTGAAATCATATGGTATTTGTCTTTCTCCATCTGACTTAGTTAACAAAATACCCTCTCAGTCCACCCATGTTGTCACAAATGACAATATCTCATTCTTTTTAATGGTTGAGTTAATTTTCTATATGTATTTATATACCATATGATTATGGTATATAAATACATATAGTATGTATATATGGTATGGCATGGTATATATATATACATACACCATATCTTCATTATCACTTGAGTTGCTTCCATATGTTGGCTACTGTAAATAATTCTGCAGTAAACATAGGAGTGTATATACCTTTTCAAGTTGATCTTTTTGTTTTCTTTGGGTAAATATCCAGTAGTGGAATTATTGGATCATATTTTTAACTTTTTGAGGAACCTACGTACTGTTTTCCATAGTGGCTGCACCATTTACATTTCCAACAATATTGTATGAGGGTTCCTTTTTCTCTACATCCTCACCAGTACTTGTTGTTTTTTGTTTTTTTTATTCTAGCCATTCTGACCAGTATGAGGTGATAGCTCATTGTCGTTTTGATTTGCATTTCCCTGATGATTAGTGATGTTGAGCATCTTTTCATGTGTCTGTTGACCATCTGTACGTCTTCTTTGGAAAAAATGTCTATTCAGGTCCTCTCCCCATTTTCTTAATGGAATTATTATTTTTTGTGTGTTGAATTGTATAAGTTCTTTATATATTTGGGGTATTAACCCCTTATAGGATATATCATTTACAGATATCTTCCTCCCATTCAGTAGGTTGCCTTTTCATTTTGTTGATAGTCTCCTTCATTGTGTAAAAAGCTTTTTATTTTGGTGTAGTCTCAATAGTTTATTTTTGCTTTCGTTTCCCTTGCCTGAGGAGACATATCTAGAAAACTGTTGCTAAGGCTGATGTCAAAGAGATTACTGCCTATGTTTTCTTTTAGGAGTTTTATGGTTTCATGTCTTACATTTAGGTCTTTAATCCATTTTGAGTTTATTTTGTGTATGGTGTGAGAAAATTGTCCGGTTTCATTCTTTTGCATATAGCTGTCCAGTTTTCCCAACACCATTTATTGAAGCTGTCTTTTCTCATTGTGTATTCTTGCCCCCTTTGTTGAAGATTTATTGACCATATAAGCATGGGTTTATTTCTGGACTCTTTATCCTTTTCCCTTGATCTATGTGTCTGTTTTTTTTTTCTTTACCAGTATCATACTGTTTGATTATTTTAATTTTGTAGTGTATCTTGAAATCTGGGATTGTGATACCTCCTGCTTTGTTCTTCTTCCTCAAGATTACTTTGGCTATTTGGGATCTTTGTGCTTCCATAAACATTTTAGGGTTATTTGTTCTAGTTCTATAAAAAACGCTCTTGGCATTTTGATAGGGATTGCTTTAAATTTATAGATTGTTTTGGGTAATATGGGCATATTAATAGGGATTGTATTAAATCTGTAGATTGTTTTGGGTAATATGGGCATATTAACCACCGTCTGATTTTTGTTGACACTTGAATCAGAAATTATTTCCCAGTTTGTACTCTCACTAGCAAATATGGTACATCCCTTGTGCCACACCCTCACAACCCCTATACATATTAGCACTGATTTTAATCTTTGTAAATCTGATAGAAAAAGAGAATTCATTTTATTTTAATTTTAATTTCTTCACTTGTCAATTAAGCTTAACAACATTTGATATTTATTAGATATTTGCATTTCTGATTTCAATTTATTTCATTTTATTAGACCAAATTTCTGTTTGGGAGAGCTCATCTTTTCCTTTTGATACATATTATTTTATATATTAAAGATTTCTACCCTTTGCCTTGTATGTGTCAATGTTTTTTTCTTCATTCCTTATTTGTCTTTTAATTTTGGCCACTCTGAATGGGAGATTTTAAAGTTTATGTGGGGAAGTCTATCAGTCTTTTCTTTTATGCTTTTAACTACTGGCATTATTTTAGGTTCAAAAATATAAAGTATTATTTGTAAAATATCTCTTGCTATTTTGTGTGCTACTAAAATTCTTCCTGAGTAGAAGAAAGAGATTTTAGGTCCTTTTATACCATTTTTGTACACTAGTCATTTTGACCAGTAAAATGTCTAACTGTCTTTTATTTCTTATCTCCTCCCAATGTGTTAGTCCCATTTTATCAGTTTGACTTTGAGTTTTTGAAAGGGCCAAATTTTGTCTGACATTTGTTAATAATGTGCATTTATTGTTAGGTTTAAGTTAAGAAGATATGTGGAAAGGGATCCTTACACATGATACTCATTATTTTAATATTTCAGGAATTTAAACTCTTCATCTTAATTGACAGTTTTCTATCATCTTATCTCACAGATATATCCTTGTTCACATTCTTTAGGAGTAAAAGGCCTTGCCTCCAACTCCCCCATAACCAGATGTTATAGAGCTGAAGAGATATAAATTGGAATTCAAAGCTATCATGAAGCCAAAATTTGAGGGACCAAGATACTGAAGAGAAGGTGTGCCAGTCAAAGTCCAATAAAAGACAGAAACCACAGCAAAGATTTGATTGGGAGGAAAAAAGTACTATAGATTATTAATTAGGAACTGAAGGTAAAGTACTCAGAGGGATAAAGAGAATGCTGGAGAATATAGGAATAGCAGATGGTAGGGAGCAGCCACTATGTCTAGGGCTGAAAGAGAGTTCCCAAGAAAAGAATGGGATTGGAAGCATTCTCCCCCTGCCCACCCACCAGGTTGAAATTCAGATCTTGGTGAGGGTGTGACTATGGCCCATGGGATGGCATAAAGCTTTGCAGAGGTGCTTCTGGTGGGGATGGTGGGCAGGAGCCTGTTGCTGGGGGTAACAGTGAGCTTCACTGAGAAGCTGCCTGCTGGGTTACTGGTGAGATTTGCTGAAGGGTATGTACCACTAGTCTATCGTACGTCACTGGCAGGGTAGCTGCTTGCTGGTGAAGAAGCTTCCCACTGACAAGGAGGCAGCCAGCTGGCAGCCACAATGTGCACACCTGCAAACACAAAGCACTGGCATCAGAGTGATGAGCCCCTCCCCCTTACAGCATTCTTCCAGGCCCTCTGTGAAGAAGACTTAACATTGCACCACCTGGCAATGTAGAGATATTTATAAGGTCCAGCTTCAAAATCATAAAGCCAGTCTAAGAAGAATGGATTTATAAAAATGAGAACACTGATGACAAGCTGAAAAGTTTCACCTGAGAAGAAGAATTTATAAAAATAGCCATATGTAAACAGTAGAAATGGAAAGGAAAACTTTAATAGAAAATGAAGTAGATGCAATTAATGGTATATTATGAACAGCTGTTTATAGAATTAATAACCTAGAAGACAGAAATATATCTAGTGGAATATATCTAGATGGAAGTAAAGAAAGAAAAAAAAATGATACAACAAAACAGAAAAAAGACATGAGATAAGTGACATATAGATCAAGGGTCTTACATACTGTGTTAAGCAGTACTAGGAAGAAAAGAGAAAACAGGGCAAAAGCAATATTCGAAGAGATAATGAATGGTAGATACAATTTTTCTAAAACTGAAAGACATAAAACCACAAAATTGAGAGGCACTACAAACTCTAAGGAGGGAAAGTACAAAACAAAACACACAGAAGCATGTCATAGTAAAACATGAGAAAAAAAGGACAATGAGAAAATCTTAAAAGCAGACAGAAAATCACATTATATTCCAAAGGAATGAAAATGACAATGGAATAGCACTTTTGAAATGCTTAAAACAACTGCCAACCTAGAATTCTATTCCACTGAAAATTTTCTTCAAAAATTAAGATGTAATAAATGGAGAAGGACAGGCAAATCTGTGCAGAAGAGATCCAAATAATCTACTTAAGAACTTCATCCTCAAAGAAGGGAAGCATAACTCTTCGCTCCTTAAGTGTGGGCTGTGAATAAAGACTTCATTCCAAAGAATACAGTATGGAAAGAGAGATAAACAAGAGTAACTTAACAGTGGAGAAACCTGACAAACACTATGTCAGCCTGGGGATCAAGGTTGACATCAACCGTCCTAAGTCGTGTTGATAATATATATCTTTGATATGATGTCATGAAAATGTCACTTTACCTCTGTGATCTTCCTCCTGAAAACACATAATCCCAGTCTAATAATAAGAAAAACATCATAAAAACCCAAATTGAAAGACATTCTATAAAATACCTGACTAATAACTCCTCAAAAATATCAAGGTCACCAAAAGCAAGGAAAGCAGTAGAAACTGTCACAGTTAAAGAACCTAAGGGTACATGACAACTAATGTAATACAATAACCTGGGTGGGATCCTGCGTCACAAAGGGCATTAAGTAAAAACTAAGGAAACCCGAAAAATGTATGGACTTTAGTTAACAATAATGAATCAATATTGGCTTATTATCACAACAAATGTACCATTATTAATGTAAGATTTATAATAGTGGAATATGGAATATATGCGCTGTATTGGAACTCTGTACTATCTTTGCAGTTTTTTTCTGTAAAATCTAAAACTGTTCTAAAATTTTGTAAAAGGTTATTTAAAAATTAAAGTGAAAGAATATCGGTTCCTGACAAAAAAAATCTGAAAAAAAAAAAAAAGCCAGAAGATCCATATGAAAAGAAATACTAAAAGCAATTTCAGGCAGAGGGAATATTATTCCAGAAAGAAACACAGAAATGCAGGAAGCAGTAATGAATAGCAGAAAAGGTAAATATATGGATGTCTAAGTTGTTATTGACTATATAAAATAATAAGTCTTATAGGGTCTAAAGATCTGAAATTCAAAAGCATGATAACAATAACATAAAGGCTGGAAAAGCATAAATGGAGTTAAAATGTAAGTATCTAGCATTGCCAGGGAAGTGTTTTTTTAATATTTATATTAAGTACTAATTTATATTAAGTACTAATTTACATTAAGATTTAATAATAGATGTTTTAATATCTAGAGTAACCACTCAAAGAATAATAAAGGATATATAACTGACAATCTAATATACAGTGCAAATAGAACAGTAAAATAATAAATTTAAAAGGACAAAATAATAGAGAGCAAAAGTAACATAAAATATATAGAAATTTAGAAAAATAGTAAAATGATAACTTTAATCCAAATATGTCAGTAATTACATTAAAGTCAGTGATATAATAACCACAGCTTAAGGATATTGGAATATTTAAAATAACACATATAGATAGATATAAATACATGGATATAGTTTCTTGAATAGATGAATATAAAAAAGGTTAAAAGTAAAGTTTAGAACATAAAATGTCATGCAAACACAAACCAAAAGAAAACTGATATAGCTATACTAAGATCATTAAACCTCAACTTTAATGAAAGAAATATAGCTGGATCTAAAGGGGAACATTTTACAATAACAAAGGGTTAATTTGCTAGGAAGATGTGGCAATTCTAATTTTGTATGTCGCTTACAACAGAGCTTCAAAATATATAAAACACAACTTGCAGTCATAAAAGGACAAACGTAAAATCACGTAGGGAGATTGTACTATGCCACTTTCACTAACTGATACAACAAGCATATAAAAAAGACCTTAGGGCGCCTGGGTGGCTCAGTTGGTTAAGCGACTGCCTTCGGCTCAGGTCATGATCCTGGAGTCCCTGGATCGAGTCCCGCATCGGGCTCCCTGCTCGGCAGGGAGTCTGCTTCTCCCTCTGACCCTCCCCCCTCTCATGTGCTCTCTCTCATTCTCTCTCTCTCAAATAAATAAATAAAATCTTTTAAAAAAAAAGACCTTAAAGATATAACGATATGAAAAACATGATTAATAAACTTGACCTAATTAAATATACATATTTGTACATACTTGAAATATATATATAATATGTATATACACATAATATGTATATTGTGTATATACATACAGAAAACGTAGCACCTGAGAATTGTAGAATATATCTTATTTTCCAGTAAACATAGATTTTTTTAGCCAAAATTGACCATATGCTGGAATATAAAGCAAGCCTTAACAAATTTTGAAGAATTGAAGTCACGTAAGTTATACTATGTCCCCAGTGGAATTGATATAACATTTTATGCTAACAAGATGATTGGAAATGCCTCAAATCTTTGAAAAACCTTTAAGATATACCTCAAAATAACCCCAATAAGGGTTAATGTAGATTAGGAAATATTTTGAATTGAGTGATAACACATTATAACACAAGAAAACCTGTGGGATGCAGCCAATATTTTATTTTTAGGAAAATTTATATTACTGTGATATGCTCTCTCCAAGAAGGTTGCCATCAATATTTTAAGAACTGGACAAATGGACAAAATATTTGAACAAGCACTTCAACAAGATGTTATCTAAATGGCCAATAACATGAAAATGTGCTTAACCCAATTAATCATCAGGAAAATGCAAATTAAAAATTATAATATGATAATATTATGCACTCTCCAGAAGAGCAAAAATAAAACAAAAGAGAATATCCCAAATGTTGGCAGGGATGCATGAGTAGCATCTGGTATCTAATATACCATTGGAGAGAGTATAAATTAGAATAACTTCCTTAGAAGACTATTTGGCTATAATTACCAAAGCAAAGCATATCATACTTTTTGACCTAGCAATTCCAGTCCTAGATATATTACCCAATAGAAGTGCACATGTGAGTTCACTGAAGACATGTGTGAGAATGTTTATAACAGCATTCTTTATAATAACCCCCAAATAAGAAAATATCCAATTTCTCATCAGCTATAAAATGGGTATATTAAAATTGTGCTGTAGTTATAGAATTGTACAATATACAGGAATGAGAATGAACAAACTGCAAGTATATGCAAAAACATGTGTATATCTCATAAGCAAAATGCTGAATGAAAGAAGCGAGACACGGGGGTGACTGGGTGGCTCAGGGGCGCCTAGGTGGCTCAGTCAGTTAAGCATCTGCTTTTGGCTCAGGTCATGGTCCTGAGGTCCTGGGATCAAGCCCTGTGTCAGGCTCCCTGCTCATCAGAGAGTCTGCTTCTCCCTCTCCCTCTGCCTCCCCCTACTTGTGCTCATTCTCTCTCTCTCTCTCAAATAAATAATAAAATCTTAAAAAAAAAGAAAGAAACCAGACACACACACAAATACAGTATGATTCTGTTCAAAAAGACAAAACCTATAACCCGTAGTGATTAAACATGGGGCTAGTTGTTACCTTCAGCCAGGCAAGGTAATGTTCTCTTTAGTGTGGTTGCATTGGTATATTCTATATCTGAAAAACTCACTCAACAGTATACTTAGGATTTACATACTTTTCTGTGTCTATGGCACATTTCAATGAAAAGTCAACTAAAAACAAACAAAAGCAGTCTCAACACCTGCACAGCCATACCTCAGACCAAAGCAGTTAACATCCAGTCAGGATGAACTGTAGCTCACTCTGCCTGTCAGTTCTTTGCACCTTCAGCATCCGTGCTCTGCTCTCAGGGTTCCAGTGTCAAGACAACTCAGCCCCTCTTTTTCTGTGCTTCTACTTTGTCAGCTTCTTCTGCTCTTTCTGACTAACACATTCTCCTTCTCTCTCTCTGTCTCTCTCCCATTTTTACCTGCTCCTCCCCACTTCCTCCCTGCCCTTTCTACCCTCTCTCTCTTCCAGTTACACTCATCTCCTGAGGCAAAGATTTATTATGTCAGCTAGTGAACCTGTAGTAAAGGAGCCTCTTTTGAACAGAACCCACCACTATCAAACCTACAGATGTGTTGGGATACTTATTAGCTCTAAGTTGGATGGGAGATAGGATGAACCCTTATCTGTAAAGATAAGCTCTGACCCCAGGTTCAGAATGGGGTGTGGATGTATCCAGTACATGGACACAACCAAATCACACCTCCACCAGTCCTCAACCGCACCTGGATTTTAACCATTGGAAGCCCTGGAACTACTTTTCTACCTCTACCATGCTGCTCAGCACAATGCCAGATATATAGTGGGGGGTGCTCAATAGTTATTTATTTGAGAAGCCAGTAACAACATTTACTTAATGGACAAATAGGCAACCTAGTGTTCTGACTTACTGTGACTCTGTTCTCAATCTCACCCTCAAATGATGACTTGGATATGAAATTTCTGGACCTGTACTATAAGTCTCCAAATTCCATAAGACTAAACAACTCCTTAGTACAGTGTTCAAAAATATTTCAAATACCAAAGGCTATGACCTACCTTTCCCTTTACGTCAAAATTAGAGTGCATTAGCTCTAATTAAAATAAGATATTGTAGTGTTATTTCCTTTAATCTGAGGTCAAAGAATAATGTCATTCTGTGTTGGTACATTTTTAGGAGAGCCACCAAAGTCTTTTTATGTGTCTGGTTGGAGGAGGCTAATTCTGTTTAAATATTCAATTGCAGATGTAAACGAATGTGCCATTGACAATGATGGCTGTCAGAACCAATGCTGTGATACACTTGGCAGTTATTACTGCAAGTGTTAAGCTGGCCAGAAGCTGGAGGAAGATGGCAGAGGATGTGAAGGTAACCGTTAGGACTGTCTGCTTAAAGATAAGGAAAGAGAGAACATTTATGTAATGCAAAAGAGGGGGTTTGTCTTTTATCCAAAGCCAGTTGAAGTGCCTGTGTTGAATGTTGTCAAGAGCACAGATCTTCCTCTCATGTCTAGATTACAAAATTGTAACCCTAAGAACACTTCAAGTCGCTTATTATAGGAAACATATGATTATACGCTGGTTTGGTCGTGTCATGTTCTGATTATGTAATTTCAATCGTTCATTTAAATCCCTGGGTAAAGTACATATTTTTGAAAGCATTTCATTTAATTCTAAAGTAAAAAAATGGTGCTTATCCTAAAATACTCATATGTTGATACAATGGAAATGGAGGGGCGCAAAACCAACCACAGGCATAGTATTCTTGATACAGAATTCGCTTTTTTCACAAACTTCAATTTACTGTCTCCTTTTAAAATTAATTCCTGCCTTCCTTTATTTATTAATTCACCATTTGGTTGATTTGACAATCACTGAGTTCCTGCTCTTTAACAGGCATTATTCCATGTTCTGCGGATATAAAAATTAATGAGAAATAAATTCTGCCCTGAAGGAGTTTACTGATTAGAGGCAAAGATTGAAACATAAGCCAAAACCTTACAGAATGGTGTTCCAAGGCATGATAATATGGGGTTAAATGTGCTGGATTCAAAGAAACCTGGGTTAGAATCTCAGTCTCTCACTTAACAATTTAGGTAACCCTGCGAATGTTATTTAGTCTTGCTAAGACTCTTTCCTCATCTATAATTTCCTACCATCTTTAATGGTACTTTCTAAAATCACAAAAGTTGCCATGGGATCAAATAAGATAATATACCTAAAGCATTTATCATAGGGTGGTATATAGTGGGTGTTCAGATGATAACTATGAATTTTATTCCCATTTATGAACTCAGTTATTGCCCATATTGGGAATGTAATGGGGGCCAGAGACTGCTCCCTTTTCTTGTTCTCTAAGGAGAGATATCCAAATTAAAAGGAACCCTGTATGGGGGCGCCTGGGTGGCTCAGTCGTTAAGCGTCTGCCTTCGGCCCAGGTCATGATCCCAGGGTCCTGGGATCGAGCCCCGCATCGGGCTCCCTGCTCCGTGGGAAGCCTGCTTCTCCCTCTCCCGCTCCCCCCGCTTGTGTTCCCTCTCTCGCTGTGTCTCTCTCTGTCAAATAAATAAAAATCTTTAAAAAAAAATAAAAAATAAAAAAATAAAAGGAACCCTGTATGATGTCTTATAACTGTCCTTTCTGATCTCCCCCATGTAGTCATATTACTAAAATGCTAGAGCATTTTTTTTAGATCCCTTAGAAGTGTCTTTATTCTAACTATGTTTTCTCATGGACCTTATGAAAATCATGCTTATTTTTTACCTGTGATAATGTTTATTCCCGGTGGGGCATATGTGAATAAATTGGTAGGAGAAAACAAAATAAACAAGACATCCAGCTGAAGGCAACTGGGGCTGAGGCTGCAGGTTTGACTGGGACTGCCAACACAAGACAAGTGTGAGTATGTTAGGATTTATCAAATTCTCAGGAAGCAGTGTGGCTCAGTCCCTTCTGGCAAGTTCTGGCAGGCAGCAACAAGAAAGGCCCCAGGTGAGCAGGCAGGTATTCAAAGGCAACTGCCCTCTGGGCCTTCCTAAGATAGGCGTCACCCCAAGAAAGGTCCTCTGGCGGGAAGAGTATAAATTAATAAAGGCAAGCCAGGCTCCTTTCATTCAAGGGAGATAATCTTTATTACTGATGAGATTATCTGTCAGTGGTGTTCTCGCTATTGATTCAATATCCGAGAACAGGAGGATTCAAGGACCCCGTGGTGTCCAAATGAAAAGTGGGACAGTGACTGCTGAAGACAGCATGGTCTACATGATGAGAATATTCATTGTCATGACCCTTCCCTTCCCTGACAGGCAGCGATCTCTTTGTTTCTTTCGGCTGAGTATTGTTATCACTGTCATCCTTATTATAGATATATTTGAAGTGCCCAGCACAGCAATTAGCCGGTGGTAGGTATAACAATTGCAATTATGTTTATAATAACTATTAGGCTAATAAGTCATGATAAACTTTGTACCCACTAATTCATTTACATGCAATTATCTCATATTTAATTGAAGTTAGTTACTCTTCATATAATCGTCAAAACATTTAGAGAAGTGATTTCCATGGTTTCGCTTAACCCATGTCCTTTTGCACAGACTGAGTAAGAGCAAGGTCAGGATTTGTGAGAATCAAGAGTGTGACCCTGAGCTAACTTTGACTTCCTACTTAGCGAGATGCAGCCTTGGGATGGTGGTACGGAGTGGAACATGCACCACAGTAAAGAACCAGCTCACAGTCTCCTACTTCTCATGATCTTTTCCTGTTCACTTCCTTAAATGGCTGGTAGACATGGTGATGCTAGAGAACCAGCTTGCTTGATTGTTGAACATACAGTGATCCCAGATTTGTTTACATACATAATTAAATAAAAAATAATAGAGGTCATTTTGAAATTGGGTGTATTCTAAAGCCACTGCAAATGAGCATTTCAATTCATGTGAGTGCGCTAATGAGTCATTCATATTTATTTACTGGATGGTAACAGTAAGTGTTGGTTGGTTTCAAAAACCATTATATTGAATGCTACAGATATAGAATTAAAGTCATTTGAAAAGACTTTTTTTTGCATTAATATAAGTTGAATGTAACTTATTTGAATTGCTTTTTAAAATACCGATCAACACATTTGTTGAACTATTAAAATAAATCTAGAGTCTACTTGTCAATGGAAATGAAATATTTGTAAGTGGCCTTGTTGGCTAATCTTACTTTTTAACCTTTTCTCTAAAGAGCTATAAACTTGTGGAGAAGGCTTCTGACTAGCTCAGTTGCATGGGATCCCCTTTTCTCAGGCATAGCTTTGAACTTAAAGCACAGCTTCTATTTCACATGGCAGATAGGTTATTGTAAGGTGTAAATTAAAAAGGAAAATAAAGAGGGGAAAGAACTGCCTACTAGTGGACACTGTGGTATATGGTGTGTGCATGTATATACATATATGTACAGATACATATACGTATACATGTTTTTGATGTATATGTACAGATACATATATGTATACATGTCTTTCTTTAATGTGTCAACTCAGATTATAATCTTTATAGCATTTCATATATATAACCGTCTTTGCATTTCAGGAAAAAAATGCAACTGGATTTAATATTTTATTTGCTACTAAATCCAATTTGCAATTATTTTATTTAGGATTTTTACATTCATAACCATGAGTGAAATAGGCCAGTAATTTGTTTCTCATATGTTTTTTATGGTCGTGGTTCTCAACTGGAGTGATTTTGTGCCTCAGAGACATTTGGTAATGTCTGAAGACATTAATTTTCACAACCCAGAGTAAGGGGTACTGTTGGCATCTAGTGCGCAGAGGCCAGGAAACTGTTAAACATCCCCTTGTTCTGTTACTTTGATTATACACTTTTTAGACCCTTGCGTTCTCTATCACAGCTGCTTTCATCTGTTCCATTTTCTTTTCTCTCTTTACTGCCTATGCTCAACTAGTTTACTGAGTTTCAAATATCAATAATTTAACTTTACAGTTTTAAAAGTCTTATTTTTCTTAAATCTGTAGGTTTCTTTCTATTGTATGCTCATGTTTATAATAATATCCTTTTCCTTTATTGTTTCACACATAGCTACATTGTGTATCTGCTTCCAATACCTGTGGTTCTTGTTGGGAGGTCTAAATCTATTATTTCTTCTTTCTGGGCCTTTAGTTACACTCTCTTTCCTTTCCTGTTGTATATACTTCTGGTATAGAACTCACAGAGCACTGTACTTATTTACACAGTTGTACTGTCTCTTAGATTGGGAATATCTTCTGGGAAAAGGCCATGTCTTATCATGTCTTACCACTTTATCATCCCTAGTTAACAGGTGTCTAGTACCTAGCAGAATTCCATAAATGCTGATTGAATGAATGAATGGATAGATGAACATCCATCCATTCAAATATAAATGCATGAGGCATACAATCAGTATACCTTTATTCATTTCCTTATCTACAGATTCTAATCATGCTGGGTTTGTCACTTAAAGTCTGCCTAGTTAAACCATTTGGTTATCAGCAGGTCTTTGTGTAAATATTTGCTGATAACAAGTCTGTTTCATTTGAAAAGGTAAATCACATTTTTACTTCTAGAGGGCAAATCAAAGTCTTATAGCTTAGTTTGAACTTTCTGAAATTTCTCTATGTGGCTTTTCTAAGTTATTGGTGCAGCATTATAACTAGTGTGACTCTCTGAGCATAGTAGTCCCATGAAGTCAAAGATTTTTTTCTAAATAAAATAGTAACTAACATTACAGTATTTTTAATAAGTGAACTGATAATAAACACTGATTCAACATTTGAGATAAATTTACATTTGGGAGAAATAAATGGACATAAAAGTATATTGTTTAATGAATTGATGGTTAAAATATTTAAAAGTAATTTTGATAATATTTTGAGCCATTTTTTCCCTGAAAAACATTAGAAATGATAATATGAATAAGCGAGAATGTAACTCGGTATGCCATTGTCATGGAATTATAGAATTTTTGGCTAAAAAAGGCTTCTCTAGGTGGAATCCCAGGGAAATTAAATTATTTGAGCCAGCTTAAAATGCTAATTGGTGGACAAAGTGACACTAGAAGCCAAGCTTTCTTATTTCCTTTCTATGGTTATTGATAGCCAACATGAAGTGGATACAGATCGGGTTAATCAGAACCATGGAGTCACAGCACTACAAGAGTCCCAGAGACCTTCAACTCTCAGAGGCCATGACCAACAGAGGAGGGAAATGAAGACCTGGAGAAATTGACTGATTTCCTCCAAGTCTCAGGCTATTTGTAGAGCTAGGAATAATCCTGTTCTCCTTTTCCCAACTGCCATTCTACTGATCAATCTGGTCAGTAAACATTCATTGGGCAACTACTATGTGCTCAGCACTGTGTTGCACAATTTGAGAATATTGAAGTACTACAAAATACGGTTTCTTCTGTCATAGGTTTTCAGTATCATTACAAATCCTAGATATAAGATTATTTTGTGATAAAGAAAGTGCAAGTAATTTTATTGTATGCTTTGAGAGTTCATGCAGGCCAGCTCTTTGCCTCCAAGCAGCACTGTATCTAAACCAGCTGGTGGTTTATCCTGATATCAGAGATCTCCAAAGGAGGAGGTTCTGCAAATCTTTTCCATAGTCTGTTTAATAACCCTTGCTATTGGGAAAGCCTTTCTGATGTGTAATCTATATTCCTTCGGTTTAAGTGTAAGTTTAAGCCTTTTGATTTTACTGTCTTCTTAGTTCAGAAAGACTTAGCTAATCAGAATCCTCCCTTACAATAATTCTTCTCACTACTGTGCCCCTTCTCAACTTAGTAAAAATGTGCACCCAAAACCAGAGGCTGTTGGCACTTTAAGAAAAAATATTGTCATCTATCTACCTATCTATCTATCTATCTATCTATCTATCTATCTATCTATCATCTATCATCTATCTATCCATCTGTCAAACCTTGTATCCACCCACATACATAAATGCATACATATTTGGTTTTGAGTTCATAAAATTCACTTGAAGAAATTATTAAGGATTTATCTACTTCTGTGCATTTCTTCTCTTAATAGTCATCTATAAGGGGACTTCAGAACTTCTGCTGGTGTTAGGTAGTAGTAGTACTTCCCTGACTTCCAGGAGTTGACAGTATATTGGGATGATATAAATGGAGAACAGTTTGAGAAAATTCCCATACAGTCTTTCCTCATAAACTTAAAAAAAAAAAAGTTATCCTTTTTGAATTTATCAAGACATATTTACAATATGGAATTCATTATGTTTAAAAGCTTGAATCACTTAAAATTCTTGGGATTTATCATAGTTAATGCATAAATGTATGAAAATTTTCTTCCTTTTCACCCATCCACCCATCCATTCATTCACCAAACATGTGTATGACCCATCCACTGTGGACCATGTTAAAGAGCATGCACTTTGGGTTTAAATATTGACAGACATTAACTAACTCTGAAGCTTAGAACAAGTTACTTAATATCTGTGGGCTTTCTCTTCTTCATTTATAAAACCAGAATCATTCTACCTAACCTGATATAGACTGAAAGATGAAATGAGATGTTGTATGAAAACAACTTGGTGGTGGAAAAGCCTCCTTTCCCCTACTGCATGACCATAGAAGAGCGATATTCATTAGTCTAACAATCCTGACATCTCTCTGCCTCCTCCTCACTGCCTTCTTTCCAGAGGAGAAAGAACAAATTATCTCACTGGCAAGTTTGAAGAAGCAAGCTATATGTTTGGGGAAAGAAACTGTAGAATTTAACCCGCCTTCTTATCTCCTCTTTAGGATCTGCAAATGCCTGCAGAAAGTTCTCATTCTGGTCTTCTCTGCTATGATATATGTTTAACAAGAGCAGAACCCCACATGGGGAAGAGTAAGGTTTTTCAGCTACACCTATAACCAGGTGAGAGCATTTGCCGAACTCTGCATATGTTTTTAGGAAGCCCACTGTTGCTACACCCCTAAATATTCTCCAGTTTCAACTGTTAGAAAAATAAAGCTGATATTTTATCTACATCTGCTTATGTTGGATTAGATCTCAATTAATGCAAAAGTAAGGCAGGGAACACAAGTTTGTTATTATACCCTTTCATATACTAACACCTTGCATTTGCCTAATGCATAATACATGCTCAAGAAATTTTCTTTCTTTCCTCATTTTAAAATTTCCTCCTATGTCATATGTTGCTGAAGATAAAAATATATGTAAGGTTGTCTTTCTCTCTCCAAGGAGCTTCCAGTTCAACAAAAGATTTAAGATGGATGAACAAACAGCTGCAGTATAAAATAGCAGGAGTAAATATAAGGCAGGTGCAAGCAAAGTGCTATGGGAATTAACCAGACAAAGAGATAACCCACCATTGAATCAAAATAGGCTGTAAGGAACAGGGATAGACACTAATCATTCAGTCCTGGGACTGAACAACACTCCTTCCATTTCTTTAGTTTCTTTAAAAAATTCCCAATTGGTGTACTATTGTCAGTCTTCTCTTTTGTTTGACTTAGGAAGGCATCTAAGATTTTAACAGCAAAGCTGACACTGCCACACCCACAATCCTTCTCTGTAGAAAGTCTAAGGGTATACTTAAGTATCTGTGTCTTTTAGGCTAGAGAGAAAACCACACATATAAATCAAATCTGAAACTTTGCTATGAAAGGGGAAATCCACTTTTTCTCTTTTTAAGTTAATCTTTTAAATGAAGCCCATCATTTCAACACCTCAGCTTTCAGCTAACTCTTACAGTCAAAAGTGTATTTGGTAGTGAGGCAAACTGGAAGAGACTGTAACTGATATAAATTCTCCAAGATGAGCTGACTCACTTTCCAAATTTCATTAGGGGCATACAGATTTATGGCAGTTATAGCTTCAATGGTAGTGCCAAAAGAGAAAGACCAGAGAAAAGAGGTCCCAGAAGTCTGTGGGTGACAAGCAAGACATCTCTCCCAGGGGCCTCGTGTTCTTAGTATGCCAGGACAAAAATTAACCAACCACAAACCTACTATTTCAGTAGCTCCTGCCACTTGCTAAAACAATGAAGGAGAAGCAGCCAATCAAGGCAAATTGCTGTGTGGAAGTGTCTGGGAATGGTGGGCAGCAAGGGAGCTTCTTTCCAAAGTTTGGATCATGGCCCTTAAATTTTGCCTTATATCAAGAGCATAACGTAAGTTTAGTATTCTTTGTTTTAATTGAAGCATAGTTGCTATACAATGTCAGCAATGTTATATTAGTTTCAGGTGTACAACCTAATGATTCAACAATTCTTAATATTACGCTATGCTCACCACAGTAAATATAGTTACTGTCACCAAACAACATTATTGCAATATTTTTGACTATATTCCCTATGCTGTACTATTTTTCACCCCCATGACTTGTTTATTTTATAAGTGGAAGTTTGTACCTCTTAATCCCCTTCACTTATTTCACCCACACTCTTGCTCCCTCCCCTGTGGCAACCACCAGTTTGCAGTTTGTTCTCTGTATTTATAATTCTGCTTCTGTTTTTTGTTTATTTGTTTGTTCATTGTCTAGTAATGTAATTCCACATGTAAGTGAAATCATGCAGTATTTTTCTTTATCTGTCTGACCTATTTTATCTAGTGTAATACCCTCTAGGTTTATCCATGTTGTCACAAATGACAAAATATCATTCTTTTTTAGAGTTCAGTAATATTACTTTGTGTGTGTGTGTGTGTGTAAGTAATATCATTTATATCTATTTATCTAGCAGTGGACACTTAGGTTGTTTCCATATCTTGGCTATTGTAAATAACACTGCAATAAACATAGGGGTGTATAAATCTTTCTGAATTAGTGTTTTCATTTTCTTTGGGTAGTGGTGGAATTACTGGATTATATGGTATTTTTCTCTAACAATCCTGAATGATAACCTTGTCAGGTAGAGTAGTCCTTTTTTTTTTCCACTGGGCCTCAAAGAGAAGCACTTGGGCCCCCCAAGAGCAGTGGCAGGGGAGTATTCTTAATTGTAGGGTTTGTTCCTTTCAGCACTTTGAATATATTATGCCACTTTTTTGTGACCTGAAAAGTTTCTGCTGAAAAATCAGCTGATAGCATGTTGGGGTTTCCCTTGTACCTAATTATTTCTCTCTTGTTGCTCTTAAGATTCTCTCTTTATCTTTAATTTTTGACATTTGAATTATTATGTGTTTTGATGTAGACCTCCTTGGGTTCATCTTTTTTTTTTAATTATGTTATGTTAATCACCATACATTACACCATTAGTTTTTGATGTAGTGTTCCATGATTCATTGTTTGCGTATAACACCCAGTGCTCCATGCAGTACGTGCCCTCTTTAATACCCATCACCAGGCTAACCCATCCCCCCACCTCCCCTCTATAACCCTCAGTTTGTTTCTCAGAGTCCATAGTCTCTCATGGTTCGTCTCTGCCTCTGATATCCACCCCCTTCATTTTTCCCTTCCTGCTATCTTCTTTTTTTTTTCAACATATAATGTATTATTTGTTTCAGAGGTACAAGTCTTTGATTCACCAGTCTTACATAATTCACAGTGCTCACCATAGCACATACCATCCCCAATGTCTATCACCCAGCCACCCCATCCCTCCCACCCCCCACCACTCCAGCAACCCTCAGTCTGTTTCTTGAGATTAAGAATTCCTCATATCAGTGAGGTCATATGATACATGTCTTTCTCTTATTGACTTATTTCGCTTAGCATAATACCCAATAGTTCCATCCACGTCATTGCAAATGGCAATATTTCATTCCTTTTGATGGCTGCATAATATTCCATTGTATATATATACACCACATCTTCTTTATCCATTCATCTGTCGATGGACATCTTGGCTCTTTCCATAGTTTGGCTATTGTGGACATTGCTGCTATAAACATTGGGGTGCACGTACCCCTTTGGATCACTACATTTTTATCTTTGGGGTAAATAATAGAGCAATTGCTGGGTCATATGGTAGCTCTATTTTCAACTTTTTGGAGAACCTCCATACTGTTTTCCAGAGTGGCTGCACCAGCTTGCATCCCTACGAACAGTGTAGGAGGGTTCCGCTTTCTCCACATCCCCGCCAACATCTGTCGTTTCCTGACTTGTTAATTTAAGCCATTCTGACTGGTGTGAGGTGGTATCTCATTGAGGTTTTGATTTGGATTTCCCTGATGCCGAGCGATGTTGAGCACTTTTTCATGTGTCTGTTGTCCATTTGGATGTCTTCTTTGGAAAAATGTCTGTTCATGTCTTCTGCCCATTTCTTGATTGGATCATTTGTTCTTTGAGTGTTGAGGTTGATAAGTTCTTTATAGATTTTGGATACTAGCCCTTTATCTGATCTGTCATTTGCAAATATCTTCTCCCATTCTCTCAGTTGTTTTTTGGTTTTGTTGACTGTTTCCTTTGCTGTGCAAAAGCTTTTTATCTTGATGAAGTCCCAGTAGTTCATTTTTGCCCTTGCTTCCCTTGCATTTGGAGATGTTTCTAGGAAGAAGTTGCTGCAGCTGAGGTCGAAGAGGTTGCTGCCTGTGTCCTCCTCAAGGATTTTGATGCACTCCTGTCTCACATTGAGGTCTTTCAACCATTTTGAGTCTATTTTTGTGTGTGGCATAAGGAAATGGCCCAGTTTCATTTTTTTGCATGTGGCTGTCCAATTTTCCCAATACCATTTGTTGAAGAGACTGTCTTTTTTCCATTGGAGATTCTTTCCTGCTTTGTCGAAGATTAGTTGACCATAGAGTTGAGGGTCCATTTCTGGGCTCTCTATTCTGTTCCAATGACCTATGTGTCTGTACCATACACATGTGCCAGTACCATACTGTCTTGATGATGACAGCTTTGTAATAGAGCTTGAAGTCCAGAATTGTGATGCCACCAGCTTTGCTTTTCTTTTTCAACAGTCCTCTGGCTATTGGGGGTCTTTTCTGGTTCCATACAGATTTTAGGATTATTTGTTCCATTTATGAAAAAAGTTGATGGTATTTTGATAGAGATTGCATTAAGTGTGTAGATTGCTCAAGGTAGCATTGACATCTTCACAATATTTGTTCTTCCAATCCATGAGCATGGAATGTTTTTCCATTTCTTTGTGTCTTCCTCAATTTCTTTCATGAGTATTTTATAGTTTTCTGAGTACAGATTCTTTACCTCTTTGGTTAGATTTATTCCTAGGTGTCTTATGGTTTTGGGTGCAATTGTAAATGGGATCAACTCCTTAATTTCTCTTTCTTTTGTCTTGTTGTTGGAGTATAGGAATGCCACTGATTTCTGTGCATTGATTTTATAGCCTGCCACTTCCTGAATTCCTGTATGAGTTCTAGCAGTTTTGGGGTGGAGTCTTTTGGGTTTTCCACATAAAATATCATATCTTCTGCAAAGAGTGAGAGTTTGACTTCTTCTTTGCTGATTTGGATGCCTTTTATTTCTTTTTGTTGTCTGATCGCTGTGGCTAGGACTTCTAATACTATGTTGAATAGCAGTGGTGATAGTGGACATCCCTGCCATGTTCCTGACCTCAGGGGGAAAGCTCTCAGTTTTTCCCCATTGAGAACGATATTCGCTGTGCGTTTTTCATAGATGGCTTTTATGATATTGGGGTATGTCCCCTCTATGCCTATACTCTGAAGAGTTTTGATCAAGAAAGGATGCTGTACTTTGTCAAATGCTTTTTCTGCATCTATTGAGAGGATCATATGATTCTTGTTCTTTCTTTTATTAATATATTGTATCACATTGATTGATTTGTGGATGTTGAACCAACCTTGCAGCCCAGGGATAAATCCCACTTGGTCGTGGTGAATAATCCTTTTAATGTACTGTTGGATCCTATTGGCTAGTATTTTGGTGAGAATTTTTGCATCCATGTTCATCAGGGGTATTGGTCTGTAATTCTCCTTTTTGATGGGGTCTTTGTCTGGTTTTGGGATCAAGGTAATGGTGGCCTCATAAAACGAGTTTGGAAGTTTTCCTTCCATTTCTATTTTTTGGAACAGTTTCAGAAGAGTAAGTATTAATTCTTCTTTAAATGTTTGGTAGAATTCCCCTGGGAAGCCATTGGCCCTGGGCTTGTGTTTGTTGGGTGATTTTTTATGACTGCTTCAATTTCTTTAGTGGTTATATGTCTGTTCAGGTTTTCTATTTCTTCCTGGTTCAGCTTTGGTAGTTGATACATCTCTAGGAATGCATCCCTTTCTTCCAGATTATCTAATTTGCTGGCATATAGTTGCTCATAATATGTTCTTATAATTGTTTGTATTTCTTTGGTGTTGGTTGTGATCTCTCCTCTTTCATTCATGACTTTGTTGATTTGGGTCATTTCTCTTTTCTTTTTGATAAGTCTGGCCAGGGGTTTATCAATCTTGTTAATTCTTTCAAAGAACCAGCTCCTAGTTTTGTTGATCTGTTCTACTGTTCTTTTGGTTTCTATTTCATTGATTTCTGCTCTGATCTTTATTATTTCTCTTCTCCTGCTGGGTTTAGGCTTTATTTGCTGTTCTTTCTCCAGCTCCTTTAGGTGTATATTTAGATTGTATATTTGAGACCTTTCTTGTTTCTCGAGAAAGGCTTATATTGCTATATAGTTTCCTCCTAGGACTGCATTGCTGCATCCCAAAGATTTTGAACAGTTGTGTTTTCATTTTCATTTGTTTCCATGAATTTTAAAATTCTTCTTTAATTTCCTGGTTGACCCATTCATTCTTTAGTAGGATGCTCTTTAGCCTCCATGTACTTGAGTTCTTTCTGACTTTCCTCTTGTGATTGAGTTCCACTTTCAAAGCATTGTGGTTTGAAAATAATCAGGGAATTGATCCCAATCTTTTGGTACCAGTTGAGACCCAATTTGTGACCTAGGATGTGATCTATTCTGGAGAATGTTCCATGCACACTAGAGAAGAATGTGTATCCTGTTGCATTGGGATGGAATGTTCTGAATATATCTGTGAAGTCCATTTGGTCCAGTGTGTCATTTAAAGTCTTTATTTCCTTGTTGATCTTTTGCTTAGATGATCTGTCCATTTCAGTGAGGGGGTGTTAAAGTCCCCCACTATTATTGTATTGTTATTGATGTGTTTTTTTGCTTTTGTTATTAATTGGTTTATATCATTGGCTGCTCTCATGTTAGGAACATAGATATTTACAATTGTTAGATCTTCTTGTTGGATAGACCCTTTAAGTAGGATATAGTGTCCTTCCTCATCTCTTATTATAGTCTTTGTTTGAAAATCTAATTGGTCTGATATAAGGATTACCACCCCACCTTTCTTTGATATTCATTAGCATGGTAAATGGTTTTTCACCCCCTCACTTTCAATCTGGGGGTGTCTTTGGTTCTAAAATGAGTCTCTTGCAGACAGCATATTGATGGGTCTGGTTTTTTTATCCAATCTGATAGCCTGTGTCTTTTGATTGGGGCTTTTAGCCCATTTACATTCAAGGTAACTATTGAAAGATATGAATTTAGTTTCATTGTATTGCCTGTAAGGTGACTGTTACTGTATATTGTCTGTGTTCCTTTCTGGTCTATGTTACATTTAGGCTCTCTCTTTGCTTAGAGGGCCCCTTTCAAGATTTCTTGTAGGGCTGGTTTCGTGTTTGCAAATTCCTTTAGTCTTTATTTGTCCTGGAAGCTTTTTATCTCTCCTTCTGTTTTCAATGACAGCCTAGCTGGATATAGTATTCTTGGCTGCATATTTTTCTCATTTAGTGCTCTGAATATATCATGCCAGTCCTTTCTGGCCTGCCAGGTCTCTGTGGATAGGTCTGTTGTCAGTCTAATGTTTCTACCATTGTAGGTTACAGATCTCTTCTCCTGAGCTGCTTTCAGGATTTTCTCTTTGTCTCTGAGACTGGTAAGTTTTACTATTAGATGTCGGGGTGTTGACATATTTTTATTGATTTTGAGGGGGGTTCTCTGTGCCTCCTGGATTTTGATACCTGTTTCCTTCCCCAAATTAGGGAAGTTCTCTGCTATACTTTGCTCCAATATACCTTCTGCCCCTCTTCCTTCTTCTTCTGGGATCCCAATTATTCTAATATTGTTTCATCTTATGGTATCACTTATCTCTCGAATTCTGCCCTTGTGATCCAGTAGTTGTTTATCTCTCTTTTTCTCAGCATCTTTATTTTCCATCATTTGGTCTTCTATATCACTAATCTCTCTTCTGCCTCATTTATCCTAGCAGCTAGAGCCTCCATTTTTGATTGCACCTCATTAATAGCCTTTTTGATTTCGACTTGGTTAGATTTTAGTTCTTTTATTTCTGCAGAAAGTGTTTCTCTAATATCTTCTATGCTTTTTTCAAGCCTAGGTAGTATCTTTAAAATCATCATTCTGAACTCTAGTTCCAACATCTTACTAATGTCCATATTGATTAAATCCCTGGCAGTCAGTACTACCGCTTGTTCTTTTTTTTGAGGTGATTTTTTCCATCTTGTCATTTTGTCCAGAGGAGAATAGATGAATGAGAGAACAAAATGCTAACAGGGTAACAATGACCCCAGAAAAATATACTCTAAACAAATCAGAAGAGACCTGAAACTGGGGGAAAAGAAAGGGAAAGAAAGAAAAAAGAAAAAAGAAAAAAAGAGAAAGAGAAAGATAAAAAACAACAAACAAAGAAACAAACAAAAACAAAAACAGAATATGATCAAATATGATCAGGCTGGTGCATAGATCAGTGCCACACACTAGATTTGGGGCGTATTTTGGTCTGTTAGAAGAACGTGCCTCCCAAAATTAAAGAAAGAAAACCTTATATATGTACAAAAATAAGGGTAAATACAATGAAGGGATGGAATATGACTGTAAAGATGAAAATTATAAAAGATTTTATAAAAGGAATTGATAAGATAAGAAGTTGGTTGAAAAAAGAAATAAGAGGATTAAAAAAAGGGGAGAGAATGTGATCAGGCAGGAGACTAGAACAAAGCCATATACTAGAGATTTAGGGTATATTTTGGTCTATTAGAAGAAACTATATCCCAAAATTTTAAAGACAGAACAACTTATATATATATACCAAAAATAAGGTTAACTACTATGAAGGGATAGAATATGACTCAAAAAATGAAAAATAAAAAAGACTTTTTAAAAAAGGGATTGATAAGATGTTGGTTGAAAAGGGAAAAAGAAAAATTCAAAAAGGAAATTAAAAAAATTAACTTTGAAAGACTAAAAAATCATGGGAAAAAAGCCATGAATTCTATGTGCCGTATTCCCCTAGTGCTGGAGTTCTGCCATTCTCATTGATCAGTAAACTTGGTCTTGCCTGGCTATTCTTGCTGGGAAAGGGGCCTGTTGCTGCGGTTCTTCAAATGTCCTTGCGGGTGGTGGAATTGCCCGGTCCTTGCCAGGGGCCGAGCTAAGTAATCTCTCGGGTTTGCTCTCAGGAACTTTTGTTCCCTGCAAGCTTTCTGTACAGCTTTGGAGGATGAGAGTGAAAATGTCAGCCTCCCAGTCTCCACCCTGGAGGAGCCAAGAACTAAGGGCCCTACTCCTCAGTGAGCCCCCAGATAAAAGCAGCCAGTCACTCTGGTCTCCCCGGTCTCCGGCCACACTCCATGCTCACCCGGCCTGTGACCGAGCGTGCTCACCCTACCTGTGATTGAGCATTTCTATCTCTGGTTCATGACCCCCTGTGGAGTCTCCAGACCCAGCAGATCCCTGCAGTGCACTCCCACGCCGCTCCTCCCAGGGGAGGAAGGGGAGTCTCCCCAGATCTGCCATTTGTTGGGTCCCTGCTGGAGGAGTAGTTGCCCGACTGTGCCGTGGATCACGGTTTATGGCAACCCTGAGCTGAGAGCCCACGCCTTGGCTCCTTCTCTGCAGCCAGCTTCTCCGCTCCAATACCTGGGAGCTCTGCCACACTCAGGCACCCCCATTCTTTCTGTGACCCCGAGGGTCCTGAGACCACACTGTCCCAGCGAGGGTTCCACCCCCACTTAGCCACTGGAGTGACGTCCCTCAGCGGAGCAGACTTCTAAAATTTCCGATTTTATGTTCCACTGCTCTATCACTTGCCGGTAGCGGCTGACGGAGGCTCCCTCCCCCGCCATATATCTTCGCGAATATCACCTCAGATTCACTTCTCTGCATGTCCTACCTTCTAGAAAGTGGTCGCTCTTCTGTTCATAGGGTTGCTGCTATTCTTTTCTTGGATCTCCTGTTGAGTTCATAGGTGTTCAGAATGGTTTGATCCCTATCTAGCTGAATTCCTGGGACCAGACGAAATTTAGGTCTCCTACTCGTCCCTAGATTATTTTCGTCCTCCTTGGGTTCATCTTATTTGGAACTCTCTGTTATTCCTGGACCTGTATCTGGGTGTCTGTTTTCTTCCACAGGTTAGGGATGCTTTTAGGTATTATTTCTTCATATATGTTTTCTGCCCCTTTCTCTCTCTGTTCTCCTTCTGAGACCCCTATAATCCAAATGTTAATATGCTTGATTGTTGTCTTAGAGATCCCTCAACCTGTCTTCATTTAATTTTTTTTTTCTCTTTGCTCTTCAGCTTAGGTGCTTTTCATTACCCTGTCTTCCATATCACTGATCTATTGTTCTGCATCCTAATCTGTTGAATTGCTGAATTAGTGTAGTTTTCATTTCAGTTACTGAATTATTCAACTCTGATTTTTTTATTGTTATTATTTTTATTTCTTTGTTAAAGTTCTCACTTAGTTCATCCATTCTTTTCCCAAGTCCAGTGAGCATCATTATGACCATTACTTTGAACTCTTTATCAGGTAAGTTGCTTATCTCCATTTCATTTAGTTCTTTTTCTGAAGTTTTGTCTCATTCTTTTGCTTGGAGAATATAAGTCTGTCCCCTCATTTTATTTGACTTTCTGTGTTTGTTTCTCTGAATTAGTCAAATATACCTCTGTCTCCTCATTTTATTTGACTTTCTGTGTTTATTTCTATCAATTAGATCAAACAGCTACTTATAGACTTGCCGGAATAGCCTTGTGTAGGAACATCCTTGTATAGACTACATGTGCCTGGCAGCTTTGGCTAGCTAGCTGGAGATGTAGTGAGCATGAGCTGGGGGTCCTGAGGCACTCCACACTGGGGTCATTCTGGTTGGATGGCTGGAGCCAAAGTGGGCATGAGTCAGGAGGTCCAGGGTCTCTCCATGTAGAGGGTACCCTGGTGGGACAGCTTCAGCTGAAGTGCGCATAGTCTGGGATTTCCAGGGCATTCTGCACAGAGGTGACTATGGCAGGGTGGCTGCAGCCCAAGTAGGCTCTCTGCACATTGGGGGTGCCCTAGACAGTCATCTCCACCTGAAGGAGTTATGGGCATGGAGTATCCTGGGATTCTCTGCACCTGGGTCACCTTGGTGAGATGGCTTGAATTGTCTTGAGTGAGCACTGTCCAGGGGGATGCTGGGGCTACCTTATGTGGTCTCCTTGGGGGAACAAATGGGGCTGGTGTGGGCTAGGGTCCCAGGGTTCACTGAGGCAGCAGGCTGGCCAGGGCATTATACCCTGTTCTCATCTGTTCTATGGAGGTGGAGGCAGAACATAAACAATGGTGCTTGCCTGCCCCTCTGTGCCCAGAGAGTGTTTCTAATTGCTCCCTCACCATTTGGCAGAGCTTCAGGATTGGTTCCTTTATATTCTAGTTGCTCCTTTAAACCTTGGCTTTTTTTTCTATGCCCCAGGGTATCTAGGGCTGATGTGGGCAAGGGGTCTGGGACTCATTGAGGTTGCAGGATGGGTAGGGTGCCCAGAGTCTGCTCCCATCTGCACTATCAAGGTGGAGCAGGAATATAAACCATGGCACTAGCCAGTGCCTCTGACCCTCCACTGTTTGGTGGAGGCTTAGTTCCTTAGTTCCTTTATATTCCAGTTGCCCTTTTAAAATGCAGCTTTTTTCTGTGCCCCAAGGCAGATGAATCTGTTCACTGTCCTTCAGTACTGTCTCTCCCTGGGGCAGCTTGCAATGTCCGGGGTGGGAATCTTTTCATTACCATTTCTCCATCTCTCCTGCTGTTCTCTGTGAGGTTCCTCTATCCTTTGTTGTGCAAAAGCTGTTGAGTCAGCCTTTAGTTTTTTCTCAGGAGGAATTGTTCTATATGTAGGTATGGATCTGGTGTATCCATGGAGGAGGTGAGTTCAGAGTCTTCCTACATCACCATCTTGGACCCTCCCCTGAAGTTTAACGTCCTTAAGAATACAATTTTTTAGTTTAATTCACAATTACTTTGAGTTTCTCTACTCAGTCATTTAAAAAAGCAGATCTTTTTGAAAGATTATATAGTATTTTTCATTTTTTCTAAAAAAAAATTTCCCAAATGAAGCATCCTGCCTTCAATCACCTCAGATTTGTGTTTTCCCTCTAGATATATATGGGATTTTTTAGATTATAAAATCACACCCACCAAAGGATCAGTATGATCCTGTATTCTAAAGAGTGGTGTTTCTGGACTTGTGAAATGTAGATGGTTAGTTCCTATACTTGCAAGACTCATATTATTGTCTATTACTATTATAAAAATAGTAATGAATAATTGATGTAAAATCTTCTTTTTGCTATAATAAATACCCCTATCAATTTCTAAATAAGGAGAACTTTTTATCTTTCAGTAAGTACTCATTAAGAGGGACTCTGAATGCATATGTATAATTTTTAATCAGGAAATAAGCCAGTTAAAATTAGCTTGTTATTTTGCTCTTAGCTTTCATGTGTCTGTATTTTTAGTAACCTTCTGAAGTCTAGAACCCCTTCCAAAGTGGATTTCATAGAAAGAATTAAAGTTACTCATTTCTGGAAAAAAAAAAAAAAAACTGTATGCCTTAGTTCATAAACTCAAATTAAGCTTCACTTATTGTTAATCATTCTAGTTTTTAATTTCTTAACAGGCCAAATCAGCACTTCCTTAAATACTGATGGGATTTTGGAACATAGGTGGGGTTCGGTGGGGTGAGGTCCAGAGCCAACTACCAAGAAAGAATTCTTGAGATGTCTTTGGTGCAAATGGTGGTTTTATTAAAGCATGGGGACAGGACCTGTGGGCAGAAAGAGCTGCTGCCCCGAGGTTGTGAGGGGTGGCTGGTTATATACTATGGGGTTGGGGGAGGTAAGGAAAAAAGAGGTTTCAAAAGGATTTTCGGATGTTAAAGAAGACTCACGGGTTACCAGAGGCCTTGCCATTGTCAGGATTGTTTTTCCCTCTAGCAAGGCATTATCATGAAGATAGGTGGGAGTTTCCTGGAGGAACATTACAATCTGCCCACTTCAAGTATCTTGTCAATGGGATGCACGTTATAAGGACATTTAATTATATCTACATTTCCTTCTGGAAGCTAGGTTATTGATAGAAATGTAAATTGTTAAGACTTTTGTAAACTGAGGGAAACTCTTATCTTGCAGGATTGTGATCCTATGTGTTTTTCTTTTCCTTAGCTTTAGAGCAGCCAGGAGTGCTTGAGGAATGTCACATATACCTCATGGTATATGTGGGGGGGGGTTGTGGGGTGTCAGCTTCTGCTTTGTCCTCAGCTTGCCTTCTGTTCCCTTATCAAATACAATTAATATCAACATAAAAGAATATCATTCATTTTATTTATTGTAGATACATTTGATGGATATATTCTACATGCATTCTCAGTAAAACCAAGCACTCATATAAAAGTATGCATATTTATTTTTATTTTTATGTTACACTTTCAATACAAATGTCTCATTGGTAATAGTATATTCCTAAGAATAGTATATATTGTAAATATGAAAAGTGCTCATGCTATTATACATTTTCATATATTTTAGCATTCCCATATGTAGGAAAGAGATATTTAAAGAATCTTATCCAAAGAATTTTTCTGAACAATGTTGATCTCTTTTTATCAAGGGAGCTGTTGGGCCTCTGGCCTTGTATTAAAGTGTGGGCTTCTGTGATTGTTATCAAAATACTCAGGGTACTTGATCATAAATTAATTTTTATTTATACTCTGTCTTGCAGACTGAGAGAAGCAGCAGGGCCTTTTGAAAACCCTTTGATAGCACTCCTGTAATAGACCACCTGACAAAGCTGAGTGGCACTACTCATTGGAGGAGGCCTTCAATTCTCAGGAGCACACCTATGTTGGGGAAAGGAGTTAGCTCTGGTTGGTCTGAGTTTATCACTGGGTCCTATAGACCCCCATTTCAGGGTGGGGATGGGGAAGAGCAAAACCAAGATGCTTCAGTTTCCCTGTCTGTGTGGGCATGAGGTCAGGGGTAGGAAGGAGGAGAAACAAGAATAATCCTTGACAGGGATGCATTTATATGTACATTTTATGTTGCAATTAAGTGTATGTTTCTCAGTTATAACATTCTCTGGTTCCAACAAGCTTATAAAAGTGTGGTGCTGTAAGTCTTATAGCATCCCAAGCAATAGCACAACCTCTTGGGTGGAGCTCTGCAAAAAACAATAACTAAAATCTTTCTCTACTTCATGTATATTTAATTTTTTTTGAGGATGACCAAAATGACACCTACTAATTCATCAAAAAATGTTAACAATAGTATAGTAAGAAAAAAAAGGTGGTTACAAACTGCCTTTCGTTGATAAGAAAACAAGTTCGTTTAAAATAATTTGTTCTGTATCTTTGTTTTTAAAGATTTTATTTATTTATTTGGCAGATAAATAATAAATAAATAAATATATAAATAAATAAATATAAATAAATAAATAAATAAATAAAATCTTTAAAAATAAAAAATAAAAGATTAAAAGAAGATGGTATGCCTGTAAAATTCAAGGGGCTAAAAGACCTGAACAAATGATCTATTTATTTTATATAATTTCTTATATTTTAAATAATCATCACATTTTGGAGGCTTGACTGAGCACTGGGAAACATTAAAACTGCAGCTGAGAAAATTAGGTTAATTGTAATTCATTAGATGCTGTCCTTATTAAAAGTGCATTGATTTAATCCCTATTACAAGCCCTAAGGCATGAGAAAGCAAAATGGCTATGTAATATGGACTCTGAGAAACAAACTGAGGGTTCTAGAGGGGCGGGGGGTGGGGGGATGGGTTAGCCTGGTGATGGGTATTAAAGAGGGCACGTACTGAATGGAGCACTGGGTGTTATATGCAAACAATGAATCATGGAACACTACATCAAAAACTAATGATGTGATTAACATAACATAATAATAAAAAATAACTATGTTATGTTAATCACCATAACTAATTATGGTGATTAACATAACATAATAATAAAAAATAAATAAAAAATGGCTATGTAAAAACTTAGTATTCTTAACAATTGAAAGATACTACAGTTCAGTGTTTCTCAAACTTCAATGTGTACATGAATAATCTTGGATCTTGTTAAAATGCAAATTCTGGTTCAGCAGGCATGGGATCAGCCTGAGAATCTGCATTTCTAACAGGCTCCCAGAGTATGTGATACCATAGACCACACTGTGTAGAAAGGCTTTTGTTAGACTTTTTTTTTTTCCAGTTTATTTATCAGGTGATTATTAAGCCCTTGATAATTGAAACATAGCCATGGTAAGGAGTTATAAAATGGTGTGATATGATCTGCTATTCTGGACATTTTTTAGAACTTTTTTTAACACTTTTATTGTGATATAATTCACACAGCGTTCAATTTGTCTTTTTAAAATATACAATTCAATGGTTTTTAATAAAGTTACAAAAATATACAGTTATTACCACAGTTGATTTTAGAATATTTTTATCACCTCAAAAAGAAAACCTATACCATTTGGTGTCATCTTTTAACTCCTCCATTTCCCTCTAGATCTAAGCAACCACAAATCTACACTGTGTCTCTATTTCTTTATTTTGGACTTTTATGTGAATGGAATAATTCAATATGTGGCCTTTTGTGACTGGCTTCTTTCACTTAGCATAATGTTTTCAAGGTTTATACATATTATATATGGTTTTGTCAAAATTTCCTTCCTTTTTTTAGGCTGAATAATATTCCATTTTATGGATATACCACATTTTATTTATCCACTGTCAGTTGTTGGAAATTTGGGTTGTCTCCATCTTTAAGCTATTGTGAATAAGACCACTATAAACATTCATGTGCAAATTTTTGTGTGGACATATTTTCATTTCTCTTGGGTATATACCTAGAAGTGGAATTGTTGTATTAAATAGTAATATATTTAATATTTCTGGAGCTTTTAATTGAAATAGATGAATCAGATTTAGAAGTATAGATAATTATATGAGTATGCATACGGATAGATAAGCATCAAACATTTGGCTTCATGAAAAGGGTTCCATAGTCAAATAATTTTGAGGAACACTATATATCAAAACTCTCTTGATGAAAACCAGGCAAAGGAAGAATCATTTAACTTTGTTTAACTTAGGTTTCCCAAACATGTTGGGGAAACATATTTGGAAATCTTCAAAAGTGAAATATTTACAACTCAAGAACTTAGTGTTTTGTAGAAGGCATTTTGAGAAATGGTTTAATGCACATTCTGAAGGTAAAAGACCTATTAAATGAGTGAGTAAATTCCAGGAACATATGAATGATTTGTTTGAGTTTGAGTTTGACTGAGAATGGCTTCAACTCCAGAGGTAAATTCCATAGGAACATGGGCAGGAGTGTGGTTTTCAATGAGAGATATTTGAATAGAACAATGATAGGATGAAAATGTGATATCTGGAAGTTGTTCTGGCATTGATATGTAGGATGACATGAAAATATCAGGGAGACCATTGAGATTGTCCAGCTATTGGCATCCATAAGAAGTATAAGGAAATAAGAACCAATAAGTTGTGATACACCCAGGGAAAGGGGAAATACCAAAGTCTTTGTAAATAAAATGATAAATAATAGAATAAATTATGGATAGCAGAAATGCTAAGTATAATATGATAGAAAAAGTAATGAACAGAGAGATCACATTCCAACCAGATTTATTGGAATATCTATATAAAAATTTCTACCGTTATAAGAAAGTTCTAGTCCATTTTTTCATCATTTCTCATTTGAAAATCAGTACTTGATTTCTGTGTGTGACCCTGCCATAGATTTTGATGTTGCCATCTGGTAGAGCCTGCTTATTATCTTCATTACAGACATAGGCTCTTTTTATGCTGATTCCTATTTTTCAACATTAAATCATAAGTTAACTCAATTTCAAATAATGAGAAGTAAGATTAAAGATAAAAACTTCCCCTGAATGTTATTATTAATTATGCTGTTAGGGCACAATATTTAGCACTGCTCAAATCCGCTTGTAAATAAGTTCTCTATTTGATGAGATGACCTGTTTTTACTTCTGTTCCTGCTACTGTTTTTACTGTTTTCCTTTTGTTGGATGTCACTGGAAAATGGAATTGCCAGATGGTTTGCAAATAGAAATGAGCAATGACAGTTTTCTTCTAAAGATTCTTTATATACAAACAAGTTAGCAAACAAACAAAAAAGAATGTTTGCTTTAAGAAGAAGAAAAAGACCTTTTGCTTAAAACACACAGATACACTCAGAATCTCATAGTGTTAATTATATACTCTTGTTTATATCAGGAGGAATATGACAAATATGGGTGATAGTTCTTAAATTAGGTAGCAATATGGATCTCTAGGAGCCACACATTGTCAGTGTAACACACAACATGCAGACAGTCCCCTGGTCGACATTCTTTCTTCAGCTGTAGAGATTTAAATCTCCACTTATTTCCACAAGTAGTGCTCCCTGACACCAGTAAAGAGTGGCCCTTGTTGCCCACAGGAGCTCAGGCAGGATGAAGATTATCAACACAGACACCAAGAGATCACTTCAGTGATCACTTTAGGTCCACCCACTGGGAACTTAGAATATATCCCTTCCCTTCTCTGGGCCTCAATTTTCTCATCTGTAAAATGAGACATTTGGAATGAGAAATCTCAAAGGTTGTAAATTCCATAATTCACAAAGCATAAACCTACAACTTCAAATGTTATCCAAAAGCTGTAATTCTGTGAAAGAGGCTGAGGAAATTTCTAGAGGTTAATGAGGCATAAAGACTTCTTACCTGAACCCCACAGCCTTTCTTCACTAGTCCTGGGACTACACAGGGAAGCTAAGGTATCTAGTAAGATATGAGACCATATCTAATTGGAGGATGGAAAAGGGCAAAACATAAATAGCAACTCAACTGCCTCAGACATTAAAGAAGCCATAGATTGGGGCGCCTGGGTGGCTCAGTCGTTAAGTGTCTGCCTTCGGCTCAGGTCATGATCCCAGGGTCCTGGGATCGAGCCCCGCATCGGGCTCCCTGCTCTGCCGGGAGCCTGCTTCTCCCTCTCCCACTCCCTCTGCTTGTGTTCCCTCTCTCTCTGTGTCTCTCTCTGTCAAATAAATAAATAAAATCTTTAAAAAAAAAAAAAGAAGCCATAGATTCTACCTGCCTTTTAGGCAGAGCTTTAGGATAACCTTGTTTTCCGTATAGGTCCTGTTTCTGTGTCTCTCAAAAAATGAAAGTTCTCTGGGATTTCCACAGTTCCAGCAAAGTGTTACCTACCTTATATTCAATATATTCATGTTGAACTTCTTGCTATCCATTATTCACATCAGCAGTTAGTCTAGTGGAGATTTTAGACAAGAAAATAAAACACTATATATTTCCTCAAATAACTCAATTGCTCACTTTTAAATTGAGACGAATAGCTGCAGTCTCAATAAACATTTCTATAAAAATTATACACATATATTCATAAAAAGTGTAAGTTAAGTTCCTTTTGCCCAATAAAATCATTTGCATTTTCTGTGCTGATTTTTAGGAAAGAAATTCTAAATTACAAAGGCATATGTGGTTCTTACTTTAACACAAGTATTAATCAAAAATTTTATCTTGTGTTTTCTAGATATATTCCCCATATACTCACATAATTCAGTGAGTAATTACACTGGTTAATAAAGGTATCAGAAATGAAAGTTAGCGGGACGTCTGGGTGGCTCAGTCGATTAAGCGTCTGCCTTCGGCTCAGGTCATGATCCCAGGGTCCTGAGATTGAGCCCCGCATTGGGCTCCTTGCTCATTGGGGAGCCTACTTCTCCCTCTGCCTGCCACTTCCCCTACTTGATCGGTCTCTCTCTCTCTGTCCCAGGCAAATAAATAAATAAAAATCTTTAATAAAAAAAATAAATGAAAGTTAGCGATTACTGTTTTAAGGGGATGATGCCTTTTAAAAAGTTGCTTTTCAGGAGTCATTTCTAATGTGTATATGACATTGGCATAGGTGAGGATTCCAGTGAGGCCAAGCTCAAGAAGTCGGAGGGAGAAAAAAAAAATTAGATGTCTTCTGAAAGTCAACACAAAATCAGTGAAAGTAAAATTAAACAGAGGTAACTCTGCTGTCTGAGAAATGGTAAGAGCTGACCATAACCTTACATTACTCACAGAGATTGAAAAAGAGTTTGGGAATCAAAGGTGCTTAAACATAGAACTGTAGAAAGAGGACAACCCATTCAAACATGCCCAGGAGAAATAGAGCCTTAAACCAGCAAACTCTGAGAATCTCAGTCCTATGTGCCAATGAATAAATTAATTTATCCCATTGAACAGTAAGTTTTATGTAACTAACTCCATGTGTTAGATCTCTGTGATAGATTACAGTATGGTTCCTGTATCAGCCTAGGTCTGATTAGGAGAGAGAGAAACATATAGTAATTTGAACATGGAAAGTTTAATGCAAAGAATTGTTAACTGTCACAGGAGGTTGAAGGAAATATGGAATTGGGCAGTAAGAAATACAGGGAACTCTAAAGAATACAGGATTATAGCTACTACCCCATGGCTGAACTGGGACACCAAAGAAGAGGTTCCCAGCACTGAGATCCAGACATTGTTGGAGAGGGTGTGGTCATGGTCCACTGGATGGCAGGGCAGCCACTGTGGTGCCACACCAGCCACTGCGGTGCCACACCATCAAAACTCGCTGGAAATATGACCTCTGGAGCTTGCCAGAAATCTGCTCTCTAGAGTGCTGGAGAAAACTATTTATGGAGAGGTATCTCTTCACTACAACATTGCCCAAAGCGTGTGCCAGGGGAAGCTGCTGGTTGTTGGGTATTGCTGACCACCAGTCATTTGCAAGAGCCAGGAGATGAGGAAGCTATCTGCACTGTGGAAGTTGGTACTGGAACAGCTGTGCACAAATGCAGCAACCTAATGCTAGAGAAGCTGCCCATGTACCTCTGGACAAACGCGCCGCGTTAGTAAATCTGTTTGTAGGAAAGCCTGTGCACTTCTAGAGCCAGATGCTGCTGAAGACTTCTGTGCTGAGGGAGCCAGGCTTTGGAGAGGTGCCTCAGGAACCTGCCTAAGAGAGCATGCTGGAACAGGAAGAGAGACCCCTTATTCTACAATGTCTCTCCTGTACTCTCTACTGGCAAGGAAAGGGAAATTATTTAAAAGACCCAGATCCATTTTCACACAGAGAGCAAAAAATGAATTTGAAACTGGGAAGTAATAAATCAACAATCAGCACAATTCCCAATTATGCTCATCCCACCCAAAAAAGGATTATAAATACACATCCTCAGTCATACAGATTTGGGGATCCCGCAAAGATGGTATTCCCCTTATCCATTGCCAACTTGGTCATGTAACTTGCTTGGGCCAATAGCATTTGAGTGGAAGTGATACAGCCCAGTTCTGAACAGAAGTTTTATTTTTAATATTTTTGTTGCTTAATTTTTTATTTCATAATCATAAACTTAACTCTGCAATCCGCCTAGACTTGGAGGAGGATATGGAAAACATGGAACCCATAATGGAACTGCAGCAAGAGCACAATGTTATAGGATGTTTCAAAAGGGGCAATGGGTGTTCTCTTCAGCTACAAAAGTGGTGAGATAAAACATAGGTCAAATTTATTAAATTTGTCCACAGTCAGCAGTGGTGATCTTCTTGCTGGTCTTGCCATTTCTGGACTTAAAGCTGAGGAGAAGTTTTAAATGTGAATGTATAGCTGAGCATCTCTGCCCTCTTCCATGAAGAAATCAAGTTCCAGACAGAGGCTACTCTTTCATCTGAGTCCCAGAATGAGGTATAGAGCTTAGTGGAACCACAGCCAACCTAAGGACCTCTAAGAGAAGAAAAGGCATTGATGTTTATTAACCCCTGAGGTTTTTGGTTGTTTTGTTTTTTGTTTTTTGTTTAATTACAACAGGCAGTTTTTATGCTTGACAAACAACTCCAGTTTTGATTTGGCTAGTTATGACTATGCTCCGTAAACTGTAGTGTAAAGCATTATGTTATTTTCTGATTTTACATATTCACCTGCACTAAGAAGATAGAAATGGAGAGACAAGAGCTGTCCTTGGATTGAGGGAAATACATCTCAGGAGTGTCAACCTGAGAAAAGTTTACAGAGGCTCCTAGCTGGTATTTCTCAGATCTCAGCCTTGCTTGGGTGTAACTGGTGGAAGGTTAGAGATGGAAAGGATATAGTCAACTTTTTTTTAATACAAAGAGCTTCCCTGCAACACTATCACTCTTCTGTCTTTGATAGTTTTGATGATTAGCTGTCAAGATGATAATCTTGTATCTTTTACTTCATTTTACTTTATCTTAATTAAATGTCCCCAAATTAGTTAGGATACTGGGCTGTGGATTATCTTTGGATAAATTGTTGTCATTAACTAGATTTGGTCAACTTTTTACACAACTTTCTGTGGAGGAAAAAAAAAATTTTTTTGACAACTTCATATGTAGACTCACTCATATAGACTTACTCTTGCCTAATTGATTTATTAGGAGGAAATCATTTTCTAACTCACTGTTATCCTAGACACCATAACTATAATCAATCTCCTGGTACATTGCTATTAAAACTACTATTATATTTGGTAATCTCAAAGAACCTCCCAACCATACACACACACACACACACCACACACCCCCCACACACTGCCATCTGGGACTAGATTTCAAACTTTATTCAGCTGAAAAATAATGCTGCTGCTCAACAACAAAAAAATTAATTAAAATTAGAAATAAGAATTAATATGCTATGATTTTATCACTGAACATTTAGAAGCAGGGGTCAAATATTAACATGTATGTAAAATATATGTATAATTAAGAAAAACTAAATAACACTAATACTTTTCTTTGACAGCAAGGAATATTACTTCCTATGGATATTTAAAAAATTGGCTAGAGTTTTCAGACCCTGTTTCTGTAATAATGATCAATGCCAGAACTAATTTAATTTGGGGCAGGTAAATGAAAGGCATCATGAAGAAGCAGGAAAAATGCACGAAGTCTCATCTAGGCTCTGTCACAGTACATGCAGAGTCTCAGCTTTCTTGTATCTAAAATGGGGATAATGACGTCTGCCCTACCAAACTCATGGGAACTTTGTTTAAGAATCAAATTAGCATGTGTCAGTGAAAAGGATATGTAAATAGTAAAGGTGTTTGCAAATGTGAAAAATTATTATACTGTGAAACAATATTGATGGTATGTTGAATCTTCCTAAATTCCATTAAACCTAGAGCCTAGACAAGGGAGTAAGACTTAACCAGAAACGTAATCTTCAAAGTATATCCTACTACAGAAAGAAACACAAGATATTGGGATAGCCTTAAAGGTAAGAATAGGCAGAAATGTAATTTCTGCTTCTTCTAACTATAACTTCAACTATCAGGAAGTATCATATTCCCCAAAGTCTCATTTAAAAGAAGATGTGGTCCAGCAGTAGAGAAATTTACTGCCAATAAGCAACCTAATAATTATATAGTATTAACACTAAAATGGGGAAAGACAAAATGATGAAAAGTGGCTTATTGGCAAACTAGAGGTAGGGCTTATACTCAGGGAATATACTGAGCCCATGTTCATCTTCTCCCTGAACTTGCCTGGACTCCATTTTCCCAATAATCTAGTGAACACTTAGTCTCCTTATTTCTCTGTAGTCCCCCAGCCTTTGTAGCAAACTCTCTATATTAAAACTTCATGTAGTATATTGTATTTACTTGTTAAATTGTCTGTCTCTTCCATCAGACTAGAAATGCCTTGAAGGTAAGAATCCCGTCTTAATTCTCTAGTATCCCCCATTGATGCTGTGCTTTGCGCCCGGCATGTCCAATGAATTGTTGGTGAAGGGATGAATGGGTAGAAAATAAAGTAGTGGGAAGAGTTAGAATTTAGTAAGGCTTTAAAATGAAGCATTACACTTTTTAAGTATAAAGGAACCATTTTCAAGACACAGCACACACAAATTTTGTATTAAAATTTAATACAAAAATTAGTCCACAGACTTACAGATACTTTTTTAGGAGACTCCTGGAAAACATGATTAACTTCTAATGACTGAGTTCATATGTTCACATTTACTCATGTCTTAAAAATAGACTTAAAACAACTATGATATTCTGCTTAAACAGATAACAATTTTCTTTGAAAACAGAATGTACTTTTTTTTTTATTAAGTTATGTTAATCACCATACATTACATCATTAGTTTTTGATGTAGTGTTCCATGATTCATTGTTTGCATATAACACCCAGTGCTCCATGCAGAACGTGCCCTCTTTAATACCCATCACCAGGCTAACCCATCCTCCCACCCCCCTCCCCTATAAAACAGAATGTACTTTTAAGGTGAAATAAGATGGAGGAAGAGGTACTATAAAAGTCAGAGGGATGTGTCCAGTATATAAACCTAATAGTTTAGAAATCTTTGTCATAATACACAGAACTTGTAATTATTTTGTAGAAGGAGAGAGAACATTTTAAATTTGTTTGAATTGCACATATTCTAAATTAGAATATGGCATTACTTTCCCTTTTTTTTTCAGATGTTTTAAAGATAGATATGAAACTCCCAAACATTTTCCAGAATTTTTGAGCAAACTTAAATATTAACTATCTGTAAATGGGTCATCTCATTCTTCCTCTTAAGCAGGACAAAAGAGTATATATAATCCTTGAATGTGCTTACAAGAAATATTAGGAGATACCAAATCTGCCAGGCTGTAGAAATTTGACTTTCAATGGAAATGTTTAGTAAGGTAAATCTTACTTTGTCCATTACCTTGCCTGTTATATGATATAAATTCCTTGCCTACTAATCACAAATCTCAAGATCTGGGAAATGGAGTTCCCTAGAACAGGCTATATATTTTTTATTGCCATCTCGAATCAAACCGATGCCATTTTTCATAAGAGGACTAATAAAAGTCACATTCAGTATTGAAACATCCCTGTATTTTATGGACCCATCTAATATACCCTTAATAAAGTTTTAAAACAATCCATAATAGATTTTGCAAGAAGCTCAGATCTTCCAGCACTCTCATTAACAGCCCAGTTTGAAGCACTACTTTAGACATGATTATCTGCAAAATGTTAGTAGGGTTGTTTAATATTAACAGAGTAGTTGAAGGGACAGGAAGCTCAATTATTCAAAAATCCAGTTAGATTTAAATTTAGAGTAATTTAACAAATAAAATTGCATTTATTCTTATTTTCAAAGTACAGACTTATGTTTATTTCCTCTAAGATGTAGTTCATTGAAAATGCCAACATTTCTAAGTGATTCTACATGAGAAGAAATAGTTGATTAAAATAAAAATACCCCTCAGCTTGTTAAAGCATAAATGTATTACAAATGACATCAACAGTGTTTGCTCAGTTGACTACACTTTATGAAACAAGAAAGCCAGAGTCTTTGCCCCACCTAATGTTCACAGAAAAGACAAACAATGATCAAATATAATTGCATGTAACTGTCTTTTACATATAATTGTCTTTTTTATTGACTCCTCTATTTGGGGAGGATATCCTTTGGGTTTCAGATCTGTTTATAAAAGTATTTACTTACCTAGACTTTCTTGTTTAATAGAAGATGTTAGCAAATTAATACTGAGCTAATCATCAAAAAGAATGAGGCTGTTACTTCCGTTACAATGAAAAATTATCTGCACTGTATTAATTTTTCTATGTATGTGTGCAAGTATGTGTGTTAGAACTGGTATTGAAAAGATCTGGATGGGGCGCCTGGGTGGCTCAGTTGGTTAAGCGACTGCCTTCGGCTCAGGTCATGATCCTGGAGTCCCGGGATCGAGTCCCGCATCGGGCTCCCTGCTCGGCAGGGAGTCTGCTTCTCCCTCTGACCCTCCCCCCTCTCATGTGCTCGCTCTCATTCTCTCTCAAATAAATAAATAAAATCTTTAAAAAAAAAAAAAGAAAAGATCTGGATGAATTTACTCCCAATTATTAGGAATATGGTCAGAGACTGGGAAGAGAGGAGAGAGCAGTCAAAAAGGGACACTTGTTTTCAACTCTTTTTCCTCTGTACAGTATATATATATATATGTGTGTGTATTTTGCTTTGAGTATGTAATATTTTGTAATAAAAACAAAACATTTTTAAAATGACACTATTCCATTTCCTTAAACTTTTACATCAAGTAAAAGTATTCAATCCAAGAAAATGGATGAAGTATAAACTTGTTAAATTTAAAATACACAAGCAAATTTTTTTTTATTATTAATTACAGTGAAAGAAAATCCAAGCCATGGTTATTAGACCACTAGTTCTCATAGTTGATTTAGTGACAATAAAACAAACAGAAAGGGATTTCATATGCTTGCTAATACTCATCCTTCTCCACTATACATATTAGTGGAATTTTAGTCAATACTTATTCTTTACTGTATGTACAACTTAGACATCAGAAACCATTTTTGTATAGTTTTGCATTACATTTAGCAACATACTCGGTTCTTAGAATGTCATTTGAGCCATTTAAGCCATTCTGGGGGCGCCTGGGTGGCTCAGATGGTTAAGCGTCTGCCTTCAGCTCAAGTCGTGATCCCAGAGTCCTGGGGTCGAGCCCCACATCGGGCTCCTGGCTCAGTGGGGAGCCTGCTTCTCCCTCTACCTCTACCTCTCCCCCTCCTCATGCTCTCTCTCTCTCTCTATATATATATATCTGTGTCTCAAATGAATAAATAAAATCTTAAAAAAAATAAAAGATAAATTAAAAAAATAAAGCCATTCTGGATCAGGTAGTGAGATTTGGAATTAACAGAATTAGAATGAACATTAATAATGTATTCTTGTTCATTTTTATTAGTTTTTAAATCTCATATGTCAAACTCTTAAATCTATTTATTTTAGAATGATTACTTATCCTAAATTATTTTAAATTCCCAAACACCATTAGGCCATATGTAGGGCAAAGTTACAAACACATTATATTTGAAGTCATTTCTCCTCTGGCTTTCATTGGCTGTCCTCATTGTTTCATCCCTGATGATTACCTAATCCTACATGAAATAAGGAGGACAAAATGAGATAAATTAACATCCTAGGCTCCTGGGTACAATTCTGTAAATGACAGTTTTTCCTGCCCTGCAGAGACAATCTAGCTTTCTTGGAAGAATCACTTATTTTACTCATAGAAAGTGGTGTGTTTCCCTGCCTCACTATGAAAGGTAATAATTACAAGACCTGTTTTACACTTTGATGATTCTGTTTGCTTTTTGGATATTGCTCCTGGGTTATTATGGTAACTGTTATATTTCAAACAGGAGCTTATCTGGTATCTTTATATGACAATTAGTACCTAGTCTTTTCAAATTATACTTTGCCCATGATTCATTACCATTTGTTATGTTCAAAGTATTTTTTCTTTTTTTAAAAAAAGACTTTATTTATTTACTTGCGAGAGAGAGAGAGAGAGAGAATGAGCTGGAAGGAGAGGGAGAGGAAGAGAGAATCCAAAACAGACTTGGCTCTGAACATGTAGCCCAACAGGGGGCTCCAGGCCACAACCAGGAGATCACAACCTGAGCCCAGACCTAGAGTCAACTGCTTAACCGGCTGCACCACTCAGGCGCCCCTGTTCACAGTATTTTCTATGAACAGATCTGCAATATCTTTTTTGTTTAATTGTGTTGCTCAGTTAATGCTAATTTCAATTAGCTATTTTCAATATTAAGGGAGTCAGAAACATTTTCTTTTTAGGTTAATAACATCTTTTCAGGATGATTTGAAGATTTATTTTTATATCTGGGTTGTTTTTTTTTAAGATTTTATTTATTCATTTGAGAGAGAGAGAGACAGAGAGAGCACAAGCAGGGGGAGAGGCAGAGGGAGAAGGAGAAGCAGACTTCCTGCTGAGCTGAGAGCCCAACCTGGGGCTCAATCCCAGAACCCCAGGATCATGACCCTAGCCGAAGGCAGAAACTTAACCATCTGAGCCATCCATGTGCCCCTGTTACTCTTTTTCTAAAGACAGAGAAGAATAATTTAGGGTCATTTAGGAGAATCCATCAAATGAGTTATAATTTGGAACCACTCATTCCAGGCATTATATATATATATATATGAAGACACATTTTCTAAGAATGTCCTGATTTAATGAGCTTATTGTTTTTTTTTTTAAGATTTTATTTATTTATTTGACAGAGAGATAGGGAGAGAGGGAACACAAGCAGGGGGAGTGGAAGAGGGAGAAGCAGGCCTCCCGCGGAGCAGGGAGCCTGATGCGGGGCTCGATCCCAGGACCCTGGGATCATGACCTGAGCCGAAGGCAGACGCTTAACGACTGAGCCACCCAGGCGCCCCGAGCTTATTGTTTTTAATGAAAGCAATTTATTAAGGACATTACTAAATATATATTTATTTAATTAACATTCATTATATAAATACATTTATGCATAAGGTGATTTTGATTAATGCATACAAAAATTTGGTTGAGAAAATATAATCCATATTTTCTTCCTCTCTGGCAAGTAGGCAATCTGAAATATGATCACAATAAAATAATTTTAGAGATTTGTTGACATAAAACCCTACCTTTTTACAGCGAGGTCAATGTGATTGTGGGTTAAGCCTCCCCAGGTGGTCACTGGGAGTTTCTCGGTCTGGTTGAGGATGGAAAGCTCTTCTGGCTCTGGCTGAGGTTTGGTGCACTAGCTGGCAATCATGTACTCCACTTCAACATCAATAGAGAAGTCTCTTGACCCATGGCTGGGTGGGACTTCAAGGATAGGTGCAATGATTCTAGGAGTGTCCCTATAGATGGCTGCCCAAAGACACTGGTCCAGTTGAGTGTTGGGGTCACAGTAAGATAATCATCACATTTATTACCCAAACTGGGACACTTTAGAGAATAAAGGGTATAGGGGTGCTTAAATAATTAAAATTTTATAGTTATAACTACTAAAACATAAAAAACTACATTCCATAAAATAAATATGTGTGACATGTAATAAATGAAAACACCGTGTAGCAAGGACATTCATACTACTCTCTCGAATCCCTACAGCAGGACTTAAAAGCCTTTTGTGAATGAGCCTATAATTTCCCAGGTTATCCACTGGGTCAACTGAGGGCCAGTTGCAGTGAAAGGATTGTCAACTGAGGGCCAGTTGCAGCAAAAGGACTATTGGAGCCAATCTTCTCTAGAATTTAGAGAACAAGATGACCGTAGTTGATGTGTGGATTATATCTCTATCCCACAGAATTGTTGGAAGGGTGAAATTGGATGGGATGATATGTGGGAATGCCTCCTACCCTGCCAATCTAGACACCCCAAAATGTTAGCCTCCTTCCCCTTCCTTTTTCACCACTCACAGCACACTCACGTAAAATGCAAGCAACTCTCACTTCACCTTATCTTTATTATAGCGGTTCACACCTTTGTCTATTAGACTCAAAGCTTCTTGAGTACAGCCCCCTTTTCATACATCTTTATTTCTATCCAGAGCCCAGGACACTGTTGGATCATAAAAAATACATGTTGGCTAGTTAAATGTTTCTGACTCTGCCCAAGGAAGAGCCTGCATTTTGGCCCATCTTGCTCAAAAATGGAGAAATAATGTATAGTACAGGATGACAATTCACGGGGATTGCTGAGCTTGAAGGCACAAAATGTTAAAGGCATCTGACTTTCTTGGGTCAGATTGACAAGGCCAGCTTCTCATCTATCATTTGTTTTCCTGAGTAGATCTACTCCCCAGGCACGCAATTCATTGTGAAGAATAGTCCAGGTTTTTAAACTACTAATATATCCATAAATAGGCATACATTTGAACTGATATGCCCTTGGTCTCTCAGGCCCTCTATGTGAACCAATACATTCAAACCTCTGAATCTGCCATGCTGAGGGTCAGAGCATGAATCAGAAAGATCAGGGAAACAGCTTCTCTGAGCCCAATCTCACCTGAGTCTCCCAGACATTCTGACTAGGCTCGTTTGTACCCTTTCATGAGTTGAAATAACAATGCTAGTGTGTCTTTACTTTTTCAAGGAGATCATTAGTCAAGGCCAAATTTCATTTTTGTTTTCAGTTATTTTCCCCCTAAATTTTTACAATAATGTAAATGAACATTTATTGTTGAATAACACTTTGTAATTTATATGACCTACTATTTAAGTAGAGGTATTATTATTCCTATTTCCAGTTGTGAGGAAAATGGAGCTTAGAAAGATTAAAAGATTTGCTTGTGATCAGTAAATGGTGGAACTAGCCTTTTTTTTTTTTTTAACTCCAAATCTAACACTGTTTCTACAATGCCACCTGCCACCATATATATCGTGCAAAGATATTTATAATCCCTCTAATGAAGAATTTAAATTGAAAATATATTAGCTAATATCCCAGAAATGCTTCCTTTAATAAATACAATAAAAATTTGTTAAGAATTTAGTGAGTACTCATTCCATTGCATTTACTTTATGCAATTGTTGTCCATTTTTTAAAAGTATGACTTAGATCCTAGGTTTATTGGACATTTTTAAATGCATGTTCCAAACTAAGCTCACGTCTATTTAAAATTTTCTAGGCTGCTTTGATTTGTTTCTGGGTCATGGCTGATGTTTGCAGACACTCTGAATCTGGAATCATTGAAAGGTTTTATTAATGAATCCCTCTCAAGCTGTTCATCAGTGAAAATAGCACAAATGCATATGGATGTCAGTCCCTGTGTAGCAAACTATGTCACCATGCCTAGCTTTCAAGAAGACCTGAGAAGTTTGGCACCACCCACACCCATGCCTTGGGGACCTGTTTTAATGCTGTGTAGTTTTTCTAAAACAGACATATGGGCGAAAGCTGCACACTGCGGGGATTAAGGGGACCATTAGATCTAGAACAATAGATCAGAGGAGTATTAATATGAATCAAAGGCAAACAGAAATTACTATATATGTTGGTAACTGATTTTTTTTTTTAGATCTTACTTGCTCCTTTGAATCTATATATAGAGGAATCTTGGCCTGTGCTCTGGGGAGGAATAGTGGTTTCTTTCATTTGTTTCCCCACTTTCTTTCTTTCCTTTCCTTTGTAATTTCGTAATTTTGACATCCTTTGTAAAATATTCTTTTTTTGAGAGAGGGAGAGTCCGCGTGCATGCGAGCTGGGTGGGGGTGAGGGGTGGAGGGGGAGAATCCCGAGGGAGAGGGAGGGAGAGAATCTTAAGCAGGCTCAATCTCACCACCTCCAAGATGAAGACCTGAGCTGAAATCAAGAGTCTGATGCTCAACCAACTGAGCCACCCAGGCGCCCCCACCTTTGTAAAATATTCTTAAAACTGTGGATCAGAATATATAATGTTTTATCTCTTTTTTCCCCTAAAAATGTCCTTTCCTATATATATATATTTCTTACATAATACTTTGAAGATGAAGATTTTCAGAAAAGATTGTATGGCAAATTCTCATATTAAACTCCTTCATCCTTTCCAGAGATTTGGTAGTGGTAAGTAAGAGGTGTTTTTAAAATTAAGTAAGAATGGGACGCCTGGGTAGCTCAGTTGATTAAGGTCTGCCTTCGGCTCAGGTCATAATCCCAGGGTCCCACATCGGCTCTTTGCTCAGCGGGGAGTCTGCTTCTCCCTCTGCCTGCCACTCCCCCTGCTTGTGCTCTCTCTCTCTCTCTGACAATAAATAAATAAAATCTTTAAAAAAATAAAATTTAGTAAGAAAAGCCAAACTAAAAAAAAAATTTAAAAAGGCAAATTTTTCATTTTAACAAAAAGAAACAGAATTACAGAGTTGTAAGCAGGTTTGGATGGAGTTGGCTGAAGCTGAAGTCAGACCTTTGGGATTCCAAGTCTGGAAACAGGCAAGACACCAGGAATTGGAGGTAGAGCCTGAAATAACCCGTTGGAAAGTGTATCCATTTGCCATAACAAAGTACCACAAATTGGGTGGTTTAAACGACAGAAATGTTTCGTGTCACAGTTTTGATGGCTAGCAGTCTGAGATTAGGGTGTCAGCAGGGCCGTGCTCCCTCTGAAGATGCCAGGGAAGGATCTGTTCTAGGCCACCCTCCTAGCTTGTCATACTTTGCTGGCAATGGCAACATCTGGTGTTTGCTGGCTTGTAGAAGCATCACGCCAATCTCTGCCTTCATCATCACATGATTTTCCCTGTATGAGTGTCTTTCTCTTCACATGGCACTCTTTTTGTAAAGATACCAGTCATATTGGATTAGATGCCCACCATACTCCAGTATGACATCATCTTAACTTGAGTAATTACTTCTGCAATGACTCAATCACATTCTGAGGTACTGAGGTTTAGGATTTCAACATATAAATTTTAAGGAGACACCACTCAACCTTTAACAGTAGGGTATCAAGGCCAAACTCATAGCCAGAAACCAGGGGCCAGGAAAGAACTTCTCCACCTTTGAAAGGAGGCTGACTGATGCTGCGTGTTCTAATTTACATACCTTAGCTGGTGGGGAGGAGGCAGAACTAGGCCAGGGAACCTGCTTGTATAGAGACTGTCTGTGATAGCTCCCTTCCAGGAATGCATGTGTCTTAATGCAATACTTGTTCTGGACAATCTAGGTGCTGGTGACTGCACAACTGAGATATGGAGAAGAATGAATTCAGAGAGATGGCAAAGAAAGAAAAATGCTTTCATGCAAACTGAAGTTGCCAACTACAATTCTAAAGCACATAGAAAAGAGTCAGTAGTAATGAAAACAGCTAAAAAAATTAACAATTAGAAGATGAGTATACTTTCATCAGCAAACAAATAATATACTAGTTACAAATGGCTTTTAAATAAGTATGTTCAAGATCCTCAAAAGGAAAAGAAAGGAATACTAAAAAAAAAAAAAAATAGTGAAACCAGAACTGGCAGATGTGAATCCAAAAAAAAGAAGCCATAAAATAAAACTCATAGAAATTGTGGATATAGTCATAGATATAGCTTAAGAATTAAAAGATAGTGCTGAAGACTTCATTTTGCACATAATTAAATGATATGATGAGATGAAAAATATGAAAGGAGTTAAAATATATATTATATATATATATAATCACATATATATATTATATTGAGAAGTTCCAAAATATGTATATTAGAAGTTCCAGAAATATGGGAGAAATGACAGAGAAGTAATGTTTGAAGAAATGATGACTAAAAAAATATTTTTCCAGAATTAGAGAAAGATATACAATTTAATTTACATTATAGTGAAGCTTCAGAACATCAGGGGTAAGGAGAAAATTCTAAAAGCAACAAGATAAAAAAAACAGATTACCTAAAATGACAGATGATTTGTCATAGTAGAGTCTAGAAGAAAATGGAGCAAGATCTTCAAAATGGTAAAGAATATACAGTCAATCTTCATTATTTGTGAATTCGCCTACTCAGTAAAGTTTATTTTTAACCCCCAAATCAATACTCACAGTGCTTTCTTAGTCATTTTTGGACAGGCACAGAGCAACTAAAAATTTGAGTCACCAAATGCACATGTTCCCACCTGAAGTCAAAGCAACACTCTGCCTTCTTGTTTTAGCTTTCATACTGTAAACTAGTATTCTTTTTTTGCAATCTATGTAATGCCATGTTTTTTCATATATTTGTGGTTTCTGTTAGTGATTGTGCTATTTAAAATGATCCATATTATATATATGTGTGTGTGTATATATATATGCATATATATGTGTTAAATATGGTGTTTTAAACATAAACCTACACAAAACAACCTAGGTTGGTGAAAATGTTGTGACCAGAGGCTTGCAGAACCTAACCCTGTATTCCCCCTTGAAATAATTAAATCTCATCTAGGAATTATAACCCAAAGAAACTGTATTCTTCATAAACTTAAATAGGTCATCACATCTTTAACAAGAAACCAGACTGGAGGTGCCTGCGTGGCTCAGTTGGTTGATCATCTGACTCTTGGTTTCAAATCAGGTCATGATCTTAGGATCAAGAGGTAGAGAGCCCCACATCAGGATCCATGCTAAGGGGAGAGTCTGCTTGAGATTCTCTCCCTCAGCCCCTCCCCCTGTTCATGCTCACTCTCTTTCTCTCTCTAAATAAATAAATAAAATTTTTAAAAAGAAAAAGAAAGAAACCAAACCAAAGAATAACTTATCACATGGATGTTATATTAATTTGCTTGTGTTGCCTACTGTTCAAGTCTTTTTGGATTTAGATTTTTTCCCCTACATTGTCCTATGTGTATTGAAGAGCCCATCTGTAAAAAAAAAAAAAAAAAAAAGTCTCGTTTTTTTCCATCGACCTAGGGCAGGCATCACTTTTTTTAATTGTTCTTTCAAGATTTTTATGTACATGAAATTTCAAAGAAATTATCTTTTAAAAAAAGCATTTGCTATATTCCTTTTAGACTGTATATGCCTTCACTGGCATTTTTTTTTTTACTTCCATACAGAATTAAGACTTCTGCAAAACCCACAGAGGACATTTGTTTAACTGCTAACAAGAAGCAGCTGTTTTCCATGGGAGATCAATCATTATTTTCTGTATTTCTTACTCAATAACCTTATTTTCAACATGTGTCATGCCCTGCTGAGGGAATGTTCGGGGGACCTGTCATGTAACAGAAGTGGACACAGCTTGAATTTAAAACAGCAGATCTTCAACTGCAAAAAAGAGTCTAACATTTTCTTCTTTAATGATTTTGCTATTATAATAATAATGGGTTTTACAGATACAACAGAATGTAGATGGAACTCTATTTGTTGGAAAGAAATTCTGTGTGTTAAGTGGGGATAGGGCAGACCTCAGGAGAAGTCTAAATTTTCTTTTTTACTTCAAGCTCTTTTGTTGTTGCTTCTATGTTCTCTTCACCTTTATCAACACCTTTTCGAGCCCCAGGGGTCTCTACCTTCTCAAAAGCAGACTAAGGGAAGGATATGATATTGCTGATTTAATTCCTAGTATTACTGGAAGTAAACTCTCATGGAGACTTTTATTTAATTTTTATCGGTTTGTCTTTGGTTAAAGGGATTTCAGACATTCTGAGGTAGGAGAGAGAGAGAATCTGGAGGAATCCTCCTGAAACCCCTTAATAATAATGAAAATAATAAAAATAATATTAGAAGCTAACATTTATTGACTTCTCTCTGTGTACCAGGATCTATGCTGTCAACTACTTTAATGCTCAAGACAGTCCTATGGGCGAGGCACTGCTCTGAACCCCATTTTTACAGATAATAAAAGCGTCTTGAGCCTAGTAACCAGCAACCTCAGCATCATCCTGGAGGTTGTTGGAAATGCAAATTATTAGGCCCTACCCTAAACCTAAAGACCCAGCAATCTGTTTTAACAAATCCTCCAGGTAAATTGAATACCATAAAGGTTGAGAACCACTGCCCTAAACTCTGTCTTTCTAGTGGAACTTCACATAGGGTCTTTTTCACTTTGTACTAGAGAGCAGAGGGCTGTGTCATGTTTGTTTGTGTTCCAGTGCATAAAAATGTGCTTGATTCAGGCTCATGGGTGGCTCAGTCAGTTAAGCGTCAGACTCTTGGTTTTGGCTCAGGTCATGATCCCAGGGTCGTGGATGGAGCCCCTCATGGGGCTCCACACTCAGCGTGGAGTCTGCATAAGATTCTTCCCCCCTTCCTATCCCCCCCCCTCTGCTCCTCCTCTTACTCACGGGCACTCTCTCTAAAATAAATAAATAAATAATAAATAAATAAAATCTTTTTTTTTTTTAGATGTGTTTGATTCATGAGAGGTGCTCAGTAAAGGCACACTGCACAGCTGTGAATAAATCTGTAACGATTCATTTTATGTAGCTCTATTAAGGGCAACAAGATGATCAGATAATTCGCAAGCTCTCTTCAACCAGGTTTGTTTCCTTTTGGTTGGGAAGATCTGTAATTTATTTCCAGCAAACATCAGGCTATGGAGACACCAGGTCCAGTGTGCAGTGATGGGGTGTCACTTGTGAATTGGAGCATTCTTCTGAAGACTTCCAGGACTGAGTGGTGCACCTGATTCATTGTGTTTGTATTTTGACACAATGGGGATAGGAAGTGGATGGGAGAGAGTATTCTAGGTATTCAAGGAGTCAGAAATAAGAGTAGCTTGGCAGACAAGTCATGAACACATAAAACAATAAACATCAAAGCCTGAAATATTAATCTAAAGCAAGAAGAACAGCCACATTATAAAGCAGGTCATAATTAATAAAATAATTTATGCAAATAGTTATTAAAGATATTGAGGGGCGCCTGGGTGGCTCAGTCAGTTAAATGTCTGCCTTCGGCTCAGATCATGATCCCGGGGTCCTGGAATCAGCCCACATTAGGTCCCCTGCTCAGTGGGGAGTCTGCTGTTCCCTCTCACTCTGCCCCTTCCCAGCTTGTGCTCTCTCTCTCTCAAATAAGTAAATAAAATCTAAAAAAAAAAAAGGTGTTGAGTGTGGTATTGTGACCAGAGCACTAGAATCAGAATCAACAGATCAGGACTCCAATCTCCAGTCTACATTACTTGCCATTTGATAATGGATGGATGATTTAAGCTCCCCAAGCCTCTGTTTCTTCATCTGTAAAAAGTTCTACCTACTTTATAAATTTATTAAGAGAATCAGAAAGCACACTATACAGGTCTTTCTACTGTAACATGAGTTCATAAAAAACATCACAGCTCTAAATGTAATGCAACTATAAAAATATGAAGGGCATACTACTAAAAGCAAATGCAACTTTATAACCAAAGCTCTACCTAAAACAACCATGCTAATGAAAATACTACTGTGGTTCAAAAGACAAATTAAAATCATAAAAAAGAAATTCTGTGGTAAATATAGGACCTTACCTTAAAAAGTGTGTGTGTGTAAGACAGAGAGAGACAGAGAAAGGAAGAAAGAATACAGCTTGATAGAGAGTAAGAAAAGGTTGAAGCTTTTGAATTAGAGGACCAGTCAAAGTACACCAAGCACATATGCCTCTGAGAGCAAGCATGTGTGGGGCACCTGGGTGGCTCAGTCAGCTAAGCATCCGACTTTGGCTCAGGTCCCGATTTCGGGGATAGAGCCCTGTGTTGGGCTCCGCGCTCAGTAGACAGTCTGCTTGTCCCTCTCCCCCTGCTGGGCTCTCTTTGTCTCTCTCAAATAAATAAAAAAAATCTTTAAAAAACAAACAAAAAAAAGAGCAAGCATATGGCCAACCCAAGTTGAGAGGAAGAATATGGAGTGAGTGGGCATCGCTTTTATTTCCATAATTTGCAACACTTTATGTATTTCAGGTGTGTAGTATACATTTAACTGCTGATATGTGGTGAGACCAAAAGAGAAAACCTAATATGCTGGAAAAAATTAGAATCTGAACCAATGCATTGAATTGACCTAATTCCCTTATTTACCAACATTCTTATCAGCTAATTCTCATTCTAGGAACACTTGTAACAAAACAGGCTGCATTTGAAAGTATTGTAAAGCATGATAAAAAGTAGGCTAGTTTTATTGCATTATTTTATCTGGGTTTATAAAGAAAGGCCCGAAATAATCAAAATTATCAGTGTAATCAAGTCTTCTATGAATTTTTCATTAAATCTTTGACAACATGCAAATGATACGGTGCTGACTGATTTAAGGAATATTAGCCAACTATATGTGGTCTTTGAATTCTATCCCGAGTGATTGGGATGTATTTTGGATAAAGCAATCAGTTAATGTACCTCTCTTTATAAAAGTTCTACAGCAATACCAAGATAATCTCAGTATCTCCAGCAATTAGTCATTTGGAATAAGCAAGGCTTCTAGAGGTATTTTTATGTTTATGTACAAAATCTTTTTAATTAAATGGAAACTTTTCAAAACCCAAATTATGGGAAATAAAAATAATCCATTGCAATAGTAATGACAGTAATGCATTTTTTATTGCCATGGCTTTGGAAGTCAAGAAAAGTAAGAAAGGTTTGCTCCCCCTGATACTTTGTCTCATCTGCTTTCCCCTACCTGTACGCAGGCACCCCCTTCCCTGGGTTTTGGGCCCACTTGCTTCGTAAAATTGTTGCCACACTGCAGGTTTTATAAGTCTCCATCCCTGAAGGGAATTTTATTGGACTCCAGAGTTTGAAAAGGATTCGGGACAACATTGAAAAGGGAGAAGAGGCAGGAGTAGCCTGAGGAGGATGTGGGGAGAAGCTGCTGGGGACCAGAGGGAGGGCCTTGTCCCAGAATTTGTGCCACCCTGAGGAGAAGCCTCTTTCTCCAACAAAAGAACTGAGAAAGAATTTCTTGCCTTACAGAGATCAGTGCAGATTATATTTCATTTAGCAAAGCAAGTAAAAACGGACACATACTGTGTCTTGTGGTGTGGAATAAAGTAAATATCTAACACAAATGAAAAACACCCCTCCTTGGATTTTTAAGCAGTGCATGGATTGACTTAACCTTGCCTCTCCACGAATGTAACTTATACACACACATATTTACTTTTACAAAATAACGTAACCCAACCCTTTTTACAAGTACTGGGTCTGCTTTTTATAGTTATTCTACCTCTTCACTTTTACTAAATGTCTCTCTGATTTCTAGTCTGTTCCTCTCCATTAGCTGTAGACTTTTAGACAATAAAGTTCATTAGAAATATAACTAACACACTGGAATATTAAGCAGTAATTTTGAAAATATATTTACAACCCGAGAAAATGTTTATGATGCACTATTCAGTGAAAAAAAGCAGAATACAGATACATGCAGCATGATTTGAACTTTATATTAAAAAGAAAATGTAGCAGGGCACCTGGGTGGCTCAGTTGGTTAAGCGACTGCCTTCGGCTCAGGTCATGATCCTGGAGTCCCGGGATCGAGTCCCGCATCGGGCTCCCTGCTCGGCAGGGAGTCTGCTTCTCCCTCTGACCCTCCTCCCTCTCATGCTCTCTGTCTCTCATTCTCTCTGTCTCAAATAAATAAATAAAAAATCTTTAAAAAAAAAAAAAAGAAAATGTAGCAGATAACTAGAACCACGGGGTTGAAATGGAACTGAGAAATTAATTAGCTGGTGATGGGGCTGTGCCAGGTTCAGGTACAGATATTGGCATGAGATGGCAAAATTTGCTTTTTTTTCCCCCTCTCCTTCTTGGAAAAAAAAAATGAGGGAGAAAGTTTCCTGCAAGAATGCCTTGAAGGAAGATCCAAGAAAATGGGAGAATGACTTGCGGTTCACCTACTACCTGATACATAGATATATGTACAAAGAGATTGAAAAATAAATAAAGCAGATATTGAAGTACACATTGATATAGATAGGGATATGGGGTCTGGGAAAGAAATTCATAAAGATAGAAGTACAGATACAACAGACATGTGAGACTAGAAAGAAATACACCCAAATGTTACCATACTCTCTCCCAATAGTGATTTTATAGAATATTTAATTTCCTTTTAAAAAATTCTTTTCTGTAATGTCCACCTTGTCAACAATAATAGTGTATTATTTTTATAATCATAAAAACATTGTTAAATGTTTATGCATGAGATAAGTTTGAATAAGCAGAGAGTAAGGCCCTATTTCTTTAGATAAAGATTGTGTAAAGTTCTAGGTTTTAAAATACTGATTTTTACTTTTTGTTTTTTTAAGATTTTTATTTATTTATGAGAGAGAGAGAACACAAACAGGGGAAAGGGAGAAGCCGGCTCCCCGCTGACCAGGGAGCCCAATGTGGGGCTCAATTCCAGGGCCCCGGGATCATGACCTGAGTCGAAGACAGACGCTTAAACGACTGAGCCATGAGGCTCCCCTTTACTTTTTTTTTTGAAGAGAAGGTTCTACTATGTCACCCTTGATAAGGATATTAGTCTTGGTTAATGCACAATTACATATGCATTAAATGAATTTTTGGCTTTTCACTTATGGGGAGCATAGGGTTACTTATATTTTTTCTTTTATTATCAAAATATACATGTTTATGAAGGCTGCTTAAGGGAACAAAATAGTAAATGGCTTCTTCACAATAATTTCTCGTGAGTAATTCCTTCAGATTTCATCCTGGAATCCAAGCTTTAATCTTGTTCTCTCATTGAGCTCATTGTTTAAAAGAGTAAGTAAATTTTAGAATGAGTATTACCAACAACATCAGAAAGAGAATCTTGTCAACTAGAAACCACCCCCAAATTTATCAGCTAGAGTTGTCTTTGTTTTTCATTTTATGGGGGAGGTAGGAATAGAAGAGAAGAAAAGAAAATTAACCCTTTCTGCAGTCCCTTAACATTTCTGGAAACGAGTATATAAAAAGTCTTATTATCTCCATCCCTTAGGGATGTTGTCAGGGTTTTTAATAAAGTACTCTAAGAGACTTGTAAAGATGAGAATGAGCATGCTAAACTGTATTCACTGTATTGCCAACAATTTGCTTCTCCCTTCCTATGTTTAGAAATGTTTTTAAGAGCAATTGCTACATTACTCCTTTTTTCCCTATATTAATTGAGAAAGAGCTATGTTTCAGGTCTTGAACATTGTGAGCTTGGTATGAGGAAATAAACAATAACTGTTGTTTCTAATTGAAAGAAAAGCTTTCAAAAATTGGTTGTTTCTAATATGCAAGTTGTTTCTAATTGAAAGAAAAGCTTTCAAAAATTGGTAATAGAAAGATTCAGCATGTTACTTTCAAGATGACATTTTGATAATGTGTGATTTAAATTGGAAAGATGTGCATTAAATTTCTGTAAAAATATTCATGAGAATATTAGACATACATTTTGATGTAAAAATATTTAAAAATATGCTAAAGTATTTTTCTGGACAAATATATTTCTGAACAATTAAATTTGTTAAGCCCTATTAATAGATTTTTAATAAAGAAAATGGCACCAATTTTTCAAATTTTCTTTCAAATAATATATTTTAAAGATAAATCTTTAATATCCTTTTTCTATATTTTTATAATTTTACCAGTGTTATTATTCTTATTTCAATAATTTTTGAGACAATCTTAAATGTATTGTGTTCAGAGTTGATTACAATTAACATTAAACTTTTCTAATGGGTGATTTACATAAAATAATTATCAGGTATTTGTAGTAAGTCAAAATAATGGTTATTATAATAAAGAAAACAATAGAGTTCGTTTCTCTTTGGAATGTAAATTAATAACTAGATGAAATTGAGGAAAATATCCTTCCCTTACATGACTTTCTATTACACTAGAAGAATTACATCTTTAGTTAAATGTGCATTCACAGTTTATAATATTTTTGAATTCCCTCTTCAAGAAAAGGTTTTTCTTCAGGGAAGTTTTAATAAGCTGCATTTTAAGTATCTTGGCGATGGAGGCTAAGTATTAATGTTTTGTGTCTTCCAAATAACCTCACACAGCATTACTACTAATAGCTATCTCTTTATTGATTAAGTTAACCAGAAATTTATCTGTTACTCCTATGTCCAAAAAACATATAAAAAATCTAGTTTTCAGTGTTACTTATGTCTATTAAAAATAATCTTTTCTAGGGGCGCTTGGGTGGCTCAGTCACTTAGGTTAAGCACCTGCCTTCGGCTCAGGTAATGATCTCAGGGTCCTGGGATCCAGAGCCCCATGTCAGGCTCCCTGCTCAGTGGGGAGTCTGCTTCTTCCTCTCCCTCTGCTCCTTCCCCCCAGCTCGTGCTCACTCTCTCATGCACTCTCTCTCTTTCAAATAAATAAATAAAATCTTTAAAATAATAATAAAAATCTTTCCTAGATATTGTTTTATATATCTTTTTGTTAAGACTTTGTCACTTTTTTGCTGTGTTTTATCTTCAGTTACAATGCCTATGGGGCTTTGTTCAGGTTCTTAAATGCAGACTTCCACTTTCATGACCTTGGCACTCATTTTCAAATGTATATAATTTTCCATTTAACAAACATTTAGTTTTTTATTACATTTGCATCTCTCTTTATTATAAATATATTTTGTTTTCACCTCATGAAAGCCTTACAAAGGAAACTCAATAGTTTTCCCTAATAAACTCCTTCTTAAAAATTATAATAAAATGTTTCACCAAAATATGATACATGTTTGGAAATATGTTGAATGCTCATAGAAACATGAAAATAAAAATTATTTCCAACATTAACATTTTTACCAGATTTTTCTTGAAAAATTTTTTTCTTGTGAATTATTCTGTTTCAAATTTGATTCCTGGACTGATTTTTCAATAAACTGTCACCAGATAGGTTCCCAGGAAGCAGACTCAGAGGGAGATTAATGTGCATGTTTTTTTTTTTTTTTTTTTAATTTGAGAGAGAGAGTGAGCAAAAGAGAGAGCACAAGCTGGGGGGAGGGGCAGAGAGAGAAGGAGAAGCAGACTCCCCAGTGAGCAGTGAGCCCAGTGCAGGGCTCGATCCCAGGACCCTGGAATCATGACCTGAGCCAAAGGCAGAGGCCTAACCGACTGAGCCACCAGGGCACCCCTGTGTGCATGAATTTTATTAGAGGGCATTCTTAGGCTCCACAACTGTGGAAAGGAAAGGAGGGAAACAGGAAGAAAATGGGCTGGGACAGAGTCACACAAAACTCCAGCGGATCTCCTGGAAAGTTCAGAAGCTGAGATGGCCCTTTAGAGTTTGCTGACTTGGGGCCAAGAGCTGGGCTTTTATACTCTGCACGCCCCAGTCATTGGATTGGGCTGGCCCATGAAGGGGACACATCCCTGGATAAAGAGGCTGTCTTCAGCAGAGGCAATTTCCAAACAGGGGTGACAGCTGAAGGCTGTCTACTGGCAGCACTCCTGGTACCTGGGCTCTGAGTCCTTGATCTGGGCAACATAGCAGAGTGTCCATCACACTCGTGGATCACGAGCAGAGCTGGACATGTGCACTGACTTTGCATCAAGCTGTTTTGAGCTGAGGCACACTCACAGCCCTGGCACACAAAATCATGGAGCAGATGCTGCTTTCTTCTCCTACCTCTTTGCCTCCCTGACATTTTATCTTTCTTTGCATATTTAGAAGACCAGCCCATGATGTGCTTTGTTTTCTGAGCTTTTGTGTATGAAAAATCAACATGAAGATCGCAGATAGATTTAACTGACAATGCGTCTGTTATATTGTTCTCTATGTGTATGTAGTTCCCTCCAAAATATTTGGTAGATCTTAATATAGTTTCTCTTTTGACCTTGTTTAATTTGAATGGACACTTTTAATTAAAGCCTGCAAAATTTCTAAATGTGCCATATGGTTTGCATAAAAGATTCAGAATAGAAGGAAGGGTAATTATTATCTGTGGAGTAGCTAAAAGAAATGTTCAACTCACCAACTATCAGATGTAATTCAGATGTAAAAGACAAACCGAAGGAACAATAATCAGTTTTGAATTACATTTTCTGGCCTTTTTATTTTATGTAGAATCTGTGGCTAAAATCTTAATAACATAGTAGAGAGTCACTCCCCCCATAAGTTATATGTTTTATTGTGATCAGATGTAGCTTACTCTACCATGTGTTTGTAGCAGCTATTTGGGAATACATTAAACCTTGAAAGAAGAGCATTTGTTCTCTGATTATATCAAAATTTTGAAAAATCTTAAACGTGTGGCAAATATTGATGTTCTTTTCCTCAAGTTCAGATTTTGAAATGCGAGCAACAGCTCTTGCTTGTAATCTAGCTTAAGTTAATGAAGAAATTAGAGGAAACCCTAGGAAAGGCATAGTTGTAGCTATGATGTTATATATAGAATATGAAAGATGTTCACTCTTTGATAAATAGAGATTAGAGGCCAGGTGCCACTGGGGATTTCAGTTACCAGTTTTGGAGACATAATACATATAATTTAAAAAATACAGAAATGATTCATTCTCATCATAATATGTATAAATAATAAAAAGAAAGTGAAATTCTCTCTTTAGTAGTTCTTTCTACCCTTCATGCTTACACTTTCCTTAGATTTAACCACTGGTTTGTGTATATCCTTAGTGGTCTTCTTATAAGCATTTATTAAAAACATAGACATATATGCATCTGCATAAAAAATCTGTGCATGCATTCATAGATCCTAAACATTTGCATAAATGTATATGCATATATATGCATTATATGTAGATATCTATATCGCCCCATGTATATTCAGGAACTTTCTCTCTTACTATTATAACAGACGTATTTTTATGCCAGCATGTTTAAATAGCTTTATTATTTAAAAACTGTTGCATAGTATTCCAACAGGGCTGATTTATTACAGTTCATTTATTTTATTAAATAGGTGGATCATTTTGAATTATTTTATTTCCTTCAAGATCAAAGTGATATCTTTTTTCTTCATTTTTTTGATGCTTCAATTTTGCAACACAAAATAATTTATTTGGATAATTTTTAAGACCAGGCTATTAACTGTAAAATAAATCTATTATACTTTTAAATCCTTCCCTTCCATATGTTCCTTTTTTCTAGAGCAGCCTCTTTGGCGCTTTTTCCTTTTTTGAGAATGTAAGTTCCTCTACACCATTATGTAATATGTAATAGCAAATGCCGGGTTCTTCATAAATAGGTGCAATACTCTAAATTAAAGTCTACTTCCAAATACAGTTTATATTTGGGGTTAAACTTTCCATTTTTGAGACATGCATTATAAAAACCTGACCTACTACAGCACATTCTTCCAATTTCTAATCAATGTCCATTCAACCAGAGCAATAACTGCTTCATAAGCTAAATTAGAGTGCCTTCTTATAGCTGATAATTCTTGGTACAGCCTCTTGAGCATCAAGTGCGAATTTCAAGAGAATCCATCGCCAGACAAATTCAGCATTATCAGCCTCAATCCAGACAGCTTTTGCTTCCCTTTGAATGTTACTAGCCTGTACGTTCCATCTCTTTCATTTGTGCTCCCTTTGTGAATCCACAAAATCATGTTCAGAACACTAGTGGAAGAAAGAGCATAGGGGCCAGAACGCATGTTTTCTTTACTAAAGCACTTCAGCCCCTACAAATTTCTCTTTCTTGTTCAGTTCTCATTGAGAACCTCATTTATGTCTTATTTGCCTGCAGTCAGAAACTCAAATGATAAACCTGAAAATGTATTTTCCTTACACCGTCACATGAGGTGCTAACAGAGTTCTCCCTTTTCAAATCAGATCCACTCTCTAAAATGAATGACTTAAATCTAAGTCTATTTTATGACACTTAGTGGAATGTTTTTAATATTGGTCAACTGTATTCTTGGCATGACTCTTTTTTATTGAAGATTTGTCTTTTGATAAGTGAATTGTTTTATTAGATCTCTTTTAATGTTAAGCAAATTATCTTGTTTCTACATGAGTACTTTATATTTATGTATGTTATCATTCATTTATTTAATTAATAAATCTCTTTTGGCTATCTACTATGCCCAGGATATTATGTTAGGTGCCAGGGGTCATATGTGTTAAGACTACATAAAGATGACTGTAGGCAGTATTGTATGAAGGAGAAAGAACACTAGAACCGATGGGTGTAAGTCTTGGCTTTGCCATTTAGTTACTCTCAGACCTTGACCAAATTACTTAGCCTATTTCAGCTTCAGTGTCTAAACACACCTCAAGTGGGGCCAATAATATATCTTTCATTGACTTCAAAGGACTTAAATGAATGCTGTTACTTTATAATTGATTAATGTAAATGATAACCATAAAAAATGATCCATGTTTTCTACCCTTAATGGGCTTATATTTTAATGGAGAGTACAAAAGCGTTTTTCTGGTCAAAGGTTACATGGGATTGACTAGGAGCCACAGAAAACAGCAGGTCATGTTCCTAACACTTTGGACCTTTCTGTAGATGTCAATAATATTGACAATCTCCCCTCTCAATTCTCTCTCCTACCTTGCATTCACTGTCCTGGCACTTTAATGATTCTCTCTCATGTCCCTAAGTACTTCTTCCCAGTCCTGGGCATTTTCCAAGGCAAGGTATGTTCAAAAGAGAAAAGGGCAGAAAAAAATATTGTAGTTTTCCAAGGAACTAAATAATTTCCAGTTGTAGGAATCCAGGAAATATTTATGAAAGATGAAGAATTTCAGCCAGGACCTGGAGAATGGTAGAATTTCAGCCTGCAGGAAATGAAGAGATCACTCTCAGTTCAGGGATCAGAATGAGCCAGGAGTTAGCAAGCTAGCGAGGAGTTAGCATGGAGCTAGCATGGAGCTAGCAACGAGCCTCTACAATACTGAGTGACACAATATGGTTAGGGCCTTGAATACATAAAGCAAAGCAATGAAATGTAAGTCTAGAAAGGAGGTTGTAGCTACAGAAGAGCTGACCTGGACTCAGATGTCTGGAGGCCACATTCCATCCTATATGTATTAGGGCCACACTGAAAATTTTGGAAATTGCCATTATACTAATAACTTCCAGCAAATAACCAGTAACTTTCAGATATTAGTTTATAAAACTCTCCTACATAAAGGATAATTTTTTTTGCATTTTTTTATTATGTTATGTTAATCACCATACATTACATCATTAGTTTTTGATGTAGTGTTCCATGATTCATTGTTTGCATAGAACACCGAGTACTCCATTCAATACATGCCCTCTTTAATACCCATCACCAGGCTAACCCATCCTCCCACCCCCCTCCCCTCTAGAACCCTCAGTCTGTTTCTCAGAGTCCATAGTCTCTCATGGTTCGTCTCCCCTCCAATTTCCCCCCCTTCATTTTTCCCTTCCTAATCATAAGGGTAATTTTTTAAGGGATAATTTTTTGATGGAAGAGCAGAAGTACCGTTCTGTCAATACATCTAATTTACATGGCTAAGCTAAACATTTCGCCTCTTAGTCTAAAGTATCTGCATTTTAGTTGCCTCATTGATTTTGAGGCTCCTAAAGGATTTCTCCTTAAATAAAAGAGTACACCAAAGAAATCTCTTTTAGGAAAAAGGCAAGGTTGATCCCATTGGAGAATTCCAGTCTCCACTCTCAAAAAGCATGCACTACTTGAGGGCTCAGGAAATGGAATATTCCAACTTCAGCTACGTTAATATCTCTGCTGGTCATTCTGTTAACTCTCATTTGGTGAGCAATCAGATAGAGAATAGAAAATACCCAGGACTGGGAAAGCGTTCTCAGGGATGTGTGAGAGACTCATTAGAGTGCCAGGACAGTGAATCCAAGGTAGGAAAGGGACTGAGAGGGGAGGTGGTACTGCCAGACGAGGAGATGGCCATGAAGCAGAGAACCTTAGCTTTTGGAGTTGAGGAGAAGCAGAATGGCAGAGAGAGGGGCTGGCAAACACAGGGAAAAATTATCAATGGCAAGGGAGAGAGCAAGATTTAAGCTGAAGAGAATAACTGATGTCATGAAGCCTGACAGATGGTAATGGAATCAGACTGAGGACATTGTGTAGAGAAATTAACTTTAGAACTCATAGGAAGAAGAAGCAGGGGGTAGAAATAGGAGGTATTTTGTGATATAAAGAGGGAAGTCAAAGGAACCCTCATCAGCTAGCTCAAGGTTCACAATAAGATCAAGGGGCAGCAGCTCTTGGAACCCGAGAAATGTGTACAGGGTGACCTACATAATTCCCAGGGCCAGGTGCAAAAATGAAAATGTGTGGCCTTTGTTCAAAAAGCATAAAAAGATGTTGTTGTAAGTACTAAAATTTAAAACTTATTTTTCTTTTGTGGTCCCTGTCTCATCCTGTCATGGTGTTTTTTTATTTGCTATTGTGCTTCTTGGGCAGGGGGATACTAGGGGAATTGCAGATACTCATAGATGGCCAATAGTCCTGCCTTGCAACTCAGCATGTGTATGCCTGAGCACTCACATTGAGCTCTGGTTGGTGGCAGGATACCCTGTCTCCTTCCTACCAGCTCACACTCCTACCCACAATGGATGGATAAACCCCAAGGATTCTCTGTGCTTAGACTCACTTAGTACTGGATCAGGGCTAACTTCTGCAAAGTTGCCCTCCAGATGGGCTGTGTCACTGCTAGTCTGGTATGGGTTTTAGCTGCTGCTATAACCTGCTTGGATGCCGTGGGGACTTTCACCATACCCTGATCCTCTCCCAACCCATGTTCAAGCCCCCACAGAGGGGTGGGAACAGCAGAAACCTGCAGTGATAACTGGGTACAGGCAGGAGAGGGGTGCTAGGCAGCCTAGAAGAGCCATCCCACAGAGGAAGGGAGGTGGTAAGAGATGCAAGGATGTGTGTGAGCTGAGGCTCCAAGTTCCTGGCTCATGCTGTACTGTCCCACCTGACTTTACTTACAAAACACAAGTCCTGAGATAAAATTATTAAATATTTCAAGATGGTGAACACAGAGCACTGAACTCAAAACACAGAGCCCTTCTGAGCTAGGGCCCTTTGCCATTATCTTGGCACATACCCATGAAGCTGCCTCTGAGTGTGTCCGTGTGTGTGCATGTGTGTGTGTGATATAAAAATAGAGAATCAACATGAGCTGAGTGGTTTATGAAAATTCCTTCAGTAATGCTATCCTTTTTTGGTGTCTTTGGAGGTAAAACAAGGTAAGTTAATGGCAGGGCCACATTATGATTTTCATGGACACAAGGCATGTTTGCATTAATGGGACCTTTCATCTATAAAAAAAATTTTTAAGTATATTTTATGACTGCATTGATATAAAGTTGAATATATTAATATCATATATTAAAATATTTTCTTTAACCTAAAAGGTAAGATATTAAAACATTTATGTGGGTCTCTAAAAGTATTGTGGCTACTAGGCACTATGCCTAAAGGATAAGTTGACCCTGATGGATAATAGGTGTTATTCAGAATTGACACAGTAGATATGGGATGGGATCAAGGAGAAGGGATTCTGGAGAGCCAGTGGGGACAACATAATATCCCAGCCGGATGAAGAGAGGTACAGGAAGTCTCTAGTGCATGAGGAACTGTTAGATGAGGGTCTGGAGCCGCAGAGAAAGGAGAAGGAAGTATCAAGAGCAATGTGGTAATAAACAGATGGAAGCCGGGAGTCAGGTTGGGAAATAGTCTAGGTCTTATAGTGTTGAAACTATCAAAAAAACAAAAAGGTTAATGATTTAGATCAGAAATAAAGGCCAGTCATGGATCACATAAATGTATATTTTTATGTTTAATTTTACTCATTTGCTTTACTATGTATATCAACATATTAAGTCATCAACATGTAATTCTTTAAGAAATAAATGCTGGGAGAAAAGAGTTTTTTAGATTATTCTTAATTTTAAGAAGGAAAGATTCCTAAATTATACTCTCTCAGTTCTAGTATATTTGGCTGTGGTTAACAAAAGAAATGAGAAAGGGAATATTGTTTTGCTTCAGCTGGGCTTTTAAATACATAATCAGTGCACCCGTTTTTGTGAACAGTAACTTCAGGGTGTGAATTCAGGACATTTGTACTTAATCTACAAGTGCTAATGTTTCTGAGATAATTTTAACCAATATAGTATCAGATTATATATGAGCTATTTTATAATAATAGAAGTCACATTTAACTACAGGTTAAGTGACTACATTAAAAGGGAATACAATTATTTTAATGGATTTTTAATTAAATGCTTAAATCTTGGATAGTCTAGAAGTGTATTTTAAATTAAATTGATCTTTCTTAGAAGTTTGGTTGAAACTGTTAGCAAAGAGGAAAAAAAAAACTAAAAGAAAAAAGATTCTGTTTTCAGTGTGATACTTAATGATAAATAGTACCTGTTTTGGTAAACATCAGACAAGGAAAGGTATAGAGAAAGAACAGGAGACTGTAGTGTCATAATGGGCAAAAAAAAAAAAAAAAACATAGGCAGATAGTTTGCCAAAAAAAGGGTATAACTTATAAACAAACATACAATGTTTATTCTTAAAAGTAATAAAGTGAAAATTAAAGAAAGTTACCAATTTTACTAAACAAATAAAGTACCAAAATGTTGCATTGTTTCATTTATACTATTTTTGTTTATAATATTTTTTTATGTTTCAAATAACTTTGGTGGAAAAAAATATTTTTTCCCTTCCAAATGTTTTATAATGTGGTAAGACCACATAAATACAAAAGGACAAGGAGGAGAAGAAGGAGGAGGAGGAGGAGGAGGAGAAAGACATAAAAAGGATAATACTCTCTATAGTTGGACATATTTAATCAGAGTCTGAATAGCCATCTGTTAAAAATGTTGAAGAAGGGACTCCTACAGTGTGTAGGAGTTTGGACTAGTTTATCTTTTGAGGTCCTTTCAAATTCTACAATTGGATAAATCAGTTATTTTTAGCATTTTAATAAAACTTTTACTAGGAAAGAGTGGTGACATTACAAGTGGCACACAATTTAACATATTCACAAAAATATAAAACAAACTCAAGCTTTATAATATAAATAAAGTGCAACTTCAAGCACTGTATAGAAAAGATAGTGTTCCCTCCCTGGTAGCTTGAGCAAAAGTCCTTGGTAAGATGTTATTTTATCTGGCTTGGGTCACTTTCCTTGATCTAATCATTGTGGCTAGGGAGAAGGAGTTCTCAGGTTGTCTCAGCCAGAGCCCCATGTCCACCCAGTAGTTTGGTGGTGATCATGGAGCAGAGGGGTGGAAACAGCCTTCACTCTCTCGCAGCTCACAAGAGAGGAGCTCTGTAATCAGCAAAAAGAGAGGAAGAAAATTTTTTGCGCAGATAAAATCATTTCTGGAGCTCTCCAAACTCAAAACATCAATTCATTATTATGGTTTCTATCAAAGTCCCCATGCATGGTATAAATTGTAGGGTTTCTGCATGTTATAAAAGAGCCAGTTTATTTTAGCTAATTCAACCCCTTAGGCTGAGATGCGGAAAGAAAGTCAACTAAGGGAGGTAGTTGTAATAGAAAGGAGAGAGGTTGGTTTCTGAGCTCTTTTTCTGAGTCTTAATTCCCAGCTTCTAGATCTCCTCATCTTGTTTCCCCAGGTACCTAGTGACCAAGACCTGTCCAAGGCCATGTATCAGCCACACTCTTAGTTTCTCTGCCTGCTGTTACAGCTTGTCTGTCTCTCTCTCCCTCACTTCCATAAGAGGTCTTACTCTTATGGTAAGTGGGCATAAATCTAATCAAAAGCTACTCTGAGTTAAGAATGCTAGCCTCACATTTACTTTCCCAGGACAGTTTTCCTATTGAATCATATAGTCAGTGGGAAAGAGAAGATTTTGGCTTGGAGATGCTCTCTCACTCCCAATTTGTCACTCTCACGTATGCTTTCTCTTTCTCTCTCTCTCTCTCTTTTTTTTTAAGATTATTTATTTATTTATTTGAGAGAGAGAATGAGATAGAGAGAGCCTGAGAGGGGGGAGGGTCAGAGGGAGAAGCAGACTCCCTGCTGAACAGGGAGCCCGATGCGGGACTCGATCCCAGGACTCCAGGATCATGACCTGAGCCGAAGGCAGTGGCTAACCCAACTGAGCCACCCAGGTGCCCCATCTCTCTCTCTCTCTCTCTTTCTCCAAACAGAACCCCACTGTGTATTCTGTCCTGTATCCCAACACCTGGGAAAAGATGGACCTTTCAAGCAGTGGCCTATAGACTATACAGATTCCATATGTTCATCTCCCATTCGGGACCCTTAGAGTTAGGATCTTCACAAAGGTCTTTGCATAATTTCTACATCAACCCAGTTATCTCAATCAAGCAAGAGTTAGCCAGCCATTATTCCTTACCTGCCTTTGATTTCCAAACCCTATCTTGGTTCTCCAATCTCCTATGGCTCCTTTTTACCTCGTTAGATGTGTCTTTATTCACCATTTGCTTAGGAAAAACTAAGCACCATCTATCTACATGCTAGAGCTATGTGAGACCTAGGGAAAAAAGGGGAAGTGGATCCAGTCACTGTAGGAAAGACCAAAATCCCTGGAGACCATACCATTCATTATTCTAAGAAGTGAACTAAGAGTTTGACTCAAGGTTTCTGTTTTTCTAACCTAGAAAGCCTTTTCCACCCTGGAAATAACATCTTTAGCTCTCAGCCCACTGAGGGTTTGGTTCTTCCTTAAAAACTGAAAAGAATCAATGTATGTGGACTGTGAGTTGAATTGGGTGTAGAGAAAATTAGCTAAGCAGAACCAACCACATAAGTTTTTGTTGAGGCTAAATTTTACTTTCTTTTCCATTGATACTAACCCTATGAAGTACAAAAATAATTTTGCATCTTGTTAAGTATATGTCAAATTGATGTTTGAAGTCAGCTCTGTGTACGTGCTTTATTGTCATTGCTTGCTGTTCCTCACACAGAGAAACTGTGATGACAATATTGTATTATAATATACTAAAGCCTTGTCATAGTGTGGTCCTCAGGGATGATATTGGGTCATGTTATAGATGAGACAGCAATATAATAGATCCAAGCATAACCTTGGCAGCTCTGTTTTCAATAACAAAGCATAGGTTATTCTGGTCTTGGAAAATTTTTAAAGAAATAGACATTCCCAGGGGCGCCTGGGTGGCTCAGTCGTTGGGCGTCTGCCTTTGGCTCGGGTCATGATCCTGGGGTCCTGGGATCGAGCCCCGCATTGGGTTCCCTGCTTGGCAGGGAGTCTGCTTCTCCCACACCCTCTGCCTGATTCTCTGCCTGCTTGTGCTCTCCCTCTCTCTCTCTTTGTCAAATAAATGAATAGGATCTTTAAAAAAAGAAATAGACATTCCCAGAAGACTAACTTGCTATCCACATTCTGCACTGTAACAGAAAGACCTTATAGTTTGCAAATCTACTAGACTATTTTTATTTATTTTATTTTTTATGTTATGTTATGTTAATCACCATACATTACATCATTAGTTTTTGATGTAGTGTTCCATGACTCATTGTTTGCGTATAATGCCCAGTGCTCCATTCAGTACGTGCCCTCTTTAGACTATTTTTAGTCTCCATTTTATTTGATTTTCAGCAGCATTGATATTGTTCATTCCCTTTTAAAAAGACTCCTCCTGGGACGCCTGGGTGGCTCAGTCGGTTAAGTGTCTGCCTTCAGCTCAGGTCATGATCCCGGGGTCCTGGGATTGAGTCCCACATCAGGCTCCATGCTCAGTGGGGAGTCTGCTTCTTCCTCTCCTTCTACCCTTCCCCCTTGCTCATGTGCTCCCTCTCTCTCTCAAATAAATAAATAAAAACTTCAAAAAAATAAAAAATAAAAAGACTCCTCCTTAGGGGCACTGTCCTACTACTAGGATTCTGCACTGTCCTGCTCCTTTCCACTTTCTCTCTCCTCCTTCCTCTGCAAATTCAGCTATGCACTACTCATTTTTTCCCCATTTTTCATTTTTTCAACAAATATTTATTGTGCATGTGCTATGGGCCAGGCACTGACATAGGTACTGGAGTCACAGTGATAAGCAAAACACATCATTTTTGTCCTCAAGGAGCTAACAATATAGTAACATTTTTAGTTCCTTGGATTGGGTATTTGTATCCTCAGCGTTCTTTCAATCACATAAAGGCACACTAGCATGACATCTTTTCCTTTGTCTCTTTTGAGCTAATGCAAAATATCAGATTGTCACATCAGGCTCAAGCAGAGAAGTCTACCAAGCATCATGCTTTACTAATAGTTTCAAGGCTACAAGCAATCAACAAGCATAGTAGAAAGAGGAAGAAGACAGGAAAATCCTCTGTGGCTTCTCATGTCCTTCCACTTTGTAACATATAGGCTTTCTTTAACCCAGAGTAAGAGATGATTATGTGTGTGATTTCTGTTCTGTATACTATCAAGAACTGTGCAGGATCTGGGATTTTACCCTACTTTTACACTACAAATTAACTTATTACTGGATGCCGACAGAAGACATGAAGTTTCTGGGTCAGAAACAAAAGACTTTATTACTTCTGGCAAAAGCAATAGCCAAAGCTTCATTTGTTTGTGTCAACGTGTGTCCCCACCGTATCCCACAGCAGTGACACAAGGGCTTATTATGAATGCTCGTACATGCAATTGATTGCATTATACAAAGGAAACACTGAGCTCGGGGATGTCCACCACTTTCATAGTTAGTGGAAACAAGCCTGCTCATTTTCTCAGGAGAGATGTGAACTCACCTCTCTGTGCAAACACAGCCCTGAAAAATATTTTGGGTAAAGAGAGTGATCAGGCATAGAAATGTATAGGGATGCTCAAGACCCATGGTTGATTGTTTCTCCCAGCATATACCTTCTCTTGGAATGCACTAATGTGATTTGAGATTCTCAATAATTTGAGAATTTCCTCTGTCTTTTACATCTTTAACACAGCCCTCTTTATTGGCCAATTCCTATCAGTATTTAAGCTACTGCAAGTCTCTTCCACCTTAAACACCCTCTGCTTCTACCACACTCTCCTGTCCAACTACAAACCCCTCTCCTTAATAGTTACATTTATTGCAATACATCTTTTAACTAACTTTCTCCCTTTCTTTGTCTCCCACTTCTTCAACTCAAACCACTGTAATCTGGGATATGTATCAGCTACTCCATTGAAACAGTTTTCTATGTCTCAGCTTCCTCCCCTGTACGTAGGGGTAATAACAGTATCTACTTCACAGGGTATTTTGAGTATTAAATATGTTAATATATATAAAGAGTTTAGAACAGTGCATGACAAATAGTAAGTATTCAGTAATTGTTAGGTGGATAATTATTATTAGTCTCCTCCTCCTCCTCAATGTCATCAGTGAAATTCTTCTTGCTAAATTCAATGAGCATGGCACTTCCTACTTGACATCTGTGTGTTGATCACATTTCTTTCTTAAACCCCTCCCTTCCTTGGTTTCCATGATGCCAGACTCTTGGTTTTCTTCCTACTTCTCTGTATGGTCTTCTTGGTCAGCTTTGTGTGTCCTACAATAGCCTGCCTTAGGGCGCCTGGGTGGCTCAGTCGTTAAGTGTCTGCCTTCAGCTCAGGTCATGATTCCAGGTCCTGGGATCGAGCCCCGCATAGGGCTCCCTGCTCGGCAGGAAGCCTGCTTCTCCCTCTCCCACTCCCACTGCTTGTATTCCCCCTATCTCTGTGTCTCTCTCTGTCAAATAAATAAATAAAATCTTTAAAAAAAAATAGCCTGCCTTAAATGTTGATATTCTCCAGGGCTCTCTATTAGAGTCCTTTTGTCTTTTTTATCTACATGATTTTGCTTAGTGCTCTTGTCTACTTCTGTGTCTTGAATTACTATCTATATGGAAATGCCCAATACTCTGTACCTCATTCATTTACATGTTTAACAGATATTTATAAAGCATATTCTATGTGTCAAACACGGATTACTATTGTGAGCAAAACTTGGTGGTGTTCCTGCTTTCATGGACTTAGTCATTAATGAGGAACACAGATATCAAATAGTCACACACACAAATCTACAACTATAGATGAGTTAATGGCTCTAAAGGAAAAGAAGATAGTCCTAAGAAAGTATAACACATAAATCTGACTTACATTGAAGGAGAAATATAGGCTTCCCTAAGGTAGTGGTGTTTGGGTGAACATCTACAGGGTGCACAGATATTAGGTAAAGGAGGGGAGGAAGAAATCAAAAGGAGTACAGAGTCTTCAAGGAACTTAAAGAAGATCAGAGTTGTTAAAACACAGTAAGGGAGGGGCACCTGGGTGGCTCAGTCATTAAGCATCTGCCTTCGGCTCAGGTCATAATCCAAGAGTCCTGGGATCAAGCCCCGCATCGGGCTCCCTGCTCTGCAGGAAGCCTGCTTCTCCCTCTCCCACTCCCCCTGCTTGTGTCCCCTCTCTCTCTGTGTCTCTCTCTGTCAAATAAATAAAATCTTAAAAAAAAAATAAAACCACACAGTAAGGGAAAAAGAATAGCAAGATAGAATTAGAGAAGGAGGCAAAGACCAAAGAGTGTGATGCAAGGACCTGCCGACCATGTTATTGTTTGGTTTACTTCTAAGAACAATGGGAAGTGATTGGAGGGTATAAAACCATGACATGAGTGAAGGAGTAGGTGACTTGATCTTTTTTTTTTTTTTAAACATCACTGTAGTGCAGCATGAAGATATTGGAGGGCCCAATGTGGATGTGGAGGTAGTTTTAGCATGCTATTATAACCATCTATGCAGTTTGGATTGGAGTGATGCCAGTGGAGATGCAAGTGGACAGATCTGAGATGTTTTAGGAGATAAATTTGATGGTATAATGTGGTTACTAGATTAGATATGGGTGAAGAAGAGGAAAGTATCAAGGATGACTCCTAATTTTTAGGCTTCTTCAGGTGGATAGATGGTAGCTGAAAAATCAGCCCATATTTCTCTCTTGATTTTAGTCCACACACTCAATTGCCTGCTAGATATTCCCAACTTCCCATCTCACTTGCCCATCAAATCCTTTATATTCAAAACTGAACTATCCTATCAAATGTTCTTCCTCTTGTGCTATTTCAGTGAATGCCACAACCATCCATCCAATTGCTCAAGGCAGTTGACTTTGATTCTTTTTTCTCCATCACATCCAGTTAAGAACCAACTCATATATATATATATATATATTTTATCCTTAACATATTTTATATCTGGGCAAAATCTCTCTATTTCCACTGCTACTACTTTCAATAAAGTCCTCATCATCTTTCATCTGGATTTTGGTGATAGTTATTCCTTGGCTTCTCTGTCTTCAGTCTCCCACTTCTCTAATCTGTTCTTCACTCTGCTGGTGCCCATTGTTTATAAAGTAATGGTTCCTTAGTATGGCAGAAAAACCCTTCATGATCAGGCCCCAGCCACATCTCTAGCACCATCGTGTTTTGCTTTAATCCTTACTTTACAAGACCAAATGACTTCCATTTTCTATAAAACAAATATTGTCCTATCCTCAGCACAAAATAACAAGTCTTTTGAGCTTTGTTCCTTCCTAATACTGTAATTCTTTTAAAAATACATATTACCATCCTGTGTGCCTTTGTGAACTAGATGGTTTTGCTGAGAAAGGCCATCTCTACTGCTGGATGAATGTCTAGGCTAGGAAACTGGTAACATTTTTTTTTTTTTTTTTTACAAAAAGACAGAAGGTAAGGAAACAATAGTATCTGCAAAGTTAGCAGCATGTATTCATTTCCTACTAACTGAGCATTAAGCTACCAGAGGTAGCTTCCAAGAAAGGAACAAAAGGGGAAAAATAGAGGCCAAGGTTTGGAGGAAAAACTAGAGAAGGATCACTCAAGGGGGATTGTGATGAAACCATTGAAGAAGGTATCATCTTCAACCTCTCTGGCACTATCAGATGTACCATGAATTTACACAGGCAGTTTGATAAACTCTTAATATTTATAATAATAATGAACCAAAATTGTGACAAACCCCCAAATTCATTAGAATCTTGATAGAATATAATCATTCCAGTAAACACTATAAGGAAGAGCTACATGACTTTTTCTGACCCTTGATGAAATATAGATTAAAACACGTTACTGATTAGAGGACAATAAATCTTTTTGATAAGTGTATGCTGAGTTTGAACTGCACTTGGAGACTTCCTCCTTCACACCATCTTTACAGTATACATGTATCAGTTAGTATGATTTTGTTTATAAACAATAGAATTGTGCAACTCAAAATCTTAAACAATAAAAGGGGGTTATTGGATCACTTAACTGAGAAGTCTAGAGGTAGGGAGGACTTCAGGCACAGTTCAAGCAGGGTCTCAACTGAGGTTCTCTGTGAGTCCTTCAGTTCTGTCCTGTTTGTTGGCTTTATCTTTAGTGTAGCTTCATTCATGGCTCACATCCACACTTTATAATTTCCAGAGCAAGAAGGCATCTGTGTCCCAGGATTCCCAGCCCACATGTTGAGCTTCATGATGATTGGATCACATCTGAACAAATTCATTCATTCCTGAGAAAATTATATGCTAATGAAGAGATAACCTTGTTCAATCACTATGGCAAATGGAGGTAACATAATGTGAAGTAGAGTCTACCTTGGATTTGAGAGAGGAGTTGTGTTCACCAATCTCACATAAACTATATGCCTTTTCTAAAATGGAAGAGATAAAATTCCCCAAAGGAAAACCTGGGGTTATCTAGTATGAGTGAGGAAGATAAAAACAGATGAAATCCTTAACAATCAGTAAATATTCACCTCAGACACAGTTGACATTTATTCTTTGCAAACTTAGAAATGATTCTGTGCCCTGGATTTTAAGAGCTACTTGTTAATGGTCAAAACAAGTATCAAGCATCCTACTGCAAGGGTAAAGAGAGAGAAGTGCAATCAGAGCCCAATTCTAAGAAATCCCATGAATGGATGTGGATGGACAAAAGACTAAATGCTGTGCATGGCTCTCAAGTCACACATTCATTCATTCAGTCATACAACATTTATGGAATATTGACTCTATGCCAGAAAAGCTTAATAAAACAAAATCTTTGACCTTAGGGAGTTCATTCAATCAGGCACTACAGAATTACAAGTGAATAGTTAGAAATTTTGATATACTATAGTATATGAGAGTGAAAGTATTATGGCATAACAGAGTGAAAATAAAGCCACGTGGAAAATCTAGTGGAATCTTCACTACACCCTTCAATATTTCCTCCAAGCCTAACACTTATACAATGTAATCTCCATCATAAAGCAAACTGGAAACACTCATTTCCAATCAACAGGTTTCTGAGAATAATATATTAAAAGGGAAATGGAAGAATAATTTATCTTATTCTGGTTGTACATTCTAAGAAAATAGTATGAAATAATTTTGGTTGTTTGGAAACAAAAGTGGATCATTGTTGTCTCAGGGAGCTTTTATGTGCAAAATACATTTGATAATAATGTGAATTCTTTTAAGCTATTATAATCTGTGACCATCTATGGAAACAGTTTTGGGAATAAATACAGCAGAAATATTTAGAAAAAGAACATTAAAAGGAAAAATAGCAGACATAGTTGATTCTTTTTGACATTCTTTTATAGTATAAAAATCTTGAAATCCTTGGTCTATATCACAGAGATAATGCTGAAAAAAATTCTAATCTCTTTATCATTATTCCCAGCAATGTCCCAGAGCTCCAATTCTAAGGGCAGGGCCTTCTTTAAGCATCTAACATGAAGATATAACTCAGAGAACTTTTGGAGGAATAGTTTTTTCACATGAAGTATACTTGATAATAACATTTTAATGTAATATTGACATTTCTGGTTTTTTAACTCTGTTGGACAGAATCTTGATGGAAAAGAAAATCACTTGTGACAGCTTCAGCGTGAGTGTCTAATGTCATGGCAATCTAACCCGGTTTTATCCTATATCAGAGGTATTCCATCAGAAAAGAACTAAAGTGCCCTTCATGTTTTATAGAAGCAAGTAATTTCTTATAACAAATGGTGCTAAAATAGTCAAAATTATTAACTATTATTGAAAGAATATTGTGGGAAATATTGGTGGTTTATTTTCAGAGGTTTTTGTAGATAATTAAAATATAAATCATTAAAATAAAAATATAGAACACATATGAAAATATATATATTATCTAATATATATAGAAAATAGAAAAATATATATAATTTTGGTCAGAGTATTGATTTGTCCACTTGAACTGAATTGGTCTGCTTTGGTCAAACAACTGAGAAGTTGAACCAATCATGACATTTTTGATCCATGTGATCAAAGTACTCTCTATACTCTTGCTTCTCAGAGTACAGTCCACAGGCCAACAACATCAGAATTGCGTTGGATCTAGGCAGAAATGCAGAATCTCAGCCCCTCAGCTCCAGATCTACTGAATTAGCATCTACATTTTAACAAGATCCTAGGTGCTTAAAGCATTAACTACATCAGGGGATCTCAACTCTGGCTACACATTAGGATCACTTAGGGTGATTTTAAAATGTTTTATTCCCAGATCTTACCCCAGACCAATTAAATAAGCCTCTTTAAGGGTAGAACCAGGGCATGAGTATTTTTATATGCTCACCAAGTGATTCTAGCATGCTGCCAGGCACGAGAACTATTAGTTATACAATGCCCAATCAGTACATTCAATGTATTCTGAAAAGGCATAAAAGAAAAAGAAAGTCAAACCAATTACTTTGTACTTGGTACCACTCTAGAAATGATTGATTTTTTTAACTGTTAATAAGTTTGCTTAGCTCCTGTGTGAACACAGCCTATGATGTCTCAACCTGCCTAGAAGTGTATTGTATTGTAAATCAAGAAGAGGAACACTTTGCCAAATTAATTAAAAGGAGTTTTAGATTTGTTTTTCAACTTTACTTCCCTTCGTCAACCTTACTCTCCAGCTTGACAGATCTGAATGCTGAATCTCAGACACTGTGCACATTCAAACCACTGCACCTTTGCATTACCCACCCTCTTCTGCACGCACTTAACTGCTCAGTGTTTACCCTCTAACATTCCTTTATCCCTCTAGCCCCAGATGGACTTTTTTCCTTTGAATTCCCATGTTCTTTACTGTTTCTGTCTTGCACTCTCACTTTATAGTCTTAAATTGTTAGCTCCACTATTTAGTGGAATAAAATTGCCTGTTGTTTAATTTCTACATGTAATCTCAGTCATTAGCAATCTATTTCAAAATCTTATGCATGAACAGGGAAGGAAAAAAGAAATCATAGCATAGTACATATGACAATCATTATTATCCCATTTTATAGTAGTTTCAGAGAGCAAGGTGACAGGCTGGTAAGTTTCAACACTAAGATATTTTCCCCAAGATTATTTAACTCAAAGTCCAGGGGCAGTTTGGTTGCTTGTGTGGGTGTATGTGTGTGTATGTGTGTGTGTATAATAAATTACAGTACTTTAATTATAGCTCTGGGGCAGATTTAGAATATGAACACACCGAAACATACTGAAAGAAGACTCACTCTCAGAATTGATGTCCATTCTTATCTTTGGAATAAACCCAATGATTACTCTTTTTTTACATTAATTTGATTTCTTCAGTCAGAAAATTAATGAAGCTTGGTGAGGAGGGGCAAAGAGAGGTGGTCATATTACACTTCTTTAAAATTACTTTTTATGCTAGGGCGCCTGGGTGGCTCAGTTGGTTAAGCGAGTGCCTTCGGCTCAGGTCATGATCCTGGAGTCCCGGGATCGAGTTCTGCATTGGACTCCCTGCTCAGCAGGGAGTCTGCTTCTTCCTCTGACCCTCCCCTCTCTCATGCTCTCTCTATCTCATTCTCTCTCTCAAATAAATAAATAAAATCTTTTAAAAAAATGAAATAAAATTACTTTTTATGCTAAATGAAATAAGTCAGAGAGAAAGACAAATGCCTTATGATTTCACTTACATGTGGGATCTAAAAAACAAAACAAATGAACAAACAGACAAAAAGCAGAAACAGACCCATAAATACAGAGAACAAATTGATAGTTGCCAGAGGGGTGGGGAATGGGGAGATGGACAAAACAGGTAGAGTGGAGTGGGAGATCCAGGCTTCTAGTTTTGGAATGAATAAGACCCAGGAATCAGAGGTACAGCATAGGGAATACAGTCAAGGGTATTGGAATAGCACTGTACGGTGACAAGTGGTAGCTACACTTGTGGGGAGCATGGCACAACATAGAGACTTGTCCGTTCAGTATGTTGTATACCTGAAACTAGTGTAACATTGTGTGTCAACTGTAGTTTAATTAAAAGGGAAGAAAAAATTACATTTTATTATACCAGTAATACCAGAAAACTTTCTCTTATATAAAATTAGAACATTGGAGATGTGGATAAAATCTTTGTCCAACACCCTCCCACCCACACCTCCTGCACTCCACTCAATCTAGATGACCTTCTTCTGTCCTCAAAAGTAATCATTTTTATTTGTGCACACCCTTTAAGATATTTTTAATGTATTTAATACATATGTATTGTATGTTATAATAATTTTTATAGAAAAATTTTAATGCTTTTATCATATAAAACATATGATTCTTGGGAATTAAGGGTTTTACCTGTAGATCTAAAGTAAAAGACCTGGAAAGGATAGCTAATTCAGGGGTTAACAGAATTAAAATTCAAAATTATATCTCAACTTTGTGGAATAATATCCTAAACCTGGAAAGATAAAAATTTAGCTAGCATAAATGTTAAAGCCCTATATAAAGTACAAATAACAAATGGAGAATTCTGAATCAACATTAGTTTATATGAAAAAGACTTACAGGTTTGCTTTTCACAGACTCACAATTTAATAAAAATTCTAATACTTTGAAAAGTTAGTAGTTCTTATCTCTAAAATAGGATTCCTCTTAAAATATCAGAAATTATTGCAGGATATCTAAATTTAGAAGGAAAATACTAGATTGTACAAAATGTGGATTTTTTTCTTTCTCTCTCTCTCTCTCTCACACACACACGCACACAGACACACACACACACACACAACAAAGCCAAATGAAAGAAACTCTTTTACTTCCCTCAAGTCAAGGTCTATAGTTTTTACCACGGTATAAAACATTCATTACAGATCAGATGGCTTTAGTATGAAAAAGTCCTATGATGAGGTATGGCAATAGTATTCCTTGTCAATGTTGATGCCTTCCCAAGTAAGGATCTTGCCCTGTGGAATTAATCTCACTCAATGTAAAGCTAATTGTGTATCATTATAACATATTTTAGTGACAAATATTCATACCCAACATTCTTTGACAGAATATCTGGGACTGAGGACACATGGAAAGTCAGGGTCATTTTCTTCCTGAGACACATGCTTTTCCATGTCAAATCTCCACCTCTGCCTGATTTTTACGTTGACACTTGCCAAAAGACATAGATTCCAAGTTACAATATTCTCCAAACAAGAAAAGCTAGAAACCCTTTTTCCACTGATCACCTGAAAAGTTTTCCTACGTTTGTGGGTATTTTCTCTTCATGATGTTAGATACATAAGTACTGATTTACATAGGGTATAAGGAAATAGAGATTCTGGGAGATGAATTTGTTTTCCTTTCCTAAAGAAAAGTGAATATTACTTGAATTTATCATGACCTTGACTGATCATAAGACATACGTGACCATAAGTCTTGATCTCTTTTCATTTTTTCTAAAATTAAATTTCACATAAACATGTTAAGTATTTCAGAAAATGGAACCCTGAATGAAAAGGAAGAAGCTTGAATCAATGGAGCAAATATATTGATGTATTTTTAAGAACTCCAGACCATGATTTTATTTGAATTTATCTATCTTTGCCTTGATGGCCACCATAGCACATGAGAAGGAGATTCAAGGTCTTAACTCTATTATTGGCTTTATTCAGCAGCATCAGACCAATAATGGGTGTTTATCTACCAGCGTGTGCTGCTCCAGATAGAGGAGCTCATTGAAATTCTCCCCTCTGGTTTTCCTTCCCCAAGGAAATATCTATATCTCAGATCTGTCTAATTAACTAGTATGTGAAGAATAGAAAACTGTGAGACAATCCCTATGCTCATCGTTGCTGGGCTTTAAAAAGCTCAATAAAGTTTCTATCTACATTCTCTTGTTTACACTGTGGAGCAAAATGGATCAAACAAGCAAAGATTTGTGGCAACAGAGACAGTCCCTTTGTACAATATAACACATACTGTGTATCAAAGAAATACTGTGCCACTTCTCCGAAGCTGACATTGGAATGACATTGTAATCCTGGCCATCTGTCTTTCTCCTCTAGATGTCGATGAATGTGTGGTGGTGAATGGAGGCTGCCAGCAGTGCCATATTAACACTCTGGGCACCTTCCACTGTGAATGTGATACGGGATACAGACTCCATGCTGATGAACGCACCTGCATAAGTGAGTAAATATTAGAACCAGCTTGAAGCCGTTTTCAGTGAAAATCGACCTGCCCATGTAGGGGCAGGAAGGAAAGGTTTTTCTATTGTAAAAATATCTATAGAAGCTGATGGTTTCCAAGTACAAATCTGTCTCTTAGAATAAAAAATATATTTACCTATTAAAAGACTAAAAGACAAAAAAGATGGGGAAGGAAATATAGAAATTAACATTCATAAGCAAAACTTGAATATCCAAATGTGACTGTTTGCATAGAATATAATTTCTGCCATATGCAGTGAAACATAAATTTGTTAGTTATTGGTTATACACACGTACATCATAGAGCCACAATGAAGAGAGATGCTGGTCTATTACAATCACTAGCTACAATTCTCACTCATTTTGGATCAGACTCAGAACTGGGCTCATGATTGTAACAGCAAAATTTATAACAGATTATAGGTCAAGGATCTTAGGGTTGCTCAAGAATAGTTAAAATTATACAGATTAAATATGAGGTTACTATAATTTGTTGTACATCAAAGTGTTCCTAGATATCAATTTTGGGTGCTTGGGTTCTTATTTTAAATCGTCTTTGTGTATTTCTGAATTTTATAAACTTTCTAAAATCAGTATGTGCACAGAAAAAATAGAATAAACTTTTAAAATACTGTCCTCCCTGTATGTTTTCTATATGCTCTTTTTTTTGTTTTAACTAAAGTAATTTACATAAAACTGTTTTTTTTTTAATTGAACATGATCCCCAGATGGAATCATGTGCATTCTAATTTCATCTCAAGGTCTCTTTTAAAAGTATTTGTTATATTAAAAAAGTAGCATCTTGTTCAGCACAATTTAATTACTGGTTTAACTTATATCAGCCTTGTTCACTAGTCCATTTACTAAAAATTATTAGTATTTTATAGGTATTCAGTAATTATGAAACTTGGAATAGGAATCAGCCAATTTCAGCTAGTTTCATAACACGTACTCCCTCTTTCCTTTTCTGGACATGGTTTATAGGAAATGAGAAAAGACCAAGGGAAACAGGTACAGATGTCCTAGTCATAGGTTTTTTGATTTTGATATGAGAAAATGGGGTCCTGAGAGCAAAAAAAGGATTCTGCCAAAGTCGAGGGAAAATACAGATAGAAGTCATACCCTAGCAACCAGGGAACTCAGTATCATCATAATTGTTTCTACAGCAGGGACAAGTGATGGGACAGCAGCACATGCATATTTATGTCATCCAAATAACCCCTTCTTTTTACAGGATTACTGGTTTTAGCAACAGGAATCCCTTTCCCATCCACATCCCCAACCAGTAAGGTCTTCAGGGTAACATCCTTAAACTGCCACTCTAATTTCTCTCAGTCACAAAATATTTAGGAGCAGCGGGATTATTGATACATGCCGATGAGGTATTTATCAGTAAAGATTAAACTGGTGAGGGCGCCTGGGTGGCTCAGTCGTTAAGTGTCTGCCTTTGGCTCAGGTCATGATCCCGGAGTCCCGGGATCGAGTCCCACATCGGGCTCCCTGCTCGGCAGGAAGCCTTCTTCTCCCTCTCCCACTCCCCCTGCTTGTGTTCCTGCTCTCTCTATCTCTCTCTGTCAAATAAATAAAATCTTAAAAAAAAAAAAAAAAGGGCGCCTGGGTGGCTCAGTTGGTTAAGCGACTGCCTTCGGCTCAGGTCATGATCCCGGAGTCCTGGGATCCAGTCCCACATCGGGCTCCCGGCTCAGCGGGGAGCCTGCTTCTCCCTCTGACCCTATCCCCTCTCATGCTGTTTCTCTCTCTCTCTCTCTCTCAAATAAATAAATAAAAATAAAAATAAAAAATAAATAAAATAAAAAAATAAAAAAAGATTAAACTGGTGAATTTTTATATCCGATATAAAATATTGTGCAAAGTCATGATTTATATAAATCTCTGATATCTGGTCTTTATGAAAAGGCCAAATAAACAGTTTAATAATTACCAAGTAATTTATATACACAGGTATAATTTTCTAAGTTCTGGTAGTTAATGGCTATTTCTTAGTAAAATCATTAAGTGCTTTCCGTATTCTTCACCAACAGTGCCCTTGAATTTTCTAATTTTTTGTTCTAATGACTTCAGGTCAAAAGTGGAGTTAGATAAAGATATTATGGTTTATCTTTTCTATTTCTATTCCTTAAAAGCCAATTCCTACTGTGCAGATACATGGACACTGTGGTAATAACTTATTTACAGTTCCTTATGCTGATCTTCTCGTGCAGAATTTCAGTATATATATATATAATATGGCACAAATTAAGCTAATGAGAAATATGGATTTCATGGTTATAATCTTTTTAAAACATTAACCCCTTGGATGTTACTCTACAAAAGGTACTGGACTGAGAACAGCACTTGATCTTGGTGGAAATCCTGATGCCTCTCTCACGTAATACACTGAAGGGTCTTAACAATCTCAGTTGACACAGTTACAGCATTCTTGTTAAAATGAGCTCAAGAAGAATTTAAGCACTTTGTGTTTAAAGACTAATAATGTGAGCTTGAGGATAAGAACTATCTACTTATTTGTTTTGAAGAAAAAAAGGTTTACTGTAGAGAACTGAGTTTCATATTGGTTTGTATTTTGGGTTATATTGTAGGAAGGGTTAGCTATTTTTAAAAACAAGGAAATTAAATTAGTTCACTTTCTCGTTGGGATATTTTACTTGGCAGGGGATAGAAAATGGTGGTTGGTGCTTACTGCGAAATTGTAGTAGACAGAAATTCATCATGACTCATGGTAGTCACGGAAGAAAAGATGGAGTTATGGAATTTTATTGTTCTGCTACTTTGGAGTACTTGAAATTAATTGCCTCCATTTCTCCCTTCCTCCCTCCCTTCTTTTCCTTCCTTTGCCCCATTCTGCCCATCAGTCATAGTGTGACTTTTTGAATTATGGCTTCTGGTGCTCTTTGCACTTTCTCTTAATCACAGCTACAGTAAAGTAAACTCCCTGCACCCCTAAACATTTACAGAGTTTCAGATGATTTCACTTTTTTAAGGGCCCCTTCTCTAGGGATTATGCCCTTGTGGTGATATATGGCCAGCAGTTATTAGTCAGCCTCTGCCAGAATGATGAAGTTGCATGAAATGCTCTAAGAGAACGGGTCTATCGTAGGCTGCTGTGGCAAGAAGTATGAGTGTATAGGCCACTTGGCTCCTTTTAAAGGGTGGCTTGGACTGCTGATAAAAATGTGATCCCAGTAAAACTGGGGAACTTAGTCCCAGTGGACTTCAGTTTGAGCTTCTGAATTTGTCTGTAAATTCTTGGAATGCATGTCATTTTTCTGGGAACTAGAGCTTATTATTTTCATCAGATTCCTATAAGTGTCTGTGACAGCTCAAAATATTCCACCTGTCTTTTTGTCCTTACGATGGCACTTCTCAAGAAGGTATAGTATACATGGAAGGATCTCATGACACTGTTGTTCCACAGTACTATCTCATGGTACCATCATACAACTAAAGCAAAGCTGATCAGTGACTCTTTCTCCCTAAAGCCTCCTTTGTGATAGGATTCCATGCCAGAGGCCTGGCTCCCTGTCCTCGAGTAGCATACTTCCTGACCTGCTGTGACCTCTCCTGAGAGACAGCATCAGAAAAGCCAGTCTGAGATGTCCCACATGGGGAGAGGACCACAACAAGTGAGACCAGCTATGCCTGGTTGGTGGAAGGGCACAGACACAGCGTCAGGAAGTAGACAAAAATGGAATTCTTGCCAGAATTGACTTGCTGTTCAGAGTCTCCATTGACACAGGTATTATCAAGCAATTCACATACTTTTTTTTTTTTTTTAAAGATTTTATTTGACAGAGAGAGAGAGACAGCGAGAGAGGAAACACAAGCAGGGGGAGTGGGAGAGTGAGAAGTAGGCTTCCTGCAGAGTAGGGAGCCTGATGTGGGGCTCGATCCCAGGACCCTGGGATCATGACCCGAGCCGAAGGCAGACGCTTAACGACTGAGCCACCCAGGTGCCCCGCAATTCACATACTTTTAAATTTTCCTTTGCTTGGAAACCAAAAGCTTAAAAAATGGAAACTTTTAGCAATCATCTTTTGTAGCAATCATCAGATAGATGTGTTGATGTTCTTACGGTTCACCATTACCTCTGTCCATGGATTAGGGGCAGGAGCACAGTGGGAATCCAAATTGGCATGTGGGGCTTCCATAAATCACGAAATTTCTCTGCACCCTGGTTTCCTTATGTGTAAAATGTGAAAATTGGACAAAGTGGCCTTAAAGTTACTTCATCTCTAAAGTGTTTTAATTTTATGGAGTTTCTAAAATTACTAATTCATAACAAATCAACTGCTAACCTATATTTTTTAAAACTCTACTGAACTACGTATAATAATTACTCTATACAGCTCTAATTTTGCTTGAAAAGTGTTTAAAGAACTTAAACTTTAGAAAGTCCAAGCATAAAAACAGGGTAAGAATTTTATATCCAGTGTAATAAAAATGAGTGTGTAACTTAAGTGTTTTTATTGAAAAAAAATACATTAGTGCTTTTGTGAAAATACTGCTTTTTATAATTATATCTGAGGAGAATCTGAGAAATAATCTAGCCCAATCGCCTATCTTAGAGATATAGCTTGCCTTCTGTCTCCTCCCTATGAGAATAAGCTAGAAGGTGGCCATCTGAAGCCAAGAAGTGAGCTCTCACAAGAAACCGAACCCTGCTGGAACCTGGGTCTTGGACTTTCAAATTAAATTTCTGTTGATTAAGCCACACAATAAGTGGTATTTTGTAATGGCACCCGAGCAGACAAATATACTCATTGTTCTCCTTTATTCACCTCTTCTCTGGTTTATCTCCATTCTTCTCTTCTATTTTTTAGACATAAGTTAATACCTGCAAAATACCTGGCAAGTATTAATTAAATGTTAACTATTATTATAACAGAATATTTTAAAAAACCCAGATGGATTTCCTTATTGGGGAAAAACTCAAACTCATTGCAGTATTTCTAGTTTTTTGGCCTTTGCCAGTATATTCTCTATTACAAAATATATTATCCTTCAATAGCTTTTAATTAGTGGTTTTGTCATTGTTGAGAGGCAGACTTTAGTAAATATTACCAAATATAAGTAGTAATGATAATGTAGACTAAACTTCTTCTACTGCCAGTGGATTTTTTTTAAAGATTTTATTTATTTATTTGACACAGAGAGAGATAGCGAGAGCAGGAACACAAGCAAGGAGGAGCGGGAGAAGGAGAATCAGGCTTCCCGCTGAGCAGGGAGCCCGACGTGGGGCTCAATCCCAGGACCCTGGGATCATGACCTGAGCTGAAAGCAGTTGCTTAACCATCTGAGCCACCCAGGCGCCCCTACCAGTGGATATTTTTTAACAGCCAGGAGCTAGATACTAAAATAATTTATATTACCCAAATTTTCTGTATTTAGCTGTATAATTTGCATTTTAAGTAAATTGTAAGGTTTTAGCTATAATTTGATATACCTCACAAAATCTTTCATAAATTTCCATTTTTAATAGCAACCTGGCAAAACACACTCAGCTCAAATCTGCATTCATAATCATGTCCTTCCCCTGATATATTTGTTGAAATTGGCCTTTCCAGAGGGGTGAAATAATTAAATGATTGGAAGTTTTAATGCTTGCATAGTTCTCTTACATCTCTTTCATGCCTTCAGCACATAGGTTTATTAACATCTACACTCACGAATAAACAAATGGAATCACTAATGTCTGCACAGAGAAACCTCAAATCAACATTTTAATTATTTTAGTTTTCAATACAAGGATTCTTCATTTGTAGTTGCTGGGAATGGTCAGAATCTGCTTTTGTTCAATGGCTCCTTTTTAGTCTCAGTAAATGAGAGAGGAACAGAAAAAAAGGAGAACGGGAAAGCTGCAAACCAAAGATTTTTTCCATGTAAATAAGTGTGTGACAGAGTAAGAGGTCATATTTTAATTCTAAACAAACAGAGGTTAAGTGACAAGAAGAGGAGGGAAGGACAATCTGGAAGCTTGATTAAATAAAGATACCCTTAGTAAAACTTTGAGCTTGAATAAATTTTCTTATATCAGATTTTTATGAGTTTCACATTTTAAGTTAATGCTAAACTTAGAAAAAAAAAAGATCAAGAAAGCCATTAGATGTGGTGGTCTTTACACAATGGATTCTTTTGTTTTGATCTCAGGGTGCTGATCAGTGATGTCTAAGTTTTATACAATAGAAGGAGTAGAAGTTTCTTTCCAGGGAATGCAAAGAGATTGCCCTAAAATTGGAGATGAAAGAGGTTAAAGACTTTCATTGTAACTACCTTTCAATTAGTTGCATTATTTATGAAGACAAATTAGAAACAGAATTCATTTCAGATGACAGCTGATGTCTTGAAAAGGGATATGTCAGGTTAAAAAAAAATTGTTTAGTTTGTCAGGTTGATGGCATCTCTCAGTCATTATCAGATTCCTCGCCCTCGCAATATTAATCACTTTTGTGTGGTAGGTGATAAATTTAATTCCCAAAAATTGAATTTAAGGAACACTTCCCTCCTGTCCTCCTCATCCCCATTCTGTAGCCTTGGGAAAAATCATGAACTTCTCAAGTTTTCATCCATGTTGTTATTAACCCAATTCAAAAACATTTTCCAACTACTTGGATTTTAGGAATGCATTTAGAAACTTTCCTTTTTTACTACATTTTTTTCCACAGTTTGAAGAGCTGGGAAGGTAAGACTGACAATTTTAGACAGAGGCAGACTGAGGTCTAAATTCTACTGCATCACATGAGAGTTGTGTGATCTTGGCCCAGTTTCTTAGTCTCTCTGATCTTCAGGGTCTGTATCATTTCTATCTCTGTCTCTCTAACTGTGTCTATATCCAATAAAACCAGGATAATAATTCACAAAAATCAATATTATACATTGTACAAGGACACATACCTTATAAAAAGGAATGCATGTAACACACTAGAATGGCTGCCCATCAGGACTGGGGGAGACTGAGAATGGACTCTATGGTTAAAAGTGAGCACATCGGGCGCCTGGGTGGCTCAGATGGTTAAGCGTCTGCCTTCGGCTCAGGTCGTGGTCCCAGGGTCCTGGGATCGAGTCCCGCATCGGGCTTCCTGCTCCTTGGGAGCCTGCTTCTCCCTCTGCCTCTCTCTCTCTGTCTCTCATGAATAAATAAATAAAATCTTTAAAAAAAAAAAAGTGAGCACATCAAACAAGGATGTCCCTCCAAGGACTAGGGAGTGATGAGAATTTTCCTTGAATTGAGTATTATAGTGAACTCTACCTTCTATATCCAAGGTTAAAACAAAGCAGAACAAGACAATGAAATGTTAGCACAGTGGCCTTAATACTTGCCAGTTGCCTTTCCTTTCCCTCTTTCTCTCTTTGTGGCAAGTATCTTTGCATGTCTTCCTTCGAATAGTATCTAGGATTTTTTTCTAGTTACATTCATAAAATATTTTTAAAGGTAATTTTTTATAATAGATATTGTACCAAATAAAAATAAATAATTGTGTCTTCTTGTGTCCCCTAAACAATTTCATAGTGCATTACAAAATACACTGTAGAGGATGAATTTACATATGAAGAGATTAAAACAGTATCTGACACATAGTAGATGGTCAATAAATGGTGGCTTGAATCAATAACTGATGATGATTATTTGTGTACTCTTACATTATCTTCCCACAATCAGAGTATCCGTCCAGTGCCCAGAGATACCAAGAATGGGAGATTTTGGACTGTGTGCAACTAGAAGTACAAGAGTCTAACTTTAAATTATTCATTTATGAAAATATAGCATGGGATTTAGGATTGTGAGAAAAATAATGCTAATCTGAAAACAGCATATCTTGGAAAAAAATTCCTTTGCAGCATATCAATATGAACTCTACAACATAATTGTCCCACATACAAGCTGTGTAACTTTGAGGGAGTCATTTAACTGTTCAATAACTATTTCTCCGTATGTAGCGGGTGGTGAGGGAAAGATATAGGACAGGTGAAATCTTTAGTGCAGCACCTGAAACGGAGCAAGCACTCAATAAATATTAACTAACATTATTTATATTAGTTTCATACTTGTCGTTGGCTGTTGTTACAGGACTACATAGAATTATGGAAGGTCCGACACTATCAGGTATAAACTCGCTTTGGTGATCAGATATCTTCCACTGAACATCTTTGTTGCTGGGTCTTTAGTAAATGTACATTCAGTGAGTCTTTTAACATCTATTTTACTTTTTTAATTTTTAATGCCTTTGGAGTTTTAGAGCAATATTCACAACTATATTTTCACTATATGGTAAAATTTCCCGTTCTCGTTTATCACTAGGTTGATGATTTATATCTCCCTAGTTTCAGAAGCACTGGGGACAAGCTTCAAGGAAGTTTATACATTTTTACAGGGTACAAAGTGAAAAAAGACATTAAACAAAATAGTACTACTTCCATCTAAAAGAAGCAAAAGGATTAAGTGCTTGCAAATACCAGATATGAGCATAAAACTTAAATCCAAATCTAGTATCCCAGTATAGTTTTCTAGCTGCTGCAAGAAAAGAGAAGCATGGTTTCAGAGTGTGTGCATTCTCTAATAACAATCATAGAGATTTTTTTTTAATTCAATTATTTCAAAATCTACAACTGACTATATGTCTTTTATTTTGCAAAGAAAACCAAAATTCTCAGCTAAGGGGCCTTCCAGCTTTTCCTTCCATCTAGCAACTTTGGTATTAACTCTCCACTATGTCTGCTTTGCTCTTTACTCAGAGAAAAAGTGCCCTGTTGTTATTTCAGGCTAATCCCATCCTGCCCTCTCCTTAGAACTTTGCTCCTAATACTACATTTTTCTTTCTCCCCTCTCATCAACCTCTTTCTCTGCATCTTAACACCAGACTCCTCCCTAAAACTAGTTTTGCCAGACTTATCCATGAATTACCCACTCTTAGGTTCAAGGAATGCTTGTTAGTCACTTTGCTTAATGTCTTGAAAATAATGACCCCTCTTTCCTTCCTGTCATTCTCTCCTCCTTGGTTTGTAGGACACAACTTTCTCTTGATTCTCTTCCATCTCTGTGATGACTCTTTAACTTCTTTCATATAGTCTTTTCCCTCTGCCCACCTTTGAAAACTGTGATGATCTTCAGAGTTCTGACTTTGGTCTTTTCTCCACTTTCTTCCATGTTCTTTTCTACTTGCAAAGCTTTATGTACTACAATTAGCTAAAAGTGAACGATGTCCAAATCAGTATTACTAAGTCAGATCACTTTCTTTGTTCCCTTGACCTATAGATCCAGCTACAGTGTGAAGCCTTCATTAAGGATGTCCCCAGAATTTCAACCTTAGTGGACCTAAAACTAAATATATCTTCCTTTCTACCCTTGACTCCTCAACTTTCCTCTTCCCTGTATTTCCCCATCTCATTCTCCAGGCCAGTCTAGTACACTGGAGTTGCTCATGGCTCATCTTCTCTCTAATTCCACACATCTAGTTCTCCAGTAAGACCAGTGGGCAAAATCTCCATAATATCCTCCCAAAGAGCTGTCTCCACCATGACTGTTTTCATTCAGGTCCTCATAATCTCTTACAGAAAAATTTATTATAATGCCTCTTAAATGGTTTCATCCTCCCTACTTGCCGCATGCAATCCATTATCTAAAATATTGCCAAGATGTCTCAAGAAAATATAATTTAAGAAATTATTTTATCATCTTTAAAAGTGCTTACTGTCTCTATGTAGCTTTTAGAATTAATTAAGAATTTTTACTATGGCTTACAAGATGCTTCACAATCTGATTCTTTGGTACTTCTGTCTCACCTGACTAATTTCTACTCCATACTTCCTACTCCAGTCTCAGACACACTGAACATTTGCAGTTCCTCAGGTGTACCAGAAGTTTCCACATCCCTCCATCTTTTTCTTAGTGTCCCATCTGTCAGACACTCCCTGCTTCTGCACGTGCTTGTCCCTGGATTCGACTGCCAGTCCACTTTCTCCTCTCTCCTCATATTCTCTCCTCCCCACCTCTCTTCACCTAACTTCTGCTTGTCTTTCAAGACAAAGTTTGGAATCATCTCTTCTGGGAAGACTTCCCAGGTCTATTCCTATATCTATAAACCAAATTTGTCACCTGTTTTATGAGATTTTAAAGATTTTTTTAATGATAGACACAACATAAAGACACTCAGATAGATGAAAGGAAGAACACTTGGTTACTTGCAGCTACAAATGAGAGAAGGGTACCACTCAAGGCTTCATGGGTTACACCCAACACAGGGTCATAGCAAGCTAGAGCTATTAGAGGTCGCTTATTTATGACAAGTTGGGTGAGATTAGGTTAAACTTGCTGTCTTCCTGGGATTGAGTATTTTGAATGATTTCACAAGCACAAAGAAGGGGCCATCCTGGGTGTTAAGTGTCTGGAAACCTCTAGCAGTTGGATATGTGTGCCTGATAAAGAAAGTAGTTGGGGTGAGGGCTTAGCAAAGTGTCTGTGAAGAAGAACTGAGAGTTTTGAGCCATGACTTAAAAACTGGGTCAAGATAGCACTGTGAAATATTATATTATACCACCACATGGAGCCAAAGGCATGTCTCTAACATAGAACCTCTCACGATGCATTATAAAGGTTTCTCTTCTTGTCTACCTCTCCTACTAGGCTTTAATCTCTTTTGTGTTCTCAATACCTAGCATGTGACTGAAATGAAGTGTTCAATTTTATTAAATGACTCTATATCCATTCAATGTTTAAAATACAAAGATGCTTGCAATAAATTATGCTTTGTTTAGAAGTAGGAGCATTTTGGTTTTTTATGATCTGCTTCTCTTTATAGTTAAGAAGAATTACATAAATGCATGGCTTTGGCTCCTAGGAAACCCAGCACTAAGTTAGTTAAACGTTTAATTGCAGGGACTTTCTTTAACCTATATTCCTAATTTAGCTATCTCTATCCCATTTCATAACATGGTTCTTGTTTTGCTGCAATGGTTATTTTTATATTTCCCTCCCTCTTTTTAAGCCTTAGCTTTAGTGGTTCTATTAAAAATGTGTTTTAGACTGTACATTGCCTCAAATTGTCTTTGGAAGTAGATGAAATATAAAGGTAATAAAACTAACTAAATTCAAGCCTAGATTTATCACCTGGATCCTTGAAAAAACATCATGGACAATATTTTAAACCCTAGATGTAACAAAGATGTGAACCTGCCATTCAGTTGGATGGTTTGGATACTGGTTCTCAGCAATCCTAGGTCTCACTGTCACTGCCAAGACCTGAGGTAGACAGTGCATGTCAGGAAGACAAAGACTGGCCTCCACACCAGGAGAGTGGGAAGACTACCTAGAGTTGCACCAAGCCTAGAGCCTGATGCTGAGTAGCCACTTCATAAAGAGGATGTATCCTGTATATGGTTATTAATAGGAGTCAAGGGCAAAGCTGTAGTGAGAACCCAGGGTGCCACTTCCAATTAGAGGATTAGGGCAAGGGTCAGACACAAAACCTGTGATAGGGCTGGGGTCACTATCTGTAAGTTCAGGTTGAATACCAAATCATAGGTAGGGATACATACCGATCCTGAGAATTGGAGTTCTGAAGGCAAGGTGGGGATGACGTCCATAAGTCTGGGTCCAAGTTAAGATTAAAGTTAGGACCATAGATAAGAAGGTAGGCAGAAAAGGAGCTTGAACTCTGACCTTGAAAACTTCAAGGAGCATCTCTTCAGTAGTCATAAAACAATAATGAAACCATTGACCTAACAATCAAGACCAAATGTCCCCTACCCCTGCAGGCTTGCTGGTTTGGGTGGATTAAGACTACTGGATTGGAGCATTCCCAGAGAGAGGCAGGTCTCCTCAGTTTGGTCCTCTGTGTTGATGTGTCACCATGAGGCTGAACAAGCATCGTCCAAGTACTCTGTTTTCAGACACATTAATTAATCCAGAGATTCTTTTTTTTTTCTCAAACTCTAGAATCTAGGTAGTTTAGAGTAATTTTGACTGTGACCATTAGTAATAATAGTTACTATGGTTTTAAAAACATTATCTCCAATCCTCACAACAACCTTAAGAGGGAGATACTGATATTCTCATTTTAAAGATACTGAAACTGGGATTCAAAGGTTAATATTATAGCTTTGGAATCACAGCCCTGGGTTTACAGGCCCATAGATTACTTCTCTGAAATCAGTAAACAGAATGGGGAAGTATACTGAAGCTGCTTTATAGTTTTTGAAGGGGAAGAAGGAGACAAGTAGGTGGTTGAGTACATCTGCCATTGTAACCTTTGCTAAATTTCGTTTTTCCAGGCTATGTGATATGGTAGTTTAGGGTCTTATTTCATCCCCAGTTTGGGGACTTAGGGAGATTCTCTATATTCTCTCTTGGAAAATAAGAAGTTGGCTCATTCTGTAGATACCCACACTGGATGATCAGGGCTGTTGTGGGTTGGCCTTCTGTCTGGGCAGAAATACAGGTCAGACTCTTAAGCTTTCACAACAGAATGTCAACCTTGCCTCCCCAGTGTCTGGTGTCTAAATCTCATAGCTTTCCCTTCAATTGATGATATAGAAATTCTGCACTACAGGCCTGTGTTGGAGGATCTGACTGTGAACTGAATGTGTGCCAACATTCATCCAAATCTCCCTTAAGACATCTGATATACAGAGTGCACAGCAGAAAGATCATAAGCTTTGGCACCTCAGAGCTCTAAGTTAGAATCCCAGCTTTGCACCAACTAGCAGTGTGAACATGGGCACGTTGTTAAATGATAACAATGGCTCATATTTATGGGGTGCTTGTTATCTATTGGGGCACAGTGTTAAGTACTCTCTATTCACTGTTTCATTTAAACCTCATAAAATCCTGTGAGGTGGGTGCTAGTATGACTATTTTAGCAATGTGGGGGAAAAAATGAAAGGTAGGAAGGCTAAGCAACTTGAGGGAGGCCACTCAGTTTATATCATGAATAGATCCATGATATGCCCTTTGGGCATAGCTGATCAATTAAATCCAGCTGTGTTAAAATAAACAAACATGTTTATTCAAAAGTAAGGCATTTAGATTTTATTGTTAAAGGTTTTTAAGGAAGGAAAGACACCAATTAAAATTTAAAGGGTTCCCATCACAGTGTTGCATGGAAAATGGATTAGGCACATGTAGAATCAGAGAGAACCCGTCAAGAGATTATTGCCTTAAGGCTGGACTTGTGAGAAATCCTGTCACTTTGGATTATGACAGTCAAAAGACTGAATGCCAGGAAGCTGCAGTCCTTTTTCCCATGTATACTCAGCCACGTGCATTTTATTTTACAAAAAATAATATCACATAGACCATATAAAATTTTGTAGTTTGATTTTTCACAGTTTGAAAATTACTTGTGTCAAAGTCAATATAATCATTTGAATATACATTATAAGTGCATGAGTGTTTGCTTCAAATTCTAACATTTTGCTGTATTATTTAATAACAACCTGTTGACTTGTAATAAAGTCAAAAGAAAGGAGTTCCAAGACTTATTCTACTTTGACATTGTTTAAAATTTGATTTGAAGGTTTGTACATTGTATGGTTTCATATTTACTAGAAGCCTTCGTCATGTTGGTCCCTACCAAATGAGATTCATAGATTATAAACCAATAGCAAGAAGAGTGCCTTTGCCTGTTCTGCTCTGCCATAATCTCAGTGCCCACATTAATTTGTTTTAGAAGTGGATATAGTATATCACTCAAACTTTTAATAATTGCAATAGAATGGTTTGATTGATTTTCTGCCTTTAGCATTTTCTATATTGTATGTTGGAAAAAAAATATTCAAGATTTCAATATTTCTCTTGGATTCAGGGGAAAAAATGCAAATTTGTTTTTATACCAAGCCGATTAATTAGTCCTCTTTTGTCTGGGGAGAATGCCCTGATCCCTACAACTCACATTTTTAAAATTCTTTAAACTTAAAAATAGTCTAGTCTCAACCTGGCCTTATTTCAAAAAAAAAAAAAAAAGAAAGAGAGAGAATGAGAATTAATAAGCTTCCTTATTTCTCATTATAACTTTTATGAGACCCGGTGGTGTAAGAACTACACTATTTCATCTCTTGTATTTCCACGAAACTAGTGATGGTTTCCCTAAGTGCCATATCCCATACAAACCAGAATAATGGATTAAAACTAGAAACAAAACATTGTGTATTAGGCCACTTCAGCCCCACTCTAAATGTTGAAACAGACTGTCCTGCTTTGTTATACAGTTATTTAACTTGTATGGAATCATCTGCCTACAAAATTTAAGATGTGGAAGAATAGGCTTCTTCCTCCATTCCAGTGACTGACACATTTGCTAACCTTTCTCCTTGTAGAAAGCATAAATTAATAGTGCAGAGTCTCAAATTCAGTAGGATATATCCTGCACTGGAAGCACAAATTATGAGATCAAGAATAATTGATATTCCATGTGACCCATTAAAACAGGTTTCATTTAATGCAAGATGGTTTAAAATTGTATCTCTTTAAAGTAGGCTAACCTGAATACAGGCACCCTTTTTTGCACTTGACAGCAAAACTGAGCAATTCCCTCAGTCATTCCGATCAGAGGACCTTGAACTGAGAGCACATGTTTAATGATGCCTGGACTAGCTATTGATTAAACACTGACAATGTTCAGAGGAATTGAGACTCAAAAAGCCTCCCCCATGGCCAGCTCTACCATGCTCACTTCTTAATAGATGGCAAAGGAGGATTCTAAATGAGAGCCGCTCCCTTCTTGTCCTCAGAACTCCACAGGCAGTGGGATTAATTTCTGCTTCGCAGTCTTTTGGAACTACCATGCCTAAAATGTCCAGAAATGAATACAGATGTCCCTCCTTTTTTATTTTCTTGTTCCTCTTTTTGAAAAAAAAACTTCTTATATGAATTTAATACATAGAATGATACCACTTCAAAGGCAGAATGAGTGGAAGCTCACCATTACTTAATATATAAAAAAATATAAGACAAATCCTGAGGAGATAATTCAGGCTGAATAAGTCTCCAAATCAAGCAAGCAGACAACAACAACAAAACTTTAAAGCAGATAGAGAATAAGAGAAAATAAAAGAGAGAGAAAGGATTCGAAGCTAGTACTGATCTTCCCACTGCCATTGCTCTGTTGAGTTGATTAGTTTCCAGAGGCTCAGATATTTTTAGGATATTCTTTTGTCTGCGTAGGAGATTGTGACCCAGAACTGTGAAGTAAGGCTGTTTTTACACTTTAAAAAAATGTGATTTTCAATGATGGAACCACCCAGCTGTTTTACCTTCAACAAACATTAATGGAACCCCTAGAGGGTGCCAGGAACATTGCTTGGTGCTTTCCCTTTTAAAGTTATTTAATCCCTCCAATAATCCTGTGAAATACTCATTATAATCTTTTTAAAGATGTGAAAACTGAAGCTTGGAGGAATTAAATAAATCTCCTACTATCAATCAGTAAATAAGAGAGACTAAAGTCATGCTGCTAGAAATTGTCAGAGCGAGGATTAAAATCCAGATATTTTGAATAATATTCTATTGAGCTAATTACCATATAATACTTACCTAGTTTTATAATACACACTTAATGAAAGGTTGTGTGGAAAGCTCAGGGTTTTTTTTTTTTTTTATTGTTGTTTGTTCTTTTACTTTTTTTCTCCCTGATTTCCTAAGGATTACATCTTTAGGGTTAAAAAAAAAAAAGGAAGTACAAAAAGTATAAATAAAGAGAGAATAGGCAACAACAACCCACCACTCAGAAGCAACCATGCTAACATTTGGGCTTCTTTCATTCCAGTCTTTTATTTGCATGTTTTTTTCTCTTCATAATTGAGACCACGCTGCTTTTTGTGATACATTCATATAGTAGCGCACATATTACACACATACAACCCTACATCTCATTATGTTTTAATTTAAAACTATTTGTAAAATGCAATTTAATTGGGGCAAATACCTTTTTGGTATATGTAAATAAACATCTATATCATGGGATCTTTTTTCTCTTCTAAATAATGTTGATGTTCATATTTATTTGCATATGTTAGATATTTTATTGCATAGATCTACATATTTTATTGGTTTCTAGATGAGATTTCAAGGAAGAGGATTAAGTGTAAAAGAAGTAAAAAAAAAACATATTTTAAAAAATTCTTGATACCTATTGTCAAAATGTTTTCCAAATTTTAAGACAATTTGTTAATCTGTTACCACTATGTAAGAGTTCCCGTCTTATCCTTCCTGGCACAAAATTTTTTTGTCTCTTTCAGTGTTTACTAATTAAATAAAACAATGTACATCGCTTTACTTCTTTCATTAAGTTCAGATTCTAAAAATAAATGTGTCATTTGTACTTCTTTTTATGAGTTTGCTGCTAAGATACTTTGCTAACTTTTTTAAATTGTGAATTTCATCTTTTTTAAAAATACATACATTACCTTATAAAGCAAGCATAATAACCATTCGTCATCCTATTACAAATACATTGTCCTATTTTTTTTCTGAGTATAAAAGCAACATGTATATATAGCAATTTAGAATACATATATATGAAAAAAAGGAAGAATATAGGGATGCTTGGGTGGCTCAGTCGTTAAGCGTCTGCCTTCGGCTCAGGTCATGATCCCAGGGTCCTGGGATTGAGTCCCACATCGGGTTCCTGCTCGGTGGGGAGCCTGCTTCTCCCTCTGCCTCAGCCCCTGCCTGTGCTCTCTCTCTCTGACAAATAAATAAATAAAATCTTTAAAAAAAAGAAAGAATGTAAAAAATCATCACCACCACAGAATCAAACCATTTTAATATTTTCATTGTAGTAGGTGGGAATGTGGGTACTGAGGCCTGGACAGATCCCTGTGCCAGACTAGAGACAGAGGTAATAGAGAGCCTATGTACTTCCAGCACTTTTCCTATCTATCTATCTATCCATTATCTATCAATCAATCATCTATATCACTTTTGGACTAGGACTCCCTGCCCTTCTTTCTTAGCAGATGAGACTGTACCTCAGTTCTTTGAATTGAATGAAGTGGGCAGGGGATTCCAAGAGAAAGACTCATCAAAGAGTTCCAGCACTTTGTACTTCCTAATTCTAACAATGCCATGCTTTGCTGGTCCTGATGTAGGTGGTACCTGCCAGTGGGATTCTTCCCAGCACCCCAGAGATAGTGTAGAAAAAATTCTTCACAGAGGGGCTATGAACCACAGAGGTTTTCTAAGCAGGGATATCCAAGCAACTGTTCAAATGGAGAAGAATGTCTGACCTTATATGGTTGCAATCAGGACAACAAATTAAGGGTCTATGGTGATATTAATTCATTATATTTCTAAACTTTGGGACTGCCGTGGGTAAGTATTTCCAAGGTATTATGTAGAAATGTATAGATTTTTAGAAGTGCCTAAAAGCACTGATATTAAAGAGGAAATTCTGAAGAGAACGATTATGAAAAGTTTCTTTTAGAAAGTTTATCAACTTTCAGAAAGGACCAGTAAAGATGATGCAGAATTCCCTATCTTTTTTTTTTTTTTTAAAGATTTTATTTATTTAATCATGAGAGAGAGAGAGAGAGGCAGAGCGAGAAGCAGGCTCCCAAGGAGCAGGGAGCCCGATGCGGGACTCGATCCCAGGACCCTGAGATCATGACCTGAGCCGAAAGCAGACGCTTAACCATCTGAGCCACCCAGGCGCCCAACAGAATTCCCTATCTTTAATGTAGACAAGAAAACAATTGCTTAAAGAGGCACACCAGTCTTGAGGAGACAGTGTCCTCAGTCTGCCCACCCTATCTTTTTCCCAGGGGAAAATGACAAGTTGGGAGGCTTGGCTGTGAGGTTTTTTTGTTTTGTTTTGTTTTAACATTTTATTTATTTATTTATCAGAGAGAGAGAGTGTGTGTGCGCACAAGCAGGGGAAGCAGCAGGCAGAGGGAGAAGCAGACTCCTCGCTGAGCAAGGAGCCTGACATGGGACTCAATCCCAGGACTCTGAGATCATGACCTGAGCTGAAGGCAGACAACCGACTGGGCCACACAGGCGTCCTAGCTGTGAGTTAATTTACACTCCTTTTTCTTTTCTAAAAGAAACAAAGTCAGTGTTTATATGATTTTTAGAAATTCTTTTTAAAATTTTAATATATATCTTCTTCTGTGCCATTATGTATTTAAGAAAATGACTGATAATCGATTTTATGATAAATAATTTCTTTAATGATTTACCTGTTATTGGCCATTTTTGTGCTTTCTGTCTTTTGCTATAGTGAACACAGTCACTGATGAGCACATTTATAGTCAAACCTATGAATATCTCCAGAATTATTTCCTATTAACATGCATAGAATGACTACATCAAAAATTATGTTTATTATCAACTTATCCTCCAGGAAATATCAATTTAAATTTCTATCAGCAGTATTTTGGAAGAAACTGTCCTTTTTCTTTATGCCTAAGCAAAACTTATACATTATCTTTTATTTTATCATTTTTCCCAGTATGATGGGTGTCATAGGTTGGGTTCCCCCAAAAAAACTAGACTTTAAGATTTTTGTTTAAGAACAACACAAGTGAGGGGTTAGGGAAGCAGGATAAGGCAAAGAAGGAAATTGAAGTGCAATGCAATTTCAACAAGGGTTTACCAATCTTTAGAGAGCTGGGATGTTCCTTCAAAATTGTCCAGTCTTGAGGCAAGGGGTCTGGGACTTGATACTCTTGTACAACTTGCAGGCTGCACTGGATGGGGGATGACCTTGGATGAGGAGGTTCTCTTCAGTTGGAGGCAACTCTTTTGGAGAACAATTTGGCCATGAGCAGTACACAGCCAACACGGCCAGCCATTGAGGAGTGAGTGCGGTTCTGAAGCGAAAAATTGGACAGTGTTGCTGGAGCTGCTACTGCAGTCCATGCTTTGTACCACTCATACCTACTTGTTTTGTATAATAATTATTGGGAACAGCTTCTCTTGGATTCTGATTATTTTGTTTCCCAGGAAAATTTGCAAGAGTAAGGTTCATGAAATGAACTACAGTCCTTGTCAGCGGTAGCTGGTCTTGGGGTTGAAACTGAAACTGAGTATCTTTCTTCTCATTACAATTCTAGATTTCTTTTACTCTACTTCCATTACCAACTGTCATAGGTATGGCTCTCTGGGAAACAGACTTTGAGATGTACATAGAGGACATTTATTGAAGTGTGCTCTTGGGAACAACATGGGTGAGAGGTGAGGGAAAGACAATTAGACAGATGGATGAGTTGAACTGAGATACAGTTGCCTCGGCCAGTTCTGTGGGAACATCAGAGCTGGAATAGCTTTTCATATTGGCTCCATCTTTGCACTAGGCAGCGGGGCTTTATTATTCTTGCACCCAACCAATCTATAGGTGCAGGCTCCTCTGGAGTAGGGGATGTGACCTTGAGCAAAGTGTCTCTCTTCAGTTAATGACACTTCTAGAGAGGGACTCTGCTGAAATCTGCCAGTTGCTAACACTCCCAGCAGCTGAAGGAATAAATATTTCAGTCCAGTCCCCAAATGGAATCTGGGCACCACACTATGGTACCCATTACAGCAGTTTAAATGGCATCTCATGATTACCGTAATTTGTATTATTTGATATGTCTGTTAACCATATGTATTCCTTCTTTTTGAATTGTGTGCCTATTTCTTTCTTTTATTTTTCTATGTAGATAACATTTCATTGATTGGTTTTTTTTTTTTCCTATTGCATACATTGCAATACTTCCAATTTGCCAATTTTTGTTTTTCAATATATCCATGTTTAAATTTTATATAATGCAATATATTTATCTTTTTATTTTTCATTTCTTTCTTCCATATGAGTTTTAAGAGTCTTTTATCCAGCTCATAGAGAAATACAGATAATTTGATCTAGTAGTTTTATAGTTTTATTTTGTTAGATTTAAATGTTTCATTTACTTGGAATTTATTTTGGTGTATGGTATAGGCTTAAATTATGTGTGTTTTCCAGATACTTCAACAATTATTCCAGTACCCTGTTTGAGTGATCCTTTTCATCTTCAATGAATTTAAGATTTCTATGTAATATATTAAGTATATTAAGTTCTTTTATGCCAGTATTGTCTATACAATATTCTTTTCATCAATCAACCTGCTTATACTTAATTATTATGGTTTTATAGTTATGGCTTACCACTCAGGTGAGCTTACCCACCAAAGTGAACAGATGATTGGTACAGGAGTAGGTGATCATGGTTACCTTGGATAGCTAAATTTTTACGTCTCTTTTGCTTATATGAACACATCTATTTCTTTACTTCTGACCATCAGTCTATGCATTTTACCACTTGACAAATGTTTAAATGCAGCTTGAAAGTGTCACACTCTTGTCTTTTTTTCCTCTCTTTTTTGTTAATTTTTGAAAACAATCATTGAGCTGCATGTTTCTTTTTAAATTCCTTATATTTTCTATTTCAGCCTTCAGCACATGAAACAATAAATATTTATTGAAGGTTGAAGAATAAGATCATCACTTCCTTTCTGTATCAACTCCTTGGTTCTTGATTTCTCTACATTACAAATTATGTCTAGAATACCTCACAATGAGGTAGGAGAATATGAAAAAAATGTAGATTAAAATACACTGAAATGACATAGAGATACGCGTTTTTCTTTCCTTTTATTCCCCCCTAAAGAAATGTCATTGATGAGGGTTTAAATATCTAGGCTAGATTTACTTTCAGAGAAGTTATAAATTTGAAGACCTCTGAAAATGGTTAAAAATTTTGGAACTCATAGAATGAAAAAGCTAGGAAGTCATTCCTTTTGTTTATTTGTTTCTATTTATTCTACACGTGTAACGGAGTAAAGAACCGGCTATGTAATTTGCAGGAACAAGTACAAAATGAATATACTGGGTCTGTTGTTCAAAAAGTATTAAGAATTTCAAGATGGTGATAACCACGTGTGGGACCATTTTGCATAGGTTTAACGTCCATAAAGCTGGCTGAACCCACCCCATACACTGTGCCAGGCAGTGGTGTGAGAGAGCAGAGAGGAGCCTGGCAGGCATGGTTATTTCCCTGGTGGAGCTCACACGGTCAATGTAGATGAAAGCAGAGAAGTGCCAATTCATCCTTGAACTGTGCTCTATTATCTTCTCTAATTCAGAGTTGGTTTTCAAAATTTGACTGCTTTACACTTATCCCCAATTCCCAACATAGTTTTTCAGCTGTCACATCCTTAAGTAATCACTTAGCATAATTTGTTAAATGACCACTGTGTGCAGGACACCCTACTATGAGCTGGGTAAAGATAAAATTAGTGGCTTATTTTTATCATTAAAAAATCATTCACGATAAAGCAGTATAAAGTCTCATTCTTTGCAGAGGGTGTTTTCATACCTATGGTGAGCATGAATGTACTATGATTTGTAGCAGCAGCTGGAAATTTTCTTCTCATTAATCTGACTCCCTGAGAGGATATTGTCTTCCAAATGCAAGAAGCACTGTCACTAAGGAAGAAACATATCTTCTTAGAATAAGAATCTTGTAGTTAATGACTGTGCAGTTTGTCTTGATTTGGGGACTAATATATATGTGCTAGTTTTCTTTTGGGGCAGGGGATAATATCAAAATGTATTAGCCAAAGACCCTCAGGGGTAGGTAAGAAATAGGCAGAAATAGATTTCCTTTAGCAATTGATTCCTCAGCATGCTAGTTATGTTCAAACAGGCCCTGGATTTTTTGACATCTGTTTTATTTTGTTTCTTGCCTTTTCCAGTGCTCAAGCTCTCAGCTCTTGCTCTGTTAACAATGGGGGCTATGAGCCTGAGTGTGTTCAGATCACTGATGAACACTGTAAGCCCTAGTGCCTTCCACACCACCAGCTGAAATGAGACAGCAAACACTGAGAGAGAAAGTCACAGTGAGCACATATTACCTGCTGCAAAGGAACAACGTGTTGAGAGTAGTAAAACTTTTTCCAGCACTATGTACCATTTTGCAAGATTGTGTGTTTGAAACAATCATTTTCTTTATCCCTATAATCTACTTCACATGTTCCTTTCCATAAACAGCTGTTGCCTCTTTCGTCTCAGGAACCATTTGTGGCTCTAGGTTCTTTTTCACTCTCTTTTAAGGGAGGGCAGCCAGCTATAGCAGTATGATTCATGGTGATGAGCTGTGACAGAATTCAAGAATTTAAAGTGATGTTAAGTGTCCCATTGAGTTTATAAGAAATCCCAAACAAAGATTTCTGGAAAATGCTTAAATGCACAAACAAAACAAGAAGGGTAAAGACTTTTATTCTCCTTTGTGCATTTTGTTACTGTGCATCAACAAAAGTCTACAGACTCAATAGAAAAAAAATATAGGTATACATTAATAGTATTGTTTTTTTTAATAAAAAGCACCTCTTCTCTCATTTATTTTTATTTAATAAATTAAAATTCCCTGAAAAAACTTGGCATGCTATCTTCAACTCATTCAGTAGGGGTGCCAAAGGGAGGCTCCCATAATTTTCACCCATTCCCTAATTGTACTCCTCAAATGATAAGTATCTTCTCTAATGCAGGCAATACATTTTTCTCAGTACTAAATAAAATGTAACTAAAACTATCCTTTAAAATTTTGATATTTTATTAACCTCTAGCACACAATCTAAATATAAACAGTGTACTTGTTTCTGTGAAAATGCAGTTCTGGGACCATGGCTGCTCATTCCCCAGATGGGTGTAGCTCTTTTTCCCAAGTTAACTCTTTCAGGTATTTTTTTTTTTTTCCTTTTTCTAACTCCATAATGGTTTTGGCTTTTGTTTTTGTTTTTCCCCTTTCTGGTCTCCTCGTCACCATATCTCCAAGTTGGCAACAACTCTCCCCTTATGAGCCTCCCTTGGGATCTTTGTACTGTATCTCAGCTCCTACATCCCCGAGCCTTCTCTGTCAAAGATATGAACTCCCTTCATAGTCTAAGGGTTCCTGGATTAGGGATATTTCTTAGGCTACTTGAAGTTATGCTAAAGAATGACAACATTTCATGCACCCTAGAATTTACTTTCCTGAGCAAAAGACTAGTGGGCAATTGGGATTAAGTTTAATACTGCAAGGTGGTAGGCTAAGGCAAAAACCCCTGTTGTATACTGAAAGGAAAAATACCTTAGCTATTTTAACACAATTGACAAAGAACAGTGTCCTTTGCAACTGAAATTGTGCATGTTTTGTCTGGGCTACTGTACATGTTTTGAGTTATGTGTTATTTTGGGGAAGTCATCCACCATAATCAATGGAGAACAGCAGGTGCCTTCTTGCTGAGCACCAATGAAGGTGGGTCTGAATTTACAAGCGCAAGTTCACTGTTTTTGGTGGTTAATGTCCATCACCTATAAGGGCCACAGTTTTCCAGCAATGAATTGGTAACAACTGGCAATTTTGGAAAGTAAGAGGAAGAAAATTATTAACATATTAAGGTTTGTTGCTTTTAGAAATAGGTGGATGAACTAAGATGATTTACTATATAGCATAGACAAATTTCCCAAAACTGTGGTTTTGCTACACTTGGGATGAAATCAAGGACAGAGTCATTTTCCTCTGATAGCATGGTACATTTACTAAAAAATTCTAATAGTTCCAAAGAAAAGCTGCCTACTGGCAACTATTGACATTAGCAATTACTCTGCTTAATTAAATTGTATATTGACATAAGCAGATTCTCTGTGTACAGCCATCTAATCCTAATCCAACAAAAGATGGGAAGACTTTTTTCATTTGTTTAACAAACATCAATGGATCATCTTTTTGTTTGGCACTGTGCAGGAGAGTGATTTTTCTTTTCCTGGAAGGCTTTCATTATAAATGTAGTTGAAAGACTAGTTCACCTGTAAACTGAAGTTTGGTAGCATCACCTCTTTTCCTAGAGTAGACTATGGAATGCTGAATAAATTGGGCAGGGAAGTGGGGACTTTGTCCAACATCTGACTTAGACTATCTCAGCATGGTTTAAATACTTTATTTCAAGTTAATATTTAGGACTTTGCTGTTATACATATTTTTCTACCAAAAGCTATTGAGATTATTTAGATCATATTTACTTCTGTTTCCAATTATGAAGCCAAATGGCTAAGTTTTATTGATTTAATCATATTAATTTGTCCTATTTTTAATAGAAGTCCAAAACCACACAATTGTGTAAGGGAGATGACTTTAATGTTAAGCCCCATGGGATGATTTGTGGTTTACCTGCATTTGTATCCAGACTCGCCCACAAAAAAATCATATGTCAGTCACAAGACATTTGCAGTGCTCATAGACACGGGGCTGTGATTTTGCTGACAATGTGTCACTGTCCAAAGCAGTAGAGAGAATGCAACAAGGATGTGATTAAAAAAAATTTAAGTCTTAGAGACCAGAAGTGCTTTTTATGGAACAGTTTAGCATCATAAAAAGGGTGTGGAAAAAATCACGGTTAAAGATAAATAAGGGAAACCAACTGTAAAGGTCTCAGACCACCATCTGGTAGCAGAGTGAAAGACTTGAGAGTAAAGGCCCCACCAACTGGCCTCCAGTCCACACACAAAAGCACTGGTTTAGAGGGACATATATAAGGCTTGACTGCTTCAGTAGCAAAGTCCTTCCAGTATTTTATGAAATGGGCATTTTATCTCCTCATTCCTGGAGGTGGAATAAAGCATAGTAAGGAAAGCAGGAAGAGGGCTTCTCTTTTCTCTAGATCTCATGTGTTTTCTGTGTTTATCTATTACTGACTTCACCCTTCACTGTTCCTCAGTTTCTCCATACCAGCTTGTCCTAAAATTTTCTCCATTAACTGAAAAGAAGAAACTGCAGAGATCTCCAAGCCGAAGGAAAGATAGGTAAGGAGAGCTAGAAAGAAACAGAGAAGAGAGCAGGGTTGGCATGATAGGCTTACATTCCCCTGGGGCTGACGCATGGCCACCAGAGCCCAAGAGCAAGAAAGCTAGCAGTCACCAGTGTTAACCACACGGTCCTTCAGGGCTCTCACTCCCCTTTCCCAGACATAAACATGCAACACAAACTTCCCTGTAGACCCTCTAAATAACTTCTACACATACATCCCTTCATTCAATTATTATTTAATGTAAGTATTTCTAACTCTCATGTTCCCACCATTGTTCTGCATTTTCCTTTTTTCTTTATTAAGCAAATGATATTTGCTGAAGATGAACTATAAAATGCCAACAGGTGAAAAAGAAAAAAATAAATTCCACCTAAACAATCAATCAATCAATCAATAAAAATAAATTCCAACCTCAACTATATTAGTTACTGGTTTCACTTTAATATTATTATTATTATGTTCAGTTAGCCAACATATAGTACATCATTAGTTTTTGTTGTAGTGTTTAAGGATTCATTAGTTGTGTAAACACCCAATGCTCATCACATCACTTCCCCTCCTTAATACCCATCACCTGGTTACCCCATCCCCCCACGCTTTTCCCCTCTGCAACCTTCAGTTTGTTTCCCAGAGTCCAGAGTCTCTCATGGTTTGTCTCCCTCTCTGATTTCTTCCCATTCAGTTTTCCCTCCCTTCCCCTGTGGTCCTCCACACTATTCCTTATGTTCTACATATGAGTGAAACCATATGATAATTGTCTTTCTCTGCTTGACTTATTCCCCTTAGCATAAGCCCCTCCAGTTCCATCCATGTCGATGCAAATGGTGGGTATTCATCCTTTTTTTTTTTTTAAAGATTTTATTTATTTATTTGAGAGAGAATGAGAGAGAGCACATGAGAGGGGGGAGGGTCAGAGGGAGAAGCAGACTCCCTGCTGAGCAGGGAGCCCGATGCGGGACTCGATCCAGGGACTCCAGGATCGTGACCTGAGCTGAAGGCAGTCGCTTAACCAACTGAGCCACCCAGGCGCCTGGTATTCATCCTTTTTGATGGCTAAGTAATATTCCATGATATATATGAAAAACATCTTCTTTATCCATTCGTCTGTTGAAGGACATCTCAGCTCCTTCCATAGTTTGGCTATTGTGGACATTGCTGCTGTGAATATTGGGGTGCATGTTCCTTTTCTTTTCACTACATCTGTATCTTTGGGGTAAATACTTAATAGTACAAATGCTAGGTTATAGGGTAGCTCTATTTTGAACGTCTTGAGGAACCTCCTTACTGTTTTCCAGAGTGGTTTCACTTTTATTATATTATGGGTTCTTCCAGAAAATATATGTACTTTTTTGGTTTTGTTTTGCTTTTATCAGTTCTGGTATCATATTGATTGTATGGTTTTATAACCTAACCTATTTCTTTTTTCTTTATTTAAATTACTTAATATCTTATGAAACCTATTTGTTCTTGTCAGTTAAGATAAATCTACGTAATTTCCAATAGCTGCATAATATCCCATTCAGTGATTATAGCAAAATATCCTTACTCATTTTCCTACTATCAAATAACAAGACTTTTTACTCCTTTATTTTTTCAAAACAATGCTGCAGTGAACAATCTTTTGTTATTACAAACATCCTCAATTATTTTCTTAGGCTAAATTCTTGAAAATGTAATTATGCAGTCAATTATAAGATCTTGATATGTAGCCAAATTAGAATCATGAAGCCATATTTTATTCTACTAGGACTATTAGAGTACCATTTATTCTCAGCCTCACCATTTGATGTGTCCAACAGTATCTGAGATATATATATATTAGATATATGTATATTCTAATATTTTTCCAATTTATCACTTTTTACACAGTTTATGGAAATTCTTGCCATTTTGAAATATTTTCTTTTGTGGAATGTATTTTCCTTTATGTTTTGCCTCCAAATAGAATTTTACTCATATTCACCAAAATATGAATTTTAAAATATGGAAAGCCTTAATAATAAACTTCAAATATGTGAAACCTCTACTTCTGGAGGATAAAAGTATAGGTTTGTCCTAATATTTTGTGAGCGTTCCAGTGTATGGATTGCTATGAGCTATTTTTACTCCCAACACTTCTGACACTAAATATGTGGGTTTTCCATACCAAGAAATTCTCAGATTCTCTTCAGACATCAATTGGGTGTCCCACAAGTCAACTCAATTGTAACATTAACTATCTGGCATTAGCAGAGACCCCACAGATTTAAGGACTCAGTCCCAAAAGACTGCCTCCACTTCCAATGCCAGTTGCAAGTCCCAGGCCTCCTATACTTCTGGCCAACTGGCTATAAATTGGGATTTCCTATATATAATCCTCTCCTCAGGTTTAATAATTTGCTTGAATGGCTCACATAATTGAGGAAGACACTTTACTTACTAGGACCAATTCATTATAAAAGATATAACTCTGTAATAGCCAAATAGAATAGATGTTTAGGGCAAGGTATTAGGGACAAGGGGCACAGAGTTTCCATGTACTCTATGAGAATGCCACTCCCCCAACACCTTAGTGTTTTCACCAACTGAATCTCTCCAAACCCCATCATTTTAGGGGAGTCTTCAGCTCCTCTTCCCTGCTTCCCTCCCTTGGGTATAGGGGTGGGGTGTTGAGAGAGGAAAAGTTCCAACCCTCTAATCACATGGTTGGTTCCTCTGGCAACCAGCTCTCATCCCGAAGCTATCTAGGGACCCACCAAGAGTAAATTCATTAGCATAAACTCAGGTATGATTGAAAGGGGATTATTATGAATAACAAAAGATGCTTCTCTCATCTCTATCACTCAGAAAATTCTAAGGATGTTAAAAAGTTTCTTGTTCTAGGAGCCAGAGGTTGAAGACCAAATATGTATTTCTTGTTATAGCCAATATCACAATTACCATAATTTATTTGACTCGTCCCTGATAAATGGAAACTTCAATTAATGTCCTGGCACATAATCTCGGACATTTATATTGTTTCCTTAGGATACATTTCTATATGTGGAATAGAATGTAAAATACGTACAGTTTTTTAGGCTTTTGATGTAATTTACTAATCTGTCTTCAAGAAAAGGGAACCAGTTTATGTTTCTTTCAGTATATAAGAGACCCAGTTCTTTCATATCCACCAACACAGGATATTGTCAATCTTGTTTATTTTGCATGTGGATAGACAAAAATAATTTTATCAAATTGTAATTATAAATGTGAAGTTTTGATAGGGAGAGTGGAGGAATCAAATTTTAGGAAGTCTTAAAAGTCAAGTTGAGTTTAGAATTGATGTAGAAAAAAATCAGGGGAGTCTATATCTGTTGTTAGCCTGGAAATGGTCCAATAAAGTTGATATTTTAGGAAAATCACTTTGACGATTAAGAAATCTGTTGTAATAATTCAGGTATGATTAGATAAATTTCAGCAATGAAATAACAGGAGGAATTATAGCTGAGTTGAGAAAGGAACTAGAGAATGTGATGAGAGATTAGACATAAAGAGAAGATAATTTCAGTCAGGAATGATAGTAATACTATGACAACAGGGAAGTTAGTAGGAAGGAGGTTATTGGACTGCTGAGTTTAGGATGATGGGGCAAGAGGGAGGTGGAGTGAATATCTGCATGGTAGACCCATTACAGGTTAAATAGGGCGAGAGTTCAAAAGTATCTCCATGATGTGTCTGAGAGATCATCAAAAAATAGGCTTGCATTTCTGGCATTGTAAACCAAAATGTAACAGAAATGGGCCGATGGGCTGAGTTTTGCAAAAGTTAGAACATAAGTTTGTGCTAATTCGTTGAGAGGTTGGAGAGTAAAAACAATAGCTAACCAGCCTTTGTTGAGAGACCTAGAATCATAGAAACACTTTGAGATTGCCTAGTTCAGTAGTTTCCAAATTAAATGTTCCCAGGAATTTATCTGAATTTAAGAAGTTGGAGAGTTTGAAGAACGTAACTCAAGGAAGATCCTGTATGTGTGTGTGTGTGTGTGTGCGCATGCATGCACAGGTGTGTACATATGTGTGCACATGTGTGTGAAGAGGAGGATATGGGTGTGGAGCTGTTCCAGGATTTTCATCTGCTATTACAGAGAAACTCCACTTTTTAAGCATTGAGTAGATCGGGATTTTATATAAGATTTTGTTTAAAATGAGTTATGGTGACCTTAAAAGATTTGAGACTAGTAATCTCAAATTTATAAATGGGAAAAAAATTGAGTCTCAGAGAGACTAAATAACTTGTTGAAACTCATCCATTTGTTCATTCATTCAATGACTATTTAGTGAGTGCCTGCTTTGGGCCAGGAACTGACATAGACACTGGAAGTACAACAATGAACAAGCCCAAAGAGTCAAGGGGAGGAACAGACATTGATCATAACCACCACACATACTGGTATAGAAATGCTAAATAAGATGACTTATGAAGCAACAGGTCCTGGTTCGGCAGTGTCTTAGGTCAGACATTCTTCCAGTGTTGTGTCCCCTGCCTTTTACGGTGGTAGTGGACCTGCCCAGACCCTGAAATGACATCTAAAACTGAACTGAAGGGCGCCTGGGTGGCTCAGTTGGTTAAGCGACTGCCTTCAGCTCAGGTCATGATCCTGGAGTACCTGGATCGAGTCCCGCATGGGGCTCCCTGCTCGGCGGGGAGTCTGCTTCTCCCTCTGACCCTCCCCCCTCTCATGTGCTCTCTCTCATTCTTTCTCACGCAAATAAATAAATAAAATCTTTAAAAAAAAATAAAAAAATAAAATAAAACTGAACTGAAAATAAAAATAATTTCAAAGAAAGCATAAGGAAGTTAATGAATTTAATCAGGGCCTTATGTATTTAACTCAAGGTAAAATCACTCTATTCCAGATCATTAGAAACAATTATTTTGTACTTCAGTGGTAGTGATCTTTTTTTTTTTTAAAGATTTTATTTGTTTATTTGACAGAGAAAGACACAGCAAGAGAGGGGACACAAGCAGAGGGAGTGGGAGAGGGAGAAGCGGGCCTCCTGCTGAGCAGGGAGCCAGATGCGGGGCCCGATCCCGGGATCCCAGGATCATGACCTGAGCCGAAGGCAGACGCTTCACGACTGAGCCACCCAGGTGCCCCAGTGGTAGTGATCTTAATATTGAAATTGCACCTTTTGTGTTTTCAGCAGACATTGACTTTTTGGTCCTCCTGTCATCCACCTCAAATTCTATTACCTTATATTAGATTCACTGGGTCCCCCTCCACACTTCTTCTCTCCCCATGGTCTTTTTGGTGTCATTAGCACCTCTTGCCCCAGGAACTATTGACATACTGATAGCAGCAACTTCTACTGAGGTCCTTTTAACTTTGTCATGGATCAACATATGACATGCAATTTATTTATTGTTATGGCTTTACACTTTCTCTCATAAAAGTAGTGTGTGTTCACTGAAGAAAATTTGGAGAAAAACGAGTAATAAAATAGCACAGAAGAAAAACAATAGAAACTGTCGGTATCACCATAGAGAAGTAACAATTTTTAACATACTGTTGTAAATCTTTTCAAGTATTTTATTTGCGTAAACACACTTTTACAAAACAAGATTATACTGTACCTTTTATTATACAATTGCTTTATTAAAATACTTTAAACATTAAATATTTAAAACATTATTTAATTTTCTACTGTATGATTTTTTAATGACTGCACTATAATAATAGTTTACATTTATTTAGAATAACCTCTGTGTTAGTTACCTATGGAAAATAAATTTACGTGCATTGTCTCATTTAAGTTCACAGCAACCATATAAAATAGACACTGTTGCCATCCTTATTTTATGAAAGAGGAAATGGAGCACAGTACAGGTTGGGTAATTGGTCCGAGATTTCATAGCATGGAAGTAGCAGAAACAGGATTTGAATCTAGGGACTGACTGGAACTCTAGAACCCAAGATTTTTCAAGCTGACTGTATAATGCATAGCCTATCATTGTTTCTTTATAATTGCACTATTCCAATTTGCTAATGTTGGACATTTAGATTTGCACTTTTTAACTATTTTGAAGAAAATTATAATAAATATTCTTGCAGATAAATGTTTACTCCCATACATGATCATTTCCTTAAGATAAATTTCACTGATTAAAATTGTTACGGTCCAAGGGTTATTTGTACAATTCATGGCATCAAATTTTTATGCAAGCTTAAACTAAAAACTGGAAGCAATAGAATACTAAATTCAAATCCTTTTGATTTCTAGCAAATCATATCACCACTGTGTATCTTGTGGGAAACAAGCCTAATAATCCTGTTCTAACCTTAATGTTATGAAATATTTTAGAAGTCTAAAAGATGATTCATATGAATTCAGATTTGACAAAATCTTTAAGATGCAAGTGTCTTGCTTATATAATGACCACTCACTAATGGCTTGATGACTGCTTAGGCCAAATTTGGAAAGTGCCCTGTGTTTCCTATTTTTGTGATATTTGACTTAAGGAACTGTTTGCTTGAATCTTTGATAATTACAGAGATCATCTAGAAGCTGAATAAATGACATATTGGGAGATTAAAGTCAAAATGGTCTTTACTGACCTATTTACCTTTGGCAAGTACTTTTAGGAACTATAGCTACCATTGCTTTAATAGAATTTCCAAGTGTGTCTGTTTTCAATAGTGGTGTATGTCTGGAAATGCCTTTATACATGGAAATTATTGATGGCAGATACTAAGCTACAGCAGCATTTTGGAAAAAAATTGAGCTTTTTATATTTTAACATTTTCCAAACCAAAAATTAGAATAAAGGTCTGGCATCTGTATATATACTTGAAAATTTGACTTGCCTAGTATCCTTAGTTATAAATCAGTACGCCAACATTCTTCCTGCACTATTAAAAGGAAAGCTCTTGTGAAATAATTTCCACATTTAGGAAGGGCCAAGCAATGAAGATCCATTGTCATTGTCTTTCTCACTTTTGAAATGATCCAATGTTATTGAATTCCCCCCAGATTACTCACGCACATCCCTTTCCTTCACCACCCACCCAACAAGTGCCCTTGTTTAAAAAAGTTGCTTGCAACACTGGGAATGAGTGTTCCCCAGCAAGCACTGCACTGGGTCGTTGGGGTTGGTGGCTACACACATACTCAATTTCAAATAACCGATCCTCAACTGCTACTGTTGCTATTGTTCTTAATCTCCTGCCTGCCTATATCTATGCACTATAATTGTGGATTGAGTTCAAAATTCTCAAACCTATTTTTTTCTCATAGGTAACACTAGGTTACTACAGACACAATACAACCCAGTAGATAAAGGACTATGGGGGTCAGATAGATTTGGGTGGGAGTCCCAGCTTCCTCATTTACTGTGATGATGAACAGTTATTAAACTCACTGGTATTCCTCATCTATGATTTGGACATAATAATCATACATATGTCATAAGGTTGTGAATAAAGATTAAGTAAATAATGCATGTAAAGAGCTTAGTAAGTTGCCTGACTCACAAAATATTGCTAGAACCCTAAAGCAGAGATGGATACATTTTCAGCTGCAGGGTTACAAAGCTATTTCTTGACATCTTCAGGATTGGAATTCAGAGTTATCGACTGCACCATTTCCTGCACCCAAACTGCATATCCTCCATCCAGTGCAACCTTCCTGGACCTCACCTTGCTGGCTAGCCACTTAGTGCTTGTTTATTGAGTTTTAGACATCAATTCCTGTACACCCTCAAAATTTCCTTAATGCCATTTCCCCCATGTTAGAGGAACAAAAGTGCCATTTCCCCTTTAGCTCTTCTGTTCTCTGTATTCATCATTGTTGTCTGACTCCAATTGTGTCTTTATCACTTATCTCTGAAGCCCTCATCATCTGGGTACACCACTCTTTATAACCTATCTTTGTAAGCATCCCGTCGATAGCTATCATGAAAGAGCCCAAACCTCTCTTCCTTCAATATAGTGTAGGAGTTAAGAAACAAGTTCTGAATCCAGCCTTCTCGTTTTGAGCAGTCTTTTTCCACAAACCCCAGTTCTGTCACATTTTAACTTTTGGTCTTTGAATACATTTCCTGCCTCAGTTTCCTTATCTATAAAATGGATGTTTAAATTGTACCTACCACACTGAGTTGTTATGAAGATTAAATGCATGAATGCATGTGAAGTGCTTACAATGGTGCCTGGAATATACTAAGCACTATATAAACATTATCTATAATTTCAATAACCGTTTATCCATAATTATTATTATTTGTTAAAGATTTCCAAATGTAGCTCAGAGTTATCTCTTCCAAATTCATCTCTTTGTTCCTCTCTATCATCCGATACTTTTCCTTATCTTACTTGAATGATGTATTGAACAAATACGAGAGAAGTACTTCAAACTATGCTTAGCACAAGGGAAGCACTCAAAAAAAAAAAGAAAAGAAAAGAAAAAGCCAGCCCTTTATGTTGACTCTCAAACTCTTCAGTATTTGACCCAATTTGCCCTTGACCTTGACTCTCTTCTGTAAAGTCCCTTTCTTGGATTTTGAGGCCCTATTCTTTCCTAGTTCTGATTTTTTTCTAATATGGGATCTTCTCTTTCTACATCTTTTCCCACACATTATCTACTTGTTCATCTCTGCACATGGAGTAAGACCCTTGATGGCAGGGGGTACCCCTTATTTATCTCTCTGTCCCAGTATCTTAAACATGGTAGGCACATAGTAAATCTTGGCTTGTCTTATTTTAACTCCCTACATAAAGATTTTCTTATTTTTTCAGTTCCAGTCAGGTTTAGCTATACACAAGCCTGAATATACTCTGGCTTTTCATACCACTCACAATTGTTTTACTTCAAATATCTTAAATTCTAAAATGTCTCTTTCTGATGTTTAGCTTATTATTCTTTTATCCATTTCAATTTCTCTTTTTTACTCTATTCATACTAGAAATGCCTAACATTTATTGAGTGCCTACGATATTCCAGACATTGTATTAGTTGCTTTATCACATTACTTCACTTAGTATTTACAACAATCCTATGAAATAGTTGTTAAGATGCTTGTTTTACAGATAAGGAACTTAAGGCTCCTAGAAGTCAAGTGATTGTTCCAAGATCACAGAGCAACTGGCCTTGGCAGTCACAGGTTATAAATTCATGTCTCTTTGATCTTTTCTCTATGCCATTTTAAAAGTTTAACATATTAAATGTCAACATGAATATTCTAGACAATAATTATCACAACAATTTCTGAGGAATAGAATTTTTAATAATATACTTAACTTAAAAAAATGTTTAGTTTCTCATTCCATTGGTATTCTCGTGGCATCTCTTAATACTTCACAAAACAAATAGCCTCCAAGTACCTCAGAGAATGTGGCATTTGACTAACAGACCTCTTGTCAGAGCTGGCTACAATTGTGCTGGAAACTGGGTCTCCAGCTGGGCTGGACTGCAGTTAGGAAACATGATTGTAGATGCTGAACTGCCACTGCTGGGATGTGAACCAGACATGAATGTTAAGCAATAGTGTCCACAATTTGCAACCCAGGAACTGCCAAATTGACAGCTAGACTAAACTATAGCAGCATAGGAAGATGTGGCTAGTTTCTTCATTCAGTCAATACAAAATCTTATATTGTACTTTGATGAATACAATCTTACTGTCCCATAAACTGAGATGCTGTCAATTATGAATCTCAGTTAGAGTCTTAGTGAGCATTTCATGTCTGAGTGCCCTTGCAAGCCTCATAATGACCCTAACTCTAGTTGGTTTGGATTAGCCTTTCAAGTGCACATGCAGTTTATTAAGCATGTAGAAACTCCAATGGCAGTCGTACTTCTCTCCATGAACTAAATAGATTTCTTGAATTTTATCTAGGACTTAGATTAAAGAGATCCATAATGCTGTGCTAGAAATAAGTCTTGACTCTCTGAGGCATTTGAACAGTTAGAGTGAGTATATGAAACTAATAATATTAGTAATGAGCAAAACTTGAAAAGAAAACCTAAAGGTTTGGGGGGATTTTCTGTCTCTTTTTAAAGATCATGTACCAAATGATTGTTTTATCTCATTTTTGCTTTGAGGATTTATTTCTTTCAGGCTTGAGATAGTCATTTGGTATTTCACTAGATGGAAAATCTGCTTATCTTCCTCACCATCCTCTCAGATGTTGTGTTGTCATTCATTTCTTTGATGAAAGGGGCGTTTTTTAAGTTCCTATTGTATGCCAGGCACTGGAGTTGGAAATTAAAAATTCTTTGATACAGAAACAGTTCCCTGCCCTCAAGAAGCTCATGGTCTAGTGAGGGGATACACATGCATAAATAAAAAGTGTAACAGCACAACGGTAAAAATGAGCATAATATATTGCAGGAATCCCAGTCAATAGCACATAAGCCAACCTAAATGGGTTCAGGGAAAGCTTTTAAGAAGAGATAACACCTAAGTTAAATTTTGGAAGAAAAGTAGGAATGAGTCTGGAGAAGGGAGGTGTCAAGGTCCCAGACATCTTCTACATTATAGGACTACTGAACAATTAGCCTATTTTATTTCAACTATCAACAATTAAGGAAGATATTGGGATTTTAGAGTGGATTTTTTTATTGCCATATATATAAGTAGTTTTTTATTAGGCACATATTTCTTGGATCAGAACATGTTTCCTAGTAAAATGCGACTAAACCCTCATATATTAAGATGTGCATTGTTTAGCCACATGGATGCTTTGTTAAATATGAGTATATCAACCTTCCAAGTAGAATCACTCTTTTAAGTAGCTTTGAAAGTCAGGAAGTGAGAATCTAGGTAAAAGTAAAATCAAGGGACTCTGACTAATGAATACCTTTAGCAAATGCCCTGGGGCCAACAGGGAGGTACATGGAGGTTACCAACACATATTTTTGAGAAAATGATTTTGAGAAAGTGTTACGTGGCTATTTGGGGAGGTAGTCATGCTAAAAACAAAACTACCCATATATTTTCCATGGCATCTTTAATCTGCCTTTAACCATCAAAAGACTGGTCACTGGAAAACCTGAGGGACTGTAATATAGCATCTCTAAGGGAGAAAAAATTCTGGGCTTAAGCTGGAAATTTGTGCCACTGGTTATTTAGCTGCCTCGGTGTACATTTGTACAGATTTGAAAAGAGGTTTTTCTTGAATTCAGATGTGTAAATTGGCTCATATAGTTTGAAGGTAGGTATATGTTTAATTTTTCAAATAAGAATATATCTCTGACTACTCAATATCAATACATCTTTTGGAAAATAGAAGTATATGACAAAGTCTCACTAGAGGTACATATAATCAGCCAAAGTTCTGAATTTTTAAATCATATTTTTATTTCATATTTGTTAAAAACATAAATAAGCTTTTAAATTGTATTGGGAATACATAAAATTATTTTTTCCACTTAAGCATCTTCCAAAATTGTGACTGATAATCAAGTCCTTAAAATGATTTTCAGCCAGAGTTTGAGATGTTCAAGATAAATTACTATGTATTATTTTAAACTGCTGCTAAACTAACGTATTTAGTGAAATCCATGCCAACTCATCCATCTAAATTATCTTCTTATTTATGTTCTCCAAGTTACATAGGAAGTGAAAAAGAAACAGCAATTTATTTTGAATTTGAAATGCCTTAACTGTGCATAAGCATGCAAAATACTGAGGGATTTAAGATTGCAAAGTCAGTGAAAGATTTTATCCTATGTGGTTTCAGGGCTACCATTTTGAAGGATTTTTTAATAAAATGCACATATTTTAATAATCTTTAATAAAGAGGAAAGGATTATTGAACCAAAAATCAGTAGACCTGGAGATTTTACTTTTGACCCTACCATTTAACCACTCAAAATCTTCAGGGTCTTAAATTCCCAAACCTCTACAATATACCACAATGTCTTACATGTACAGACACAGAAGTTTCCTTATTTTTCTTTGAATATGCTATGTCTTTTCTATCTCAATGTCATGAGACCTTTGCCCCAATTTCTCTTTTCCAGTCAGGCTCTCCTTCTCAGCTACTATCTTTTACATCATCTTGTTTATTTCCCTTATTACTCACAGTAATCTGTGATTTTTGTTTTGTTTTGTTTTGTTTGGGTTCACTCATAAGTTGTCTATCTCATCTACTGGAAGGAGATAGGACAGGAATATGGTCTTATTCACTATTATTCATCAAGAGTCTACCACCATGGATCTATTGAGTGTCACTCAAGGTAACGTGATTTATTAGCAACTGACAGACCAATACTTGAAACTAAATTTCTTAGAGTTATATCCTCTTTCCATCAAACTACAGTTTTTGAAGCACCTTCTATATAGATTATAGACAGATGGCTATATCAAGTTATATGACTCAGGTCCTTGCCTCCAAGGAATTGTAAATTATTCAAAGAAATAAAATGTGTCCTGTTATTGATCTCTTAAAGTTATAGGATATTATAAGAACTGAGTGTATGGTATCATCCATCATTTCCCATATTTGTTCTATGAAACATTAAATTATTGAATTTATTTACAATAAAAAGAATGCCATGGTCAAACAATCATGGCAAACCTAAATACCCTATCATCTTTTGGATGACTACAATCCATTATAGCATATTAAAAGCTCTGAGAAATTCAATGGAAAATAGCTTTGTAGAATAAGCATTCACAAGCTTATTTGGTGTTAGAAATTTTATCATATAACATCTATCATCCACAAACACTACTACAATAAGGACCCCAATTTGAAAAAATCTGTCTATTTCAATAACGAAAGCTGTCATTGTGATCATTGGTAAAGATTTCATGGAGGATGTAGTCCCTAGATCTGAGGCTTAGAAAAAGAAAAAGACTTAGTCAATAAAGTAGTCAGGACAATTAGTATCTGGGCAAGGAGAGCAAGATATAAGTGAGGTTGTAACCATTGCTTTCTTATGAAAGAAAGTAAGAGTGTTATTTACTCACACTCTTCTTTAAAACATTAACATACATTTGTCAAGCAAATATGTTTGGATGGCTTAGAATAGATGAATAAGATCTGGTACTTGCTATGAATGGGGCCCAAAAATCTATTGGGATGTATACAAAGAATGGAGTACTCCTCTATCAATTTCTTTGTTTATAGTATAGACCATAACCAAACAAAAATAGTCCTCCTTTTTTGTTATTGTTATTTACCTTTTTTCTTAACATTTTAGAGGTACAATTTACATGTAATAAAATGCAACAACTTTAATATTATACACTTATGTGTACATGCCATGTAACTACTACCACAATAAAGATGTAATTATTTCTTTTTCTTTATTTTAATTTTATTTTATTATGTTATGTTCATGACCATACATTACATCATTAGTTTTTGATGTAGTGTTCCATGATTCATTGTTTGCATATAACACCCAGTGCTTCATTCAATACCTGCCCTCTTTAATACCCATCACCGGGCTAACCCATCCCCCCACCCCCCTCCCCTCTAAAACCCTCAATTTGTTTCTCAGAGCCCATAGTCTCTCATGGTTCATCTCCCCCTCCGGTCTCCCCCCCTTCATTTTTCCCTTCCTACTATCTTCTTTTTTTTTTTTTTTAAACATATAATGTATTATTTGTTTCAGAGGTACAAGTCTGTGATTCATCAGTCTTACACAATTCACAGTGCTCACCATGGCACACACCCTCCCCAATGTCTATCACTCAGTCACCCATCCCTCCCACCCCCCAACACTCCAGCAACCCTCAGTCTGTTTCCTGAGGTTAAGAATTCCTCATATCAGTGAGATGATATGATACATGTCTTTCTCTGATTGACTTATTTCGCTTAGCATAATACACTCTAGTTCTATCCATGTCATTGCAAATGGCAAGATTTCAGGGTCTTTTGGATGGCTCCATAATATTCCATTGTGTATATATATATATATACACAATATATATATATGTATCACTTCTTCTTTATCCATTCATCTGTCGATGGACATCTGGGCTCTTTCCATAGTTTGGCTATTATGGACATTGCTGCTATAAACATTGGGGTGAACATACCCCTTTGGATCACTACATTTGTATCTTTGGGGTAAATACCCAGTAGTGCAATAGGTGGGTCGTATGATAGCTCTATTTTCAACTTTTTGAGGAACCTCCATACTGATTTCCAGAGTGGCTGCACCAACTTGCATTCCCACCAACAGTGTAGGAGGGTTCCCCTTTCTCTGCATCCTCGCCAACATCTGTCATTTCCTGACTTGTTAATTTTAGCCATTCTGACTGGTGTGAGGTGGTATTTCATTGTGGTTTTGATTTGGATTTCCCTGATGCCAAGCGATGTTGAGCACTTTTTCATGTGTCTGTTGACCATTTGGATGTCTTCTTTGGAAAAATGTCTGTTCATGTCTTCTGCCCATTTCTTGATTGGATCATTTGTTCTTTGGATGTTGAGTTTGATAAGTTCTTTATAGATTTTGGATACTAGCCCTTTATCTGATCTGTCATTTGCAAATATCTTCTCCCATTCTGTCGGTTGTCTTTTGGTTTTGTTGACTGTTTCTTTTGCTGTGCAGGAGGTTTTTATCTTGATGAAGTCCCAGTAGTTCATTTTTCCCTTGCTTCCCTTGCCTTTGGCGATGTTTCTAGGAAGAAGTTGCTGCAGCTGAGGTCAAAGAGGTTGCTGCCCGTGTCCTCCTCTAGGATTTTGATGGACTCCTGTCTCACATTTAGGTCTTTCAACCATTTTGAGTCTATTTTTGTGTGTGGTGTAAGGAGATGGTCCAGTTTCATTCTTCTGCATGTGGCTGTCCAATTTTCCCAATACCATTTGTTGAAGAGACTTTTTCCATTGGATATTCTTTCATGCTTTGTCGAAGATTAGTTGACCATAGAGTTGAAGGTCCATTTCTGGGCTCTCCATTCTGTTCCATTGATCTGTGTGTCTGTTTTTGTGCCAGTACCATACTGTCTTGATGATGACAGCTTTGTAATAGAGTTTGAAGTCCGAAATTGTGTTGCCACCAGCTTTGCTTTTCTTTGCAACATTCCTCTGGGTATTTGGGGACTTTTCTGGTTCCATACAAATTTTAGGATTATTTGCTCCATTTCCTTGAAAAAAGTGGATGGTATTTTGATAGGGATTGCATTAAATGTGTAGATTGCTCTAGGTAGCATTGACATCTTCACCATATTTGTTCTTCCAATCCATGAGCATGGAATGTTTTTCCATTTCTTTGTGTCTTCCTCAATTTCTTTCATGAGTATTTTATAGTTTTCTGAGTACAGATTCTTTGCCATTTTGGTTAGATTTATTCTTAGGTATCTTATGGTTTTGGGTGCAATTGTAAATGGGGTCAAGTCCTTAATTTCTCTTTCTTCTGTCTTGTTGTTGGTGTATAGGAATGCCACTGATTTCTATGCATCGATTTTATATCCTGCCACTTTATTGAATTCCTGTATGAGTTCTAGCAGTTTTGGGGTGGAGTCTTTTGGGTTTTCCACATAAAGTATCATATCTACAAAGTGAGAATTTGACTTCTTCTTTGCCGATTCAGATGCCTTTTATTTCTTTTTGTAGTCTGATGGCTATGGCTAGGACTTCTAGTACTATGTTTAATAGTAGTGGTGATAGTGGACATCCCTGTCGTGTTCCTGACCTTAGGGGGAAAGCTCTCAGTTTTTCCCCATGAGAATGATATTCACTGTGGGTTTTTCATAGATGGCTTTTATGATATTGAGGTATATACACTTTATCCCTACACTCTGAAGAGTTTTAATCAAGAAAGGATGCTGTACTTTGTCAAATGCTTTTTCTGCATCTATTGAGAGGATCATATGGTTCTTGTTCTTTCTTTTATTAATGTATTGTATCACATTGATTGATTTGCGGATGTTGAACCAACCTTGCAGCTCAGGGATAAATCCCACTTGGTCATGGTGAATAAACCTTTTAATGTACTGTTAGATCCTTTTGGCTAGTATTTTGGTGAGAATTTTTGCATCCATGTTCATCAGGGATATTGGTCTGTAATTCTTTTTGATGGGGTCTTTGTCTGATTTTGGGATCAAGGTGATGCTGGCCTCATAAAATGAGTTTGGAAGTTTTCCTTCCATTTCTATTTTTTGGAACAGTTTCAGAAGAATAGGTATTAATTCTTCTTTAAATGTTTGGTAGAATTGCCCTGGGAAGCCATCTGGCCCTGGGCTTTTGTTTGTTGGGAGATTTTTGATGACTGCTTCAATTTCTTTAGTGGTTATAGTTCTGGTCAGGTTTTCATTTCTTCCTGGTTCAGTTTTGGTAGTTGATACATCTCTAGGAATGCATCCATTTCTTCCAGATTATCTAATTTGCTGGCATATAGTTGCTCATAATATGTTCTTATAATTGTTTGTATTTCTTTGGTGTTGGTTGTGATCTCTCCTCTTTCATTCATGATTTAATTTATTTGGGTCATTTCTCTTTTCTTTTTGATAAGTCTGGCCAGGGGTTTATCAATCTTGTTTATTCTTTCAAAGAACCAGCTCCTAGTTTCGTTGATTTGTTCTACTGTTCTTTTGGTTTCTATTTCATTGATTTCTGCTCTGATCTTTATTATTTCTCTTCTGCTGGGTTTAAGTTTTAGTTGTTGTTCTTTCTCCAGCTCCTTTAGGTGTAGGGTTAGGTTGTGTATTTGAGACCTTTCTTGTTTCTCGAGAAAGGCTTGTATTGCTATATACTTTCCTCATAGGACCACCTTTGCTGCATCCCAAAGATTTTGAACAGTTGTGTTTTCATTTTCATTTGTTTCCATGAATTTTTTAAATTCTTCTTTAATTTCTTGGCTGACCCATTCATTCTTTAGTAGGATGCTCTTTAGCCTCCATGTATTTGAGTTTGTTCCAACTTTCCTCTTGTGATTGAGTTCTACTTTCAAAGCATTTTGGTCCAAACATACACAAGTAATGATCCCAATCTTTTGGTACTGGTTGAGACTTGATTTGTGACCTAGGATGTGAGCTATTCTGGAGAATGTTCCATGCGCACTAGAGAAGAATGTGTATTCTGTTGCATTGGGATGGAATGTTCTGAATATATCTGTGAAGTCCATTTGGTCCAGTGTGTCATTTAAAGTCTTTATTTCCTTGTTGATCTTTTGCTTAGATGATCTGTCCATTTCAGTGAGGGGGGTGTTAAAGTCCCCTACTATTATTGTATTGTTGTTGATGTGTTTCTTTGCTTTTGTTATTAATTGGCTTATATAATTGGCTGCTCCCATGTTAGGGGCATAGATATTTACAATTGTTAGATCTTCTTGTTGGATAGACCCTTTAAGTAAGATACAGTGTCCTTCCTCATCTCTTATTATAGTCTTTGGTTGAAAATCTAAATGGTCTGATATAAGGATTGCCACCCCACCTTTCTTTGATATTCATTAGCATGGTAAATGGTTTTCTACCCCCTCACTTTCAATCTGGAGGTGTCTTTGGGTCTAAAATGAGTTTCTTGCAGACAGCATATGGATGGGTCTTGTTTTTTATCCAATCTGATAGCCTGTGTCTTTTGATTGAGGCATTTAGCCCATTTACATTCAGAATAACTATGGAAAGATATGAATTTAGTGTCATTGTATTGCCTGTAAGGTGACTGTTACTGTATATCGTCTCTGTTCCTTTCTGGTCTATGTTACTTTTAGGCTCTCTCTTTGCTTAGAGGGCCGCTTTCAATATTTCTTTAGGGCTGATTTCATGTTTGCAAATTCTTTTAGTTTTTGTTTGTCCTGGAAGCTTTTTATCGCTCCCTCTATTTTCAATGACAGCCTAGCTGGATATAGTATTCTTGGCTGCATATTTTTCTCATTCAGTGCTCTGAATATATCATGCCAGTCCTTTCTGGCCTGCCAGGTCTCTGTGGATAGGTCTGTTGCCAATATAATGTTTCTACCATTGTAGGTTACAGACCTCTTGTCCTGAGTTTCTTTCAGGATTTTCTCTTTGTCTCTGAGACTTGAAAGTTTTACTATTAGATGTTGGGGTGTTGACCTATTTTTATTGATTTTGAGGGGGTCTCTGTGCCTCCTGGATTTTGATGCCTGTTTCCTTCCCCAAATTAGGGAAGTTCTCTGCTATACTTTGCTCCAATATACCTTCTGCCCCTCTCTCTCTTTCTTCTTCTGGGATCCCAATTATTCTAATATTGTTTTGTCTTATGGTATCACTTATCTCTCGAATTCTGCCCTCTTGATCTAGTAGTTGTTTATCTCTCTTTTTCTCAATTTCTTTATTCTCCATCATTTGGTCTTCTATATCATTAATTCTCTCTTCTGCGTCATTTATCCTAGCAGTTAGAGCTTCCATTTTTGATGGCACCTCATTAATAGCCTTTTTTTATTTTGACTTGGTTAGATTTTAGTTTTTTTATTTCTACAGGAAGGGTTTCTTTAGTATCTTCCATGCTTTTTTCAAGCCCAGCTAGTATCTTTATATCATCATTCTGAACTCTAGTTCTGACATCTTACTAATGTCCGTATTGTTTAGGTCCCTTGCAGTCAGTACTGCCTCTTGTTCTTTTTTTTGTTTTGTCCAGAGGAAAACAGATGAATGAGAGAACAAAATGCTAACAGGGTAACAATCACCCCAGAAAAATATACACTAAACAAATCAGAAGAGACCTGAAACCAGGGGAAAAGAAAGGGAAGGAAAGAAAAAAGAAAAAAAAAAAAAAGGAAAGAAATAGAAAAAAAAAAAGAATATGATCAAATATGATCAGGGTGGTGCATAGATCAGTACCACACACTAGATTTTGGGCGTATTTTGGTCTGTTAGAAGAAAGTGCCTCCCAAAATTTTAAGGAAAGAAAAACTTATATATGTACAAAAATAAGGGTGAATATAATGAAGGGATGGAATATGACTGTAAAGATGAAAATTGTAAAAGAGTTTATAAAAGGAATTGATAAGTAGTTGGTTGAAAAAAGAAAGAAGAGAAATTTTTTAAAAAATGGAGAGAATGTGATCAGGCAGGAGACTAGAACAAAACCATACACTAGAGATTTAGGGTATATTTTGTTCTGTTAGAAGAAACTGTATCCCAAAATTTTAAAGAGAGAACAACTTATATATATACCAAAAAATAAGGTTAACTACTATGAAAGTTAGAATATGACTCTAAAAATGAAAAATAAAAAAGATGATTGGTATTAAAGAGGGCACGTATTGAATGGAGCACTGTTTGTTATATGCAAACAATGAATCATGGAACACTACAACAAAAACTAATGATGTAATGTATGGTGATTAACATAACATAATAAAATTTTAAAAAAGATTTTAAAAAAAGGAACTGATAAGATGTTGGTTGAAAAAGGGAAAAAGAAAAAATTTAAAAAAAATAGAAAAAGAAAAAAAGAAAATTTAAAAAAATTAACTTTGAAAGACTAAAGCATCATGGGAAAAAAGCCATGAATTCTATGTGCTATATTCCCCTAGTGCTGGCATTCTGCCATTTTCATTGATTGGTAAATTTGGTCTTGGCTGGCTGTTCTTACTGATCTCCTGGGGGAGGTGCCTGTTGCCGTGGTTCTCAAATGTCTTTGCCGGAGGTGGAATTGCACCACTCTTGCTGGGGGCAGGCTAAGTAATCTGCTCAGGTTTGCTCTCAGGAGCTTTTGTTCCCTGCAAGCTTTCCCTACAGCTTTGGAGGACGAGAGTGAAAATGGCAGCTTCCCAATCTCTGCCCCAAAGGAGCCAAGAAACTTGGGGCCCCACTCCTTAGTAAGCCCCCAGAGAAAAGCAGTCAATCACTCCTGTCTCCCTGGTCTCTGCCCACACTCCGTACTCACACAGCCTGTGACCGAGCATTTCTATCTCTGGCACCTGACCCCATGTGGAGTCTCCAAACCCAGCAGATCCCTGCAGTGCACTCCCATGCTGCTCCTCCCAGGGTTGGAAGGGAAGTCTCCCCGGATCTGCCACTTGTTGGGTCCCTGCTGGAGGAGCAGTAGCCCAACTCTGCCTCAGATCATGGTTTATGGCAACCCCGAGCTGAGAGCCCGCTCCTGGTCTCCATCTCTGTAGCCAGCTTCCCCACTCTGATACCTGGGAGCTATACCACGCTCAGGCACCCCCTGTCTTTCTGTGACCCCGAGGGTCCCGAGACCACACTGTCCCGCAAGGGTTCTACCCCCCGCTTAGCCACTGGAGCAATGTCCCTCAGCAGAGCAGACTTCTAAAATTTCCAATTTTGTGCTCTGCTGCTTTATCACTTGCTGGTATCGGCTGATGGAGGCTCCCTCCCCCGCCGTCTATCTTCCCAAATATCGCCTCGGATTCACTTCACCGCACGTCCTACCTTCCAGAAAGTGGTCGCTTTTCTGTTCAGAGAGTTGCTGCTATTCTTTCCTTCGATCTCCTGTTGAATTTGTAGGTGTTCAGAATGGTTTGATCCCTATCTAGCTGAATTCCTGGGACCAGATGGAATTTAGGTCTCCTACTCCTCCACCATCTCACTCCCAGAAGGAAGATGTAATTATTTCTATTGCCCCAAAAGTTTCCTTTATTTCTTTTCCCAGTTACTCTACTCTTACAATTACTCTATCTTCAGTCTTAGCAACCAATGATCTGCTTTCCTTCAGCATACTTTAGATTTGTGTTCTCTAGAGTGTTGTATAAAATGAATAATTCATTATATTATTTTGTCTGTATTTTTTTAAAGCTTAGCCTAATGATTTTGAATTCATCTATGTTTTTGTGTATATTAGCAGCACATTCATTTTTATTACTGCAGAGTAGTTTATTACAAAGTAAATACCTAAGAGTAGAATTGTTGTGCCATAAAGTAAGTGCATATTTAACCTTATAAAATACTGACAAATTGTCTTCCAGAGTTATGCAACTTTATATTTCCACCCATGAAGGTTCTAGGTGTTCTGCTGTCTTGTTAAAACTCGGAATTGTTAGTCAAAAGATTATGTGGGATTTCTGAATCTATCTTAAATTAGGATTATTTTTCTATAGTTTTATTTTTTTGTAGTATTTGTCTAGTACAGAGTAGTTCTGGCTTAGTAAAGTGAGTTGGGAAACATTCCTTCCTGTCTACTTTCTTCAAGAGTTTGTGTAGAGTTACTATAATTTCTTATTTAAATGTTTAAGACAATTCACCAGTGAAGCCATCTTGGCCTAGAATTTTCTTTGAGGAAAATTTTTTATTTATTAATATAATTTTCAATATTGCTATAAGACTATTTAAGCTTTCCATTGCTTCCTGAGTCAGTTTTGACATATTGCAATGTGCCATTCAAGGCGTTTGCTCCTTTCATATAAACTGTCAAATATATTTGCAAAAATTAATCATATCCCCTTATTAATTATGTCATATCTTTATTCTTGCTTAATATAGAAGTTTGTCAATTTCATTGACCTTTTAGAAACCAAATTTTCATTCTATTGATTGCCTCTATTGTTTATTCTTTATTTCACTGGTTCTACTCTATTATTTTTACTCAAATTATTTTAGGTTAACTTGCTCTTCCTTTTTTAGTTTCCAAACTTTTAGACCTACTTCTTTTCCCATATGAGTACTTAAAGCTATACATTCCTCTAAGCACTGTTTTAGTTTTCCCCTACACATGTTGATAATGTTTATATTCACTTAAAAGGATTTTGTAATTCCTTTGAGTCATGGATAATAAAATTGTATTATTAAATTTCTATACATTTGTGTAAATTCCAGATGTTATTTTGTATTCTAATTTAATTCCATTTTGATTAGAAAATATACTCTGTATATCTGCAATCATTTTATATTTATTGAGACTTGGTTTTGGCTCAGAACATTTTATCTTGTTAAATGTTCTCTGTATACTCAAAAAATGTATATTCTGCAATGATTGACTGAAGTTGTTGTAAATGTCAATTTAAGTTATTTGACAGTTGTTAAGTCATGCCTATAGGCCTATTACTATTCTGTCACCTATCTTATCTATTATTGGTAAAAAATATGGAAATTTCCAACTATATGTATGGGTGTATGCACTTCTTTCAGTTACATCAATTTATGCTTCATGTATTTTGAAGCTCTGTTATTAGGTACATACACATTTAAAATGGTTTTGTGTTTTCTTGAAAAATTGATTACCTGATTAGAATGAAATGCCCCTTTCATCCTAATCTACTTTGTCTGAAATCACTTTGTGCAAAATTAATACAGCCACTCAAAGTTTTTTGGTTAATATTATCACAGTATATATTTTTACCCTTTAAAATATATATCTTGGGCGCCTGGGTGGCTGAGTTGGTTAAGCAACTGCCTTCAGCTCAGGTCATGATCCTGGAGTCCCAGGATCGAGTCCCACATCGGGCTCTCTGCTCAGCAGGGAGTCTGCTTCTCCCTCTGACCCTCTTCCCTCTCGTGCTCTCTGTCTCTCATTCCCTCTTTCTCAAATAAATAAATAAAATCTTTTTAAAAAATAAAAAATAAAAATAAAATATATATCTTATTCTTATAGTTAAAGTGTGTTTATTGTAGATAGCACATAGTTGTGTCCTACTTTTTTCCAAGTCTGAAAATCCCTAACCTTTTTATTGTTGTTGTTAAAGATTTCATTTATTTATTTATTTATTTATTTATTTATTTATTTATATTTTAGAAAGAGGGAGAGCAGGGGGAGGAACAGAGGGAAAGGGAGAGAGAATCTCAAGCAGACTCTCTGCTGAGTGTGGAACCTGATGCAGGGCTCAATCTCATGATCCTGAGATCATGACCTGAGCCAAAATTAAGAGTTGGATACTTAACCAACTGAGCCACCGAGGTGCCGCAATCCTTATCTTGTCTTATGAATATTTAGAGAATTTATATTTACTGTAATTTTCAATATGGGTTTTAATCTATGAGAATGCTCTTTGTTTTCAATTTTTCTCACTTATTCTTTATTCCCTTTTTCTCTTTTCTGACTTCTCCTTGGTTAATTAAGGATTTTTATATCTTATTTTGTCTCTGATAGTGCTTTACTAGTTATACCTCCTTAAATAATTGTTATTCTAGGATTTACAATATTTATTATTAAATTATCATAACTTATCACAGTCTACCTTGAAAATGTTATTCACTTCTTGATGTATAATGTTAGAACCTTACAATATACTTTCATTTCTTTATGTTCCATTGCTTTGTAGAATTGTTATATATAAAAAATACCAAATACATTGCTACTATGTTTGCTTTAACCTATACAGATATATATTAGGTATATTTTTTAAATGAAAAAAACTATCTTTTATTTTTGTCCACACATGTACAATGCCTTGCTTTCTTTAATCCATTGTGTAGGTTCACATTTCCATTTGCTGTCATTTACCTTCTACCTGAATGACTTCTTCAGCTTACTCCTTTTTTTCTGAAAATGTCTTTATGTCTTCTCCATTTATGTCATATCCTCTTTGGATATGTACTTCTATTTTTGTTTGTTTGTTTTTATTTTCCCTCAGCATTTTAAAAATGTTCCACTGTCAGGGCGCCTGGATGGCTCAGTTGTTAAGCGTCTGCCTTCAGCTCAGGTCATGATCCCAGGGTCCTGGGATCGAGCCCAACATTGGGCTCCCTGCTCTGCAGAAAGCCTGCTTCTCCCTCTCCCATACCCCCTGCTTGTGTTCCCTCTTTCACTGTGTCTCTCTGTCAAATAAATAAATAAAATCTTTAAAAAAAAAAAAACAAATGTTCCACTGTCTTCTGTCTTGCATGGTTTCCAACAAGGTATATGGAGCTATTTTTTATCTTTTCTTCTATATGTAATATAGTTTTCTTTGTCCTTTGGATTCTGTTCAAATTTTCTCTTTATCATTGATTTTCATCAATTTGATCATGATGTGTTATGGTTCAGTTTTCTTTGTGTTTATCCTGCTTGGGTTCATTGAGACTCTTGGATATATGGGTCTAGTTTACATGAAATTTCAAAAATGTTTGGTCACTATTTTTTCAGTTTTTTTTTCTTTTTTCTGTTCTTTCTTTTCTTCTGAGATTCCAGTTATATGATATGTTCTTTTCAATATTTTCCCACTGGTCACTGAAACTGTTCATTTTTTTTCCATATTGCTTTGCTTTCTTTTATTAGAGTGTGTGTGTGTGTGTGTGTGTGTGTGTGTGTATCTGGTCTCTCCTCCTGACAGTTGCCCTGTTCCAGGCCTTGGGCAACCAGGTCTTCCAGCCCTTTGGAGCTCAGAGCATTCCAAATCACCTACATACCCTCCAGAATGGAGAGAGCCAGCCCACACCCCAAAATCATTTTGACATGGCAGCTTTATACTGGCAACTCTATCAGTCCCCATTTAGATTTGGTGCTTGATGGGGTCCAAGGCTTCTCTAACAATCAAGGCTGTTTGATCAAGGCTCCAACAATCAGGTGTCTCTCTCTCTTTTTTCCTAAATAATGTATATTGAATGAAAGTTATGTGAGTAAAGTCAATTCTGTATTCTTGTTTTTTATAAGATTATAAGAGGTGATTTAGATCACAGTTCAGCCAAAATATTCATTCATTTAACAGATTTTTTTTTTTTTTGGGGCTTTTTTTTTTTTTTTTTTACCTTTTGGCCCTTTTTTTCTTTTGAGATAATTTTAGATTCACATAAAATTTTAAAAGATCATATGGAGAGATACCATGTACATGTATCTACTTTCCTACAATGGTGACATCTTGTAAAACGATAATACAATATCACAACCAAAATATTGGTATTGATACAATCAAGATACAGAACATTTTCATCACTGCAAGGATCCCTCATGTTCCCTATTAATAGCCACATTTTCCTTCCATGCCTAACCCGAGGCAACTACTAATATGTTCTCCATTTCTATCATGTTGAAATTTCAACAATGTTACATAAAAAAATCAAAGAGTATGTAACCATTATGGATTGGCTTTCTTCACTCAATGTATTTCTCTGGTGATTCATCCAAGTTCTTGCATGTAACAATAGTTCATAGTATTCCAAAATATGGATATACCATTTTCCTTAAACATTTCCATCTGATTGATTCCAGTTTTTAGAGGTTATTAATAAAGGTTGTATTTTCTAAAAGTTTTTTTTTTTTTAAAGATTTTATTTAACAGAGAGAGAGACAGTGAGAGAGGGAACACAAGCAAGGAGAGTGGGAGGGAGAAGCAGGCTTCCCACTGAGCAGGGAGCCTGATGTGGGGCTCAATCCCAGGACCCTGGGATCATGACTTGAGCCAAAGGCAGACGCTTAACGACTGAGCCACCCAGGCACCCCTAAAAGTGTTTTAAAGATAGTTTTAAGTTTTACATTTAAGTCTGTGATCCAGTTTTAGTTCATTTTTGTGTAAGATACAAGGTTTAAAGTTTTTATTTATTATTTATTTATTATTTATTTATTTATTTTATTCATGAGAGAGGGAGCTCGTAAGCAGGGGGAGGGACAGAGAGAGGAGAGAGAGAGAGAGAGAATCTCAAGCAGACTCCCCACTGAGTTTGGATCCTGACTTAGGGCTGGATCTTATGAGCCTGAGATCATGACCTGAGCCAAAATTGAGAGTCAGGAGCTTAACGGACTAAGCCACGCAGGCACCCCAAGATAACAAGATTTAGGTCAAGATCCATTTGGTTGCCTATGCATTTGTTGAAAGGTTATCCTTGTTTATTGAATTGCCTTTTCATCTTTCTCAAAAATCAAGTCATTATATCTGTATGGATCCTTTCTGGGTTCTTCATTCTGTTCCACCAATTTATGCATGTATTTTTCAACCACTACCAAATAGCATCAATTACTCTTGCCATCAAGTACGGGCATTGATTTCACCTCATTTTTCTTTTTTGCAATTGTTTCAGCTATTGTACTTCCTTTGTTTTCCACAAATTTTTGGAAAAACTTGTCTATATATACAAAATATTTTGCTGGGATTTTGATAAGAATTGCATTAATCTTGTATATCGATTTTGGGAAAATGGGCCTTTTTATTTCCTGAGTCTCCCAATCCATAAAGACAGTACATCTCACCATATATTTTTTCTTTCATCAGTGTTTTGTATATTTCAGCATAAAAGTCCTATCATTGTTTTGTTAGATTGATACATAATATTTTGTTTTTTTGAGTGATTTTTATTTTTATTTTATTTTATATTTATTTTATGCCTTTTATTTTCACTGCCCATGTGTTCATTTATCGTATATATAAAAGCAATTTATTTTTGTTTGTTTATCTTATGTCCTTCAAACTTGTTGAACTCAACTTTTTAGTTCTAAGAGTTTGTACATTCCTTAGAAGTTTTAGACAGTCATGCCATATACAAATAAGAAGAGTTTTATTTTTTTATTTTATTTTTTTTAAAGATTTTATTTATTTATTTGATAGAGAGAGAGCGAGAGCAGGAACACATGCAGGGGGAGTGGGAGAGGAAGAAGCAGGCTTCCCGCTGAGCAGGGAGCCCGATGTGGGACTGGATCCCAGGACCCTGGGGTCATGACCTGAGCCGAAGGCAGACGCTTAACGACTGAGCCACCCAGGCGCCCCAAATAAGAAGAGTTTTAATTTTTCCTCTCTGATCTATAAGTCATTTTATGTCCTTTCTTTTCCTGATTGCACTTGGGTTAGAACTGTTGCATAGAATGATGAGAGCAAGCATCCTTGTCTTGCTTTCAACCTTAAGGGGAACGAATTTGTTTTTCTTGCCATTAAATATAATGTTCGTCGCAGATTTTTTGTATATGCTCTTCATCAAGTTGAGGAGATTCCCACTGATCCTGTTTTCTTTAATCATGAATGTGTGTTGAATTACGTCAATTTTTTTTCTGTATTGATTGATATGATCATGTGAATTTTCTTCTTTATTCTATGAATATGGAGAATTACATTGATTGGTATTTTTTTGTAATGTTCAATCAGCCTTGCATGCTGCAATAAGCCCTATTTGATCATGTTGGATAATTGTTTTATATACATTGTTGGATTCTATTTGCTACTGTTTTGTAAAGGATTTTTACATCTTTATTGTGAGTGATATTGGTCTATAGTATTCTTTTTCTTTCTTTCTTCCTTTCTTCCTTTCTTCCTTCCTTTCTTTCTTTCTTTCTTTCTTTCTTTCTTTCTTTCTTTCTTTCTTTCTTTCTTTCTTTCTTTCTTTCTTTCTTTCTTTCTTTCTTTCTTTTCTTTTTTGTACTGTCTTTGCCTGGCTTTGGTATTAGGATAACATCTTCATAAAATGAATTTGAAAGTATCCCTTTTTCTATTTTTTAGAAGAAATTTTAGAATCAGTGTTAATTCTTCCTTAAACATTTTAGTAGAATTACTCAGTGAAACCATCTGAACATAGAGATTTCTTTTTAGGGAGAGTTTAAATTATAAATTTTTTTCATAGCTATAAGGCTATACAAGTTTTCTATTTCATATGAATGACTTGTGGTTGTTTGCGTTTCTTTTGAGAAATTAGCCTATTTTGTCTAAGTTACCAACATATGTTTTGCAGAATTGTTTGTAGTTGTTCCTTACTATACTTTTGATGTCATCAGGGTGTATAGTAACATCCTGTTTCATTTCTGATATTGATAATTTTGTCTTTTATCTTATTTTCTTTGTCAGTCCTTTTGTTGTCAATTTTATTTATTTATTTATTTATTTATTTATTTATTTATTTATTTGACAGAGAGAGACACAGCGAGAGAGGGAACACAAGCAAGGGGAGTGGAGAAGGAGAAGCAGGCTTCCTGCAGAGCAGGGAGCCTGATGAGGGGCTCGATCCCAGGACTCTGGGATCATGACCTGAGCCAAAGGCAGACACTTAACGACTGAGCCACCCAGGCGCTCCTGTTGTCAATTTTATTGATCAATCCTATGAATCAGCTCTTTGTTTCAATAATATTTTCTAAGTTTTTCTGTTTTCAATTTCATTGCTTTATGCTCTTATCCTTATTATTTTCTTCATTCTACTTATTTTTGGTTTATTTTGCTCATCTTATTCTAAATTCTTGGGGTGGGAGCTTAGATTATCTTTTATCTTTTCTAATATATTTTGCACTATAAATCTGTCTCTTTGCACTGTTATAGATTTGTCCCCCAATTTTTAAAAAGATTTTATTTATTTATTTGAGAGAGAGAGAGTGCATGTGACAGAGAGCATGAATGGGGTTGGGGAAGAGGGTAGAGGGAGAAAGAGAAGCAGACTCCCTGCTGAGCAGATCCCAGAACCCTGGGATCATGACCTGAGCTGAAGGCAGATGCTTAAACAACTGAGCCATCCAGGTGCTTCTGTTCCCAAGTTTTTATGTTGAATTTTCATTCTTAATCAGTCTGATGCTTTTTTTAAAATTTTTCCTTGGGACTTTCTCTTTGACCCGTAAATTACATAGAAGAAGTGACTTGTTTAGTTTCCATGTGTTTAGAGATTTTCCTATAATCTCTGTTATTGATTTGTCAGTTGATTGCTTTGTGGTCAGAGAATACCTTATATTTAATTTCAATTCTTGACATTTTTTGAGGTTTGTTTTATGGCCCAAGATGTAATGATGCTGGTATATGTTTTTTGGGCACTTGACAGGAATATGTATTCTGCTGTTGTTGATTGGAGCATTATATAAGTGTCAATGAGATCTTATGGGTTGATGGTGTTGTTGACTTCTATGTCTTTGATGGTTTTCTGTCTAGTTGTTCCATTATTAATTGGTGGAAGAGTGATGACATTTCCAAGTATAACTGTGCGTTTGTCTGTTTCTCCTTCATTTCTATCAGCTTTTGCTTCACATATTTTACAGTTCTGTTGTTTGATGTACATATATTTAGTATTATGTCTTCTTGGTGGATTGACCCTTTATTATACCTATTATTGTTACATAATGTCTCTTTCTGTTTCTGGAAACTTTCTTTGCACTGAGGTAGACTTTATCTGACATCAATATGGCCACTTTTACTTTCTTTTGATCAGTTTTTGCATGTTATATATATATATATATATATATATATATATATATATACATATTTTCCATTCTTTTACTTTTGATCTGCCTGTATCATTATATTTGAAGTGAGTTTCATGTAGAGAGTATATAGTTGGTTCATTTTTTTACCACTTTTCAAATCTGAGCCTTTTAATTGGTATAGTAAGCCATTTATATTTATGTAATTATTGATATATTACAGCTTGTCTACTATTTCTTTTTTTCTGTTTATTGTTTTTGGGTTTTTTTAATTTTTTATATTGTTTTCCTGTGGTTACTTTAACATTTTTTAGCATTCCATTTTGTTTTATTCATAGCAGTTTTGAGTGGATCTCTTTACATAGCTTTTTACTGTTTTACTGGTTCCTCCAGGTATTACATTCTGTGTAACTAACTTACTACTGGTGGCATCATTTTACCAGTTCAAGTGAAGTGCAGAACCCTTAAAAATCCCTTCTCTTTATTTTTCTCCACTTACATATAATTGTTTAAATAGTTTTTCTATGTTCATTTAGAACCACATTAGACAGTATTATAATTTTTGCTTCAGCCATTAAGTGTTATTTAGAAGACTCAAGAAGGGAAGGAAAGTTTATTGGGTTTTTTTCTTACTTTTGCTCTCTCTTTCTTCCTGATTTTTTACAATTGGTATTTTTAATCATTTCTATTTAGAAAACTTCCTTTAGACATTAATTTAGAGTAATAAATTCTCTTAGTTTTTCTTTATCTGAGAATGTCTCAGTTTCCCCTACATTTCTAAAAAGTAATTTTGCTGCATATATGATTCTGGGTTGTTTTCTTTCCTTAGTTGAAAAATGTTGTCACTTCCTCACAGCCTCCATGGTTTCTGATGAAATGTCTATTATTTTACATTTTTCTTTACAGATAAAGTGTCATTTCTCTCTCATTGCTTTAAAGATTTTTCTTTTGTCTTTACTTTTCAGAAGTTTGACTAGAATGTGTCTTGGTGTGGACTTCTTTGAGTTTAATTTGCTTGGGCTCTACTCAGCTATAGATTTATATCTTTTGCCAAATTTGGGAAATTTCCAACTTTATTTCTTTTAACACATTTTCAGCCCCACCTTATTTCTTCTAACCTCTAAAATACTGACATTGCCACAGTATTATATATTTGTTATATTTCTGTAGGTCTCTAAGGCTCCGTTCTTTTCTTTCTCTCTCTTTTTAAATTTTGTTTTGTTTTATTTTTTTCTAGTCTATTGTTTCTGTTGTTCAGTTGGGTAATTTCTATTGTTTTATCTTCCAATTCACTGATACTTTCCTCTGTCCTCTTCATTCTAATTTTTAGCCTATTGAGATCTTCTTTCTTTTTTAAAAAAAGATCTTATTTGTTTATTCGAGAGAGAAAGAGAGTACGAGTTACGGGGAGGGGCAGAAGGAGAGAGAGAAGCAGACTCCCTGCTGACAAGGAGCCTGATGGGGCTTGGTCCCAGAACCCCATGATCATGACCTGAGCTGAAGGCAGATGCTTAACCAACTGATCCACCCAGGTGCCCTTCTATTGAGATTTTCAGTTATTGTGTTCTTCAGTTCTCAAATTTCCATTTGGTTCTTCTTCATATTTTCTATTTCTTTGCTGAGACTCCATTATTTCATTTGTTTCAAGCATGTTTATAATTGCTCACTAAAGCAATTTTATATGGCTAGTTTAAAATCTTAGATAATTCTAACATCTCTAACATCTTGGTGTTGACATTTATTGATTCACTTTTTTAATCTTTTTGAGATCTTCCTAGTTCTTGGTATAATGAGTAATTTTCTACTGAAACCTGGAAATTTTGCATATTATGTTATTAAATTCTGGATCTTATGTAAACCTTATAGTTTAGATGCTTTCCTTTGACATTACTCTGGAAGGGGAAAGGGGGTGGGGGAAACCACCTTTTACTACTCAGTGTGAGTAGAAGTCCAAGTTTACCACCACCTGGCTTCTAAGGACTCACAAGTAGGAAGTGTATGCCTCCTTACTTCTGTGCAGGATGGAGTTCTAGCTCTCCACTGGTACCACTTGGCCAGGAGGTGGAGGTGTGCCTTTTTACTGTTCCCACATGGCTTTCATAGACATCATGGTAGGGTGGCCTCGTTATCATTGATTGGTGGTGGAAGTCTTGACTCTCTGATAAGCCTCCTCTGACATCACCCCAGTGTGAAGGGGGAAAAACACCTCATTACAGCCTGTTGAGGGGGAAAGTCTAGGCTCTCCCTTCAGTCTTTCATGTCATAGGTGGGTGTTGGGATCACATTTTTTTCTATGGTGTCTGTCTATAGCATGGCAGTCATTTTCTGAAAGTTTTCTGTCTTGTTAGGCTTTTTCCTGATCCTTTGACTAGAGAATCTCCTTCTAAAATTTGAATTATTTGCTATCATCTGCTTAATATTGCTCTACTGGTCACTAGACTTTCTTTATTTAAATTGCTTAGTCCTTTTTTTTCTCTCTGTTCTTCATTTTGGATAATTTATATTGCTAAGTTTTTAGTTCAATAATTTTCTAATCATGTAATCTGCTGATAATACCATTTAGTGAACTTTCCATTTCATATCTTATATCCCTCTGCTCTAGAAGTTCCCTTTGGTAGTTTTTTTAATATCTTCTATTTTTCTCCTCACTCAATGCTTATTTTTCTTTAAATCATCAGGCCTATTAGATTTATTTATAGTGCTATTTTAATGTCCTTATCTGCTGATTTCATCATCTCTATTATTTCTAAGTCTGTTTTTATTAAGTGAATTTTCTCCTGGATATAGTCACATTTGATTACACTTTCACATGTTTATTACCTTTTATGGGATGTTGGACATTATTCATTTTACATTGTTGAATGCTAGCTTTTGTTCTCCTTTAAAAAGTATTGTGCTTTCTTTCTGGGTGCCAACCTAAGTTACTTGCAGATCAGTTTGATCCTGTCAAATGCTGTTTGGAATCTTTGTTAGGATAAATCTAGAATAAACTTTACTGTGGGGTTAAATTAGTCCTACTACTGAGTTACGGTCCTTCGGGGATCTTTACTGAAAGCCCCATATGTTAAACAATATTTCCCCACTCTGGCTGCTAAGAACTGATTTCTGGCCCTCTGTATGCTTTGGGAATTGTTTGGTTTACAGCTTCCCTAATTCTTCTTTGTTCTTGCCTGGCGTCATGGAGATTTACCCTATGTATATATGCAATAATATTTAGTCAAAGATTCAAGAGGATCAGTATACAGATTTCTGGAGTGTTGGTTTGTTTTTTGTTTTTTTTTTTCCTCTCTCTCTCGCTCTATAACACTCTCCTCCCCACCTCCCCCTGCCCCTTCTAGCACTCCACAAATTCTAATTTCTTTGATAATCATGAGCTCTGATTTGTCTCTTTAATTTAACAGGATCACTGAGCTCTCTTTTGGTTTCTCTTTCTGTACTGTAACCCAGAAATGGTCTCCAGCAAAACCCAAAACAGTAATTTAGGTTACTTTGTTTCCCTTCACTCAGTATTCCCATTCCTGTGCTGTTTGTTGTCCAATATCTACAAACATTTGTTTCATGTATTTTTACTCTAGTTTTCTAGTATGGTAGAAGGTAAGCCCAATCATGGTTACTCTTTCATGATCATGAACCAAATTTGAACAGGTCTCATTTAAGTGCTACTATAAAAAGGGTACTCTACACAAAAGAGCATTATAAAATTTGACTGAAAATATTACTTGTGTCCCCCATGCTACTTTTAAGTGTTCTTCTATGTCCTGCAGCTGAGAATAAAAGTTGTAAGTTCTACCAAATGCTGCATTATAGAAGTTTTATTTTATAGTTCTTCCATGCCTAATTCAAATGGGTTGAGACTACAGTTACAATCAGTCCCCAAAATAAAGGGACTTCTGACAGTAGTAAGACTTGCTGTAGGGAGGTTATATCTAGCCACTTTCTGGAGGAGTAAACCCCAATATTGGGAGACCTAGAAGTTACCTATTCCATTGTCCTGAGAGTTGGTAGTAGGAGATATAGATTAAATAAGTTAAGTTTCTGGTATAAACATAGCTGTGTAGATCTCTTAAACTGTGACAAAACAGACAGATGCAATAAAGATGACAAAATCGAAATGCCCATCAAATTTTATGTTGTGTGAAGTTGGGGGGCACACTGAGTCTGCAGACTCAAATGTAAGAATTTCTTAGAAAACTCATACTGGGAAGAAGTAACATAGGAGAAAAAGAATATGGAAGGGTAAAAAAAGAAGGAAGGTAAAGATTAGGATAGAAATTAATGAAGTAGAGGATAGAGAAACAAGAAAGAAAATTAATAAAGCCAAAAGTTGTTTTTAAAAAAAGATCAACACAGTTGACAAACTTTTAGCTAGATTGGCAAAGGAAAAAAAGAGAGATAATTCAAATGACTAAGATCAAAAGTGAAAGAATGAACATCACTACTGACCCTAAGAAATTTTTTTTAAAAAAAGAGAAATTTGAAGGTAATACTAGGAACAACCAGATCACAACAAATTAGATAATTTAGGTGAAATGAACAAATTCCTAGAATGCCAATTACTACTAGAATTGGATTCTGAAAAAAAAAATAGAAAATCCAGTTAGATATGTAATATGTATAGAGATAAAATTAATAATTTTGAAACTTCCCAAAAAGAAAAGCTCATGCCCAGATAGTTTCCATGGTGAATCATACCAAACATTTAAGAAGAATTATTCCATTTTTTTTTACAAATTCTTTAAAAATATAAATGAGAAGAGAACACATGCATTACCCTGATACCAATACCAGACAAGCATATCACAGGAAAGAAAACCATAGACAAATATATTTTATGAGTGTAGATGTAAAAACCCTAAACAAAATATAATGAAAACAAATCCAAGTAAGATTTATCTCAGGAAAACAAGGTTGGTTAAACATCTGAAAATCAATTAATACTATATACCATATCAATAGAATAAAGTGCAAAACCACATGATCATCTCAATAGATGCAGGAAGAAAAACGACAACAACACTTGACAAAATCCAGCATCTTTTCATGATAAAAGAACTCAACAAACTAGAAATAGAGGGAACCTATGAAAAACCCACAGCTAACATTACACTTAATAGTGAATACTGAAAGCTTTCCCCCTATGATCAGGAAGAAGATAAGGAAGTCTGTTCATGCCACTTCTGTTCAACATTATACCGTAGGTTCTACAGTAGGTTCATTAAAGCCTGAAAGATCTGAACTATTTTCCATCTCCATGACAGCTATGGCTAAGACTCTCCCATGTTGCTTCAGCCTGCCTTCTCCTCACACCGTGGTTGCTTATCCAAAGGCAAAGGTGACCCAGAGGAGGTTTTTGCCTTTTAGGATGATTCTGATGCCCAAAGGAGTAAAAAAGTTTGAGAGAGAAGGAGAAAATGCAAGAGTGTGTCATAGAGTTCATGCTGATTCTGTCGAACTTTGAGTACCAGAGGGCAGGAGGCATACTCTTGAGAAGAGTGAATTAAGTTAATTCTTCTTTGGCTCTGATTCATGTTTATATTTGTTTAGATTTTGGAGTTCAGATCACAAAATGGGAAACTTTTTGTGGAATTAGTTCCATCTGAAAGTGGAAAAAGACTTTACAGAGTCCTTACCATCTTTATATGAGAAACCCCATGGTCGCAGTTCCCTCTTTGCCTTTCCCCACGCTTCCACTTCGTAAATCTTTCTGAAGTTAATGAATTATAAACTATCACTGCTTAATTGCTTTCAGAGATGGACCCCTGCACAGGTGGGAATGGATGTATCCACATCTGTCAGAGTGAGAATGGTGTGGCCAGGTGTGTCTGTCACCCAGGGTACTAGCTGTCTGAAGACAAAAAGGCCTGTAGAGGTAGGAGGTTGAAGCTGATAGCTTAATTGTGTAATTGTTTGAAATTTTGTGGTAATTCAGTTTTGAATAGTCAGAACAGCTAGGGGAAAGGTGTTTTCATTTATGCTTTAAAAAGAACGTTTATATCCTCATTTGATCATTCTGAAAGGTATTTTTGTGAAACTATAAAAACTCAGTGAAATTTTTAGTTACCAAAAAATGGTCTGGTGTAATTTCAGAATTAATGCCTTTTGTTTTCTGGTTCTCATTATGAAGTGAATTCCAGAATTAATATTCAAAATCTTCCATAACTACACAAGGAGTTTTTTATTATAGGCTACAGAAGGTGGGGGATAACCTTTGAAAAGCAAGTATGTGCAAATGAGTGTTCTCAGTAGTTAGAAATAATTAAAACCAAAAAGAAAGAAACTATAAATACAAGGTTACATATTTCTGTTCCCTAGAAATAGCAAAACAGACATACTTCAGTTCAAAGATGAAAGTGACAAATTACTCCATAACCAGAACTAATAAATGAAATCATTCCTGTGGGACAGTCTTTGTTTTATTAAGTTCAGAGAAATCACAGAATCCTTCATTTTTATCATGACATTTTCATGAAATGAGAAGCAGTTTATTTGGATTAATTATGAAAATACCAAAATATTTCCTGACTTATGGGATGGATAAACACTTTAAGAAACTGAAAAAGAATTAGATATAAAAATTACTGTTTAGTTATTTTTTTTTCTTCTTTAAACCAAAACTAAAATACAATTTTCTGCTGAATGTATTCATATACTTTTCTGACAGAGAACATTTCTGCTTTGGTCCTCTATTGACACAGCATTTGCCTAACTTCTCTGGCACAGAATAGGATCTTATCAAATATTTGTGGAAAATTGACAAATATATACATATAGGTATATACATGTGGAGATGACGTGCAGGGCAGTACAGGAGGAAGTACTAGTCAGGAAAATGATGTTGAGATCTATCGACGTGGGGAAAGGAAGGAGCAGGGACTACCTGAGCTACAGAATGAAGTTACACTGAATGGAAATGGCTCTCAGGGTCAGGAAAAAGAGGGGACATTCTTGTTTAAATGGCACTGCCCCATGGCAACCAGGTAAAGCATACACCATGGATTGCTACACATGAAGGCCCTAAGTCTGCCTTGTCCACATATCCTGTCTACCTTAAATTAGGGAGATAACCATTTTTGGTTAAGAATGTGATATATAGGGGCGCCTGGGTGGCTCAGTCGTTAGGCGTCTGCCTTCGGCTCAGGTCATGATCCCAGGGTCCTGGGATCCAGGCCTACATGGGGCTCCCTGCTCGGCGGGAAGCCTGCTTCTCCCTCTCCCACTCCCCCTGCTTGTGTTCCCTCTCTCACTGTCTCTCTCTCTCTGTCAAATAAATAAATAAAATCTTTAAAAAAAAAAAGAATGTGATATATATTCCTGGGGCACCTGGGGGGCTCAATTGGTTCAGTGTCTGACTCTTGGTTTCAGCTCAGGTGATCTCATGGGTCATGGGATGGAGCGCCACATGGGGACCCATGCTCAGAGGGGAGTCTGCTTGAAGATTCTCTCCTCCCCCATTTATGTGTGCATGTGTCTTTTCTCGCAAATAAATAAATAATAAATAAATATTTAAAAGAAAAGAAGAATGTGATGTATATTTCTAAAGACAAATTACAATGACTCCTACCTGTATTATTAGGGGATAGATAAAGTATAATTTTTAGTTATTTCCTTTTCTTTCTCCCAGCTAATAAATACTAGTAGGTTCTCATAGATAGAAGTGTTTGAGAGCATTAGACCAACATGAGTTGATATCATTAGCAGCTGGTCTATTTGCAAATATGTCACATATGTTGTATTTTACTGTTATGCTTGATGTCTGGGGTTGAGAGGAAGGGAATGCTTTAGATCATTTTTATAGTTTACAGATAAATCTTAATTTGAGCTCTGAAGACATAGCTGCTGCATATATTTCTTTCTGCAGAAATGAATGAGCGTGCTGAAGGGCTGGCTCACTGCAGCCATCTCTGTGTGAACACAATGGGATCTTTCTTTTGTGCCTTCCACCCTGGCTTTGAGCTGGGGAGCTGATGGAAAACAGTGTTACAGTAAGTGGCAGCAAAAGAAGCCCACGAAACATGTAGCATTTTACAAGTATTAAACAAGAGTAATAAACAAAAGAAACATACTGAATAACTTGTCAACAGAAGCTCCTGAAAATGTTTTTCACGAGGGTAGGGTAAGAGTGGGATCTTAGAAGTCTAACACCCTCATTGTAGTTTGAGGAAACAAGGGCCCAAAATCAATAGAAAATGTTTGGCATAATGACCCACTGTGTAGATAATAAGGACTGTCTCAGGGCTCATGTCTTGGGGCTCTTTTGGACACACAGCTATCCTTTGTGAAGAGTCTGCCTACCTTCATCATCTCTGTTATGCAATATTAATTGAACACTAATAACTCCAATGTAAAACTCAAGGAGTTTTGAAGTACCATGCCTGACACATTGGATACTCTAATGCGTATATTTCCTGTCAGCCCTTCTCCCTTTCCTGTTTCTGTTCATTTCCATCATGCCCCTTTAAGCAGCTCTTTCTCACTGAAATCTCTTTCACTGGCTCATCCCTCTACCCCTTTCCTTCTTCTTTTTTCTCAAAACAAAATGATCCATGTCATCTAACCTTAACCTTTCCTCACCTAGGCTCAGTTATACAATTTAATATATCTCTTATTATCAATATATTAAAATGTTATTATGCTGAATTATTAGCTGCTATTAATAACTATTACAGCTATTTCATTTTCATGTCTTCTCCACTGGCACTACTTAACCTATAGATGAATAATACATTCCCTGTTTTACTAAGTTTAAAACAGTCTAATACAAATTCCCTCCAATTCTGTCTTCTCAACTTCAATATTTCCCAAATGCACTCATTCCCTTCTTCTTCTCTCTGTTTTCAAACGACAGAATTTTTTTTCTTATTTTTTTGGCTGATTTCTCCACTTCTGCTTCTTATGTAATCATGGTATGTCAATAATACATTTTCTTTCATCTCTAGACCTTACCTTTCTCTCAGTGACTTCTTCCCTTCTTTCTCTACTTCATATTTACACCTTAGCAGGTAAATTTTGTTGTGTTCAAAGCACAACCACGTCTTTGGCGATGTTTCTAGGAAGAAGTTGCTGCAGCTGAGGTCGAAGAGGTTGCTGCCTGTGTTCTTTAGGATTTTGATGGACTCCTGTTTACATTTAGGTCTTTCAACCATATGGAGTCTATTTTTGTGTGTGGTGTAAGGGGATGGTCCAGTTTCATTCTTCTGCATATGGCTGTCCAATTTTCCCAACACCATTTGTTGAAGAGACTGTCTTTTTTCCACTGGACATTCTTTCCTGCTTTGTCGAAGATTAGTTGACCATAGAGTTGAGGGTCCATTTCTGGGCTCTCTATTCTGTTGCATTGATCTATGTGTCTGTTTTTGTGCCAGTACCATACTGTCTTGATGATGACAGCTTTGTAATAGAGCTGGAAGTCGGGATTTGTGATGCCACCAGCTTTGCTTTTCTTTTTCAACAGTCCTCTGGCTACTCAGGGTCTTTTCTGGTTCCATACAAATTTTAAGATTATTTGTTCCATTTATGAAAAAAGTGGATGGTATTTTGATAGGGATTGCATTGAATGTGTAGATTGCTCTAAGTAGCATTGACATCTTCACAATATTTGTTCTTCCAATCCATGAGCATTTTTCCTTTTTTTGTGTGTCTTCCTCAATTTCTTTCATGAGTATTTTATAGTTTTCTGAGTACAGATTCTTTGCCTTTTTGGTTAAATTTTTTTCCTAGGTATCTCATGGTTTTGGGTGCAATCATAAATGGGATCAACTCCTTAATTTCTCTTTCTTCTGTCTTGTTGTTGGTGTATAGGAATGCCACTGATTTCTGTGCATTGATTTTATATCCTGCCACTTTACTGAATTCCTGTATGAGTTCTAGCAGTTTTGGGCTGGAGTCTTTTGGGTTTTCCACATAAAGTATCATAACATCTGCAAAGAGTGAGAATTTGACTTCTTCTTTGCCAATTCAGATGCCTTTTATTTCTTTTTGTTGTCTGATTGCTGTGACTAAGACTTCTAGTACTATGTTGAATAGCAGTGGTGATAGTGGACATCCCTGCCATGTTCCTGACCTTAGGGGGAAAAGCTCTCAGTTTTTCCCCATTGAGAACGATATTCACTGTGGGTTTTTCATAGATGGCTTTTATGATATTGAGGTATGTACCCTCTATGCCTATACTCTGAAGAGTTTTGATCAAGAAAGGATGCTGTACTTTGTCAAATGCTTTTTCTGCATCTATTGAAAGGATCATATGGTTCTTGTTCTTTCTTTTATTAATATATTGTATCACATTGATTGATTTGCGGATGTTGAACAACCTTGCAGCCCAGGGATAAATCCCACTTGGTCGTGGTGAATAGTCCTTTTAATGTACTGTTGGATCCTATCGGCTAGTACTTTGGTGAGAATTTTTGCATCCATGTTCATCAGGGATATTCGTCTGTAATTCTCCTTTTTGATGGGGTCTTTGTCTGGTTTTGGGATCAAGATAATGGTGGCCTCATAAAATGAGTTTGGAAGTTTTCCTTCCATTTCTATTTTTTGGAACAGTTTCAGAAGAATAGATGTTAGTTTTTCTTTAAATGTTTGGTAGAATTGCCCTGGGAAGCCATCTGGCCCTGGGCTTTTGTTTGTTGGGAGATTTTTGATTACTGCTTCAATTTCCTGAGTGGTTATAGGTCTTATCAAACTCAACACCCAAAGAACAAATGATCCAATCAAGAAATGGGCAGAAGACATGAACAGACATTTTTCCAAAGAAGACATCCAAATGACCAACAGACACATGAAAAAGTGCTCAACATCGCTCAGCATCAGGGAAATCCAGATCAAAACCTCAATGAAATACCACCTCACACCAGTCAGAATGGCTAAAATTAACAAGTCAGGAAACAACAGATGTTGGCGGGGATGCGGAGAAAGGGAACCCTCCTACACTGTTGGTGGGAATGCAAGCTGGTGCAGCCACTCTGGAAAACAGTATGGAGGTTCTTCAAAAAGTTGAAAATAGATCTGTCCTATGACCCAGCAATTGCACTACTGGGTATTTACCCCAAAGATACAAATATAGTGACCCGAAGGGGTACATGCACCCCGATGTTTATAGCAGCAATGTCCACAATAGCCAAACTATGGAAAGAGCCAAGATGTCCATCGACAGATGAATGTATAAAGAAGATGTGGTATATATATACAATGGAATATTATGCAGCCATCAAAAGGAATGAAATCTTGCCATTTGCAATGACGTGGATGGAACTGGAGGGTATTATGCTGAGCGAAGTAATTCAACCAGAGAAAGACATGTATCATATGATCTCACTGATATGAGGAATTCTTAATCTCAAGAAACAGACTGAGGGTTGCTGGAGTGTTGGGGGGTGGGAGGGATGGGGTGGCTGAGTGATAGTCATTGGGGAGGGTATGTGCTATGGTGAGTGCTGTGAATTGTGTAAGACTGTTGAGTCACAGACCTGTACCTCTGAAACAAATAATACAATATGTGTTTAAAAAAGAAGAAGAAGAAGAAGAAGAAGAAGATAGCAGGAAGGGAAAAATGAAGGGGAGGGAAATCGGATGGGGAGACAAACCATGAGAGACTATGGACTTTGAGAAACAAACTGAGGGTTCTAGAGGGGAGGGGGGTGGGGGGATGGGTTAGCCTGGTGATGGGTATTAAAGAGGGCACGTACTGAATGGAGCACTGGGTGTTATACGCAAACAATGAATCATGGAACACTACATCAAAAACTAATGATGTAATGTATGGTGATTAACATAACATAATAAAATAAAATAAAATAAAATGAATAAACAATTTTGTGTTCTTCTCTAAGCTTTCTTATGAAGAGACATTCTTAGGGTCACTAAATTCTTCATTCTCCTCCACTGCACAAAATGCTATGTTTCTTTAATGCTTGGGTTGCTGATGTAGTTTTGAGGTCTGATGATATATTTCTATTGCTTAAAGACAAGGCAGTTTTGCTATAGTGATATTTGTCTTTTAAAGAGCAAACTAACTAAGACAGGAGAGAAGAATTAACTACTAATTAGGATATAACTTCTGAAGTGAATCTTTTCTCTCAGTGCCCTGAGGAGTCCTTTCAAGCAGAAATGTGGATGGGTTTTTCTTTCTTATTAATATTTTGACTTTTGAATGTAGCCAGTGGTTTAGGAGATGTGTATACCTTACAAATGCCTGAAATAAAATCTCTTGCAATCTGACTGTGCATTTTCAGTTATCATGAAAGAGGGGGCCATTATTTTTAATGACTTATGAGGTACAAGCTTTCTGTAGAATTTACTTGGGAAAGCATTTTGCTCTAGAGTTGAATACATTTGGTAGAAGTGTATTTTTACATTTATTTCCTTTATGTGAATATTTGGCTAAGTTCTTTGCATAGTTCTCACCAAACCTCAATATTTACTAACTGACACACAAAACTTTCTTGGTGAAAACTGGTGTTTTGAGTTTTTTCAAAACCTGTAGGTGGAGTAAGTGTTTTCAGAACGTGGTGATGTTTAAGAATGAATTATGTGTCCTTCAGATAAAAGTACATTTTAGGAAAATATTGTTTTACCTTTTCCCCAGGAAAATAATATTTTGGATATATATAATTTCTCCTCAGAGGCTCTCAAAACACTGCATAGCATAAACATTAAATCTTCATGGAGTGCTATAAATGAACTGTTACTATTTTGTGATTAGAAATTGGAAGATTCCAGATCCAGCATGGTTAAGGCTTCCCCCAAATTACCAAGCAATATATAGTCGAACTTAAATTCTATACATATTTAATGTATATTTAATATGTTGAGTAAGTAATGATTATTTGTTACCTGTGAGAAACTACAAGGATCATTTTTTTAAGTTTTTTTAAAAATATATATTTTTTTAAAGTAAGATGGTTGAAGAATTATATGCACTTGTATCAAGAACACAAAATCTCAGCTTACTTCTAGTGGCATTTTTTTAGTCCCATTCATTTTTTAATAAGGTTACAACAGTGTAATTTATATTTAAATTAAATTACCACCAGCAGTCTTAGAACTGCATTATCCACAGGAAATAACAAGAATAAGAGCCAAAATCTAAAATATGTCTCCCTAAAGAGTATATGTTAACATATTGTAAAAATATCAGTTCTCTTCATTATTTCAATCTTTCCTTTAGCTTTCTAATTTTCCTCAGTGCTAAAGTAGCTGTTTCTAAACCCAAAGAGGTTCTTATTTTCAATAATAAATTGATTAGCATAATCCTTCTTTTGTTTATTCAATCACTTAAAACCTATTTTTGAACATCTGTTTTGAGCTGGGTAATGCAAGATGATGATAGCAGAGAGGAATGAGCACAATGACAAGGATGTGCACTGTGTGCTCTGGGAGCACGTAGGCGGCTGCCTACCATAGACTAGAGGCTGGGGATCAGGGAGGATCTGTGCTATCACTGTACAGGAGTTATGGCAGATATCTAGGCAGTTTGAATGGTAATATAGGCCTTCAAGGAGTGCCACAATCCCAAGTACCCTTGCCCTGTTCTTTCCTGTCTCTCTTCTTCAGGTGTTAAGAATGGAAGGAAATGAACCAATGTGGACACTCTCATTAAGAAGAGGTGTGTCCAGGCAACACAAATGAAGAACAATAGTGGGCAATGGTGAAAATAGCAGAGTACCCAAATTCCATATTTTTAAAGATTTTATTTATTTATTTATTTATTTGTTTGTTTGTTTATTTATTTATTTATTTATTTAAGAGAGAGAGAGAAAGAGAGCTTGGGGAGGAGCAGAGGGAGAGGGACAAGCAGACTCTGTGCTGAGCGCAGAGCTCGATGGCCAATACTCAATCTTAGGACCCAGAGATCACGACCTGAGCTGAAATCAAGAGTTGGATGCTCAACCAACTGAGTCACCAGGCAACCCCCAAATTCCATATTTTAATACTGATTCAAAGTATTCTTCCTCATTTCCTGATAAGAATATGGTGGATTATAATGTCTGTGTGCTCAGGACAATTGGTATCCATATGCTGAGACCCATGTCCCCTCAAATGCCTCCGATTAGTAGCATGTACAGGGATCAGCAAATTGTTTTTCAAAGTAATAGTATGTTTATATAATAAGTGACCTTCATGTACATCAAAACTGATTAGCACATCAACATGATACTAGTTACATATGATCAGCTCATTTATTGCTTTTGTGTTCATACTTTTGCTCTAAAGCTATTTTTAACAGTATTTTCATGTACTTATAGCCTCTAAAAAGGACAGATAATAACATAGCATTAGCTCGAGAACAGATTTGTCAATTGGCAAATAACCTATTTGCATTCTGATCATTGATTCACTATGCATACTTTTTTATATCCTGAAAATACTATGAATTCCCAGAGGTAACTGTCATTTAAGAAGAGTGTTAATAACCACTGGTGGACTCATTACTTTTCTGCATCACTTCATCAATTTAACATTATAGGTTTATTAGTATTTCGATACGGTATAGACATTTACAATGCCTAATAGCTCTCAAACTTTTACTTTTATATGTGTAGAGTGTTGATAAATTTCCAATGAAGTTTGTCATCCTCCTAACAGAGAATGTACCCATTATTGACAGATATTCAGGTTTCTCTGTTGTTATGCTAATAACTCTCTTTTGCTTGTTTTGGAAAGGGTTTGAATTGGAAATTGTCAATAACTGTGAAGAGAATAATCATGGTTGTTCCCATCATTGTGAACATGTACTTGGTGGGCGGCGGGGGGGGGGGGGGGGGTGGCATTGTTCCTGCAACCATGACACCAGCTTGATTCAGATGAGAAAACATGCATAGGTAATGTATGGTAAATGTCATCTTCAGAATTTGCCCAGGATTCACTTAGCCCTTTCCTCTCTAATACATACTTACAGCTGTAATATGAGCCCTGTCTCTCAAACTGCACTGAGAAGTAAATTGAATAGTATCTCTGGCTACTGGACAAATGCAAAAGAAAGATTACTTGGCAGAAGACATCATTATGTTTAGATAGTTACTTTGAAGTTAAAGGAGATTTAAAACATGTTAACAAAATATATGGACTTAATAGTTTTATGTCAAGAAAATATTGCAAGGCCTACCTAACCATTTAATGTAATTCATAATTCAAATCAACACATACACCCTACTTTACCTCCAGCAGAAACTAAACCATGTGCATTGATTTTTAATTTGGTGATGATCTGGGTGCATGTTCAACTTTGGTATGGCAAGTAGCTACATTCCAAAAGAAAACTTTAAAAGATATTACTCTTTGGAAATCCCAGTTCAAACCCATTCTTAATGGATAACTTTTCCAACATATTATTAGAACTTTTATCATATGGGAAATTAAGAATAAACTCCACCCTAATATTGCTCCATATGAAATGTTTAATCCAGAGCTTCTGAGAAAAAAAAAATATCTACTAAAAATAGGGATAGTGAACATCAAACTGTATTACTATGTACTTTGGTTCAGAGAGAACCCATAAGCCCTTAAAACAATTTGCCATTATTCAGGAATTCTGATACCATATTAGCTTGTTTTCTTTTGTGATACTTTAAGTCACCTTTCTTAAAAATTATGATATGATTACTGAAAAATATCTTTGACCATTTCATACTACTCAATATGATTAGAGACAAATTGAAGTATCATAAAAGAAGAGGTGTATTTCAGATGTCTAAGTATTTGGGATTTTTTATTTTGGCACTATAATGTAACAGAGTGAACTTAAAGGAATCTTGAAGTATTCTGGCTTAATAAATTATTTAACCAAAACAATATCATTATGTGTATTTCTTGATCCAGCATTGCTTTCTGCACTTTTCCCAGTGTACAGTGGTTAACTTAAGGAAACCAGTTGCTTCCCTTGCCAATTTTTATGTAATGAAAAGTAGGTTTATATTTTTCTATCTTGCTAATGTTTTTATCTCTGAAAAATATAAAGGGCTTCCTTCTTTCCTCCCTCCTTGCCCCCCTCCTTCTTCTTTCTTACCCATCTTCCTATTTGACTATTGAGTAAGAGAAACTGGAACTTTGCTAAATTTCTGCAACTTACAATCTGGTCTTTCCTTATTCTTTGAAAAGTACAATTCAGTAAAGCTTTTATTTACAGCTAGAAAAGAAAAAAAGAAAAAGAACATCTGCCAGGGTCAAAATGTGGAAAAGTGCATATTTATGATATTTCAGCAGTCAACATGATGTTATATTGTTTATGGCTCAAGTTTATTTCATTTTCAACAATAAATAATACTCATTCCTTAAGTCCAAATATTCACTAGAGTAAAGGCAATGGTTTGTTCGGAATGTACATATGCATTCTTTGCTTATTTGCCTGAGAACAGATTAAGGCCATCGATGCTTTATAAAAACATTCATGCATAAAGGAAACTAAATAATTTTTAGCTTATTTTAAGATTAGCTTTTTAAAATATATTTGAATATACAAATAAATGTGAAAATCAGTCATCCAATCTGCAAATGTTCAGTCTCACCCAAATGCAAATTTTATTAGGGCTAAAACTGAGAGATGTGTTAATATAATTTGAAAGGCAACTTTCTAAAATGTGAGCATCTGACCAGCAATAAGTTCACTACATTAAACAATTGGCAATTATTAGAAAATATTTGTTTAAGATTTATTTATTTATTTTAGAGAGAGCACATAAGCAGGGGGAGGGGCAGAGGGAGAGAATCTCAAGCAGACTCCCCCGCAGAGCCCCCAGTGTGGCCCCTGACGGAAGGCTCAATCCCACAACCCTGAGACCATAACCTGAGTTGAAATCAAGAGTTGGCCACTTAATTGACTGAGGTTCCCAGGCACCCCTAGAAAATATTTTTTTATTTCTAACCTTTGGAGCTTTATTCGGTAGTTATATATGAGGAACAAATACAGAAGCTCAAGTTGTTTTACGGTTTACTTTTGATGCTTTTCTGAAATTAGAGCTGAAATGTCAAATTGTTTTGCCTGGTTATAATTGATGTTCTCTTTTTTATTTGGGGCTAAATTTTTATGTAGGTGAATTTCTCTGTAACATTACAATCAATACCTGGCATATTGGCCTGTGTAGGAAAAAAATAGAGATGAGGAAAATTAAAAGGGAAAAATAAGCAAGCAAAATCTCACCAAATAAGATCAGAAAAAACAATCAAGAAATTTTGGAAACAGATGATTCAAAAGTTGAAGAGACAGGGCATTTTAAGAAAGGCTTATGAGTTAGAAAGGATGGGGTTTCAGGTGCGTTCCAGACTGAGGGTGTTATAGATCAGACAAGCTAGAAGTAACTCCAGAGGAATGATAATAGAAGAAGACTCTGAAATGGATCATAAAATAATAGTCAGAATGAGGAACTAATTTTCCAATTATGTGATGCAGTTGTGCTCCTTGCTAGTTGAGAACAGGGAAGCCTGAGACTTGGATGTTTAAAGGCTCTGGTCATATCTGAGAAGACTTAAAAATAAAATCTTAAAATTAAAAAAAACCAAACCCTAAAGGATAATGTTTTAGATGAAATGAAACTGAGTTTTGGGCACCTGGGTGGCTCAGTTGGTTAAGCGACTGCCTTCGGCTCAGGTCATGATCCTGGAGTCCCGGGATCGGGTCCCGCATCGGGCTCCCTGCTCAGCAGGGGGTCTGCTTCTCCCTCTGCCCTCTTCCTTCTCATGCTCTCTGTCTCTCATTCTCTCTCTCTCAAATAGATAAATAAAATCTTTAAAATAAAAAAAAAAAGAAACTGAGATTTTTAAAAAAAGTTTTGGTCCCCTATATTCATGCTCTTTAATCCAAAGGACCAACGAGGATTTAATATTAAAAAAGGCAAAAATATCATCTAGAATTTTGTGAGCAGCACTACTTATGACATTTGGCAGGAGGTAGAGTGTTTTGTGTCCAAATGACCCTCATTTAGATATTTTATGGTGACCCTTCACCTTGGCTGATTGATTGCATTTTTTTCTCTTTTTTCTTATCTGCAATTCTTACATTCGTACCCTTTCCAAGGTTAATTGAGACACTGACCTTTTATATCTGCAGCTGCTCGTGTAGTTGCAGAACAGTGAAATTTAGTAAAGTCAGCACTGCAGGCCACCCAACTTAACAGCTCAACAAACGGAGGAAGTCAAACTGAACCAAGGATAGTCAAAAACCCTGACCACACAACCCCAGGTGTCCACCTAAGGAAAAAGTGGGCAAAGAGTCTTATCGCTACACCTCAGCCAATTATGCTAGAAAGGATCACCTAAAAACTCAGGCCAAATAGATTTTGTAGCTGAAAGTCTTCAATTTGATGCCTTCTGGTGCATGTTTATTTTCCTCCCAAGCAATTATGTCTTAGGAAACAACATTCAGGATAGTAGAGTTCTAGAACAGTAGTGTCGAAGGAGACTTAAAGACCATCACTTAGAAAATTGTTTACCTGATAGGACATGCCAGGGTAATAGTGTCACTGGTGGTGATAAAAACCCCTAGACCCCACTCATCCATCTAGTCAAAGTAGCATCGAAGAGTTCAAGCAAATGTCCTGAAATATTCTGTCATTTAAAACATATTTACAGTGATTTTTCTGCCCTCCGCCTGCATTGCGGTTACCACTTCTCTTGCCAGTCACGTGGATTCCTTTTTCTTGGGAATGCTCTTTCTTCTGAAGTTCTAGAATAACAAAGACATTATGGAGGCTAAGACTACTTCCTCTTTGCAGCTATGAAATGCTCACTAAATGGAATTTTTTGGCTTTTCTCAAGCTGTTTTGTTGTTGTTGTTCTTCGGGTTCTCTGTTGATTCAGTCAGATTGCTGTTTAAACTGGGAAAATAGCAGATATCTCTTTTTCTGTGCTTATAAATGCACTTGGAGATTATTTACATATTTTAAAAATAAATAACAAGCATAAGAGAAGTATGCAAGAAAATATAAATCCAAACATGGGCCTCAATCTTTCTGTGTTATAGTTTCCTTGATGTTTGTACTGTGTAGCCTGAGACACAGAAAATGATTAGTAGAACAGTTGTAACTTGGAAGTGAGGCTTATGGGCACTATTGAACTATGGTTCAATTCCTGTCTCTTAAATAACAGAAATGTCCTTTTCCCCTTCAGACCTTGATGAATGTGAGAGTGGAGAAGTCCGCTGTGCCCAACTACGCATCAACTATTTAGGAAACTACAAATGTCGATGTCAGGAAGGCTTTATCAGTTCTGATGGTGATGGATGTGATGGTAAATTCCTGAAATCTAACATGAAATCATTATGTGATGCGGCAATCCATGCAGGAAGAACATCTGAGGCCAAGGGTTAGGGGAGGAAAGGGAAAATTTTGACACTAAAGGGACTTGACTTTGTATGTGCTTCTACCATTTACTATTGTATGAACTTGGGCGACCCTAACTGCTCTGAGTCCCAGGTCCTTATCAGTAAAGTGAAGACAATAATAGGATTAGTGGGTAAATTAAGTAAAGTAATAAATGTAAAGTGCCTAGTACAGTGATTGACATCGAGAAATCACTCCTCTAAAAGTAGTTATTATAATATTCATTGGCCCATAATCCTTGTTACCTAATTTAATATATATAAGCAAGTGAGAGATTTGGGCAGGCCATAGCACACTGCCATAGGAATCACTCAGGGCAAGCTTGACTGGAATTAAAGTTGGTTCCTGAAAGTCATTTTAATTAGGGAGTCATAGCAAAAGGATTGCCAGTTCATGAGCCACAGTACAAATCTTTACTGGAATCCTTTATATATCTGATATTAATCTAGCTAATGCAAGCTTTAAGATGAGTCATTTTATAATCTTCTAACTTATTTGTTAAAATTGGTTCACTTACCTTTCAGATGATTTTTAAATCATATACATATATATGATTTAGATATATATATTATACATGATATATATGATATATGATATATAAATATAGGAAATTTAGGTGAGTAGTATTAATTCACCTTTTTTATACTATTAAGAATGGTTCATGTAAGTCATTGCTGTAATTTATTTCTTAAAGTTTATCTTAAATATAAAACCTTTAAATTTTCATTTATGATTATTATTAATATTATTTTGAACCATTTTTTAATAAAAGTAGGACTAAAGAATTGATATCTATTTCAATAACGTAAAATTATGTACGAAGGCTTTAATGCCTCAGAGAGAATAGTGTTTCTTTGCTTAAAGAAACAAATTACTACATTCTGTTGAGGATGATAGATATGTTTCTTCATATAGGTAGCCAAGCTCCCCAGCCTTGCAATGTAGATAACAGCAAAGAACACAAAACTATATCTATATATTCTAAACACAGTAGAGTATATTACCATTTACCACATTCCATCCGATTAACAGGGCCAAAAAAAAAATTGAATTTCATGTACCATCTGCTTTTAAGTAGAGTGAGCCAAGAGATGATTGTATGGAGTGAATGTACATACTTGGGTACACACATCCAAATGTAAAAGGTATCCAAAATCTGAAGCAAAACTTAGATACTCAGCTTTATAAGTGAACTTTTAGTATCATAAACACATTGACCAAAGTTTAGGCTCAGATGTGGACATACACCAGCAGTAAGTCAAATGAGATCAAGGGCTGGGGTTCTTCCATCTTAAAATTCTCCACAAGCCTTTTTTTTTTTAAGATTTTATTTATTTATTTGACAGAGACAGACACAGCGAGAGAGGGAACACAAGCAGGGGGAGTGGAGAGGGAGAAGCAGGCTTCCCGCGGAGCAAAGAGCCTGATGCAGGGCTCTATCCCAGGACCCTGGGATCATGACCTGAGCCGAAGGCTGATGCCTAACTGACTGAGCCACCCAGGTGCCCCTCTCCACAAGCCTTGTACAGAATTACACATGGAATAAATGCTTCACCATAGATGCTGAATAATTCAAGAGTGATGAACATTCTATAAAGTGGTGCACTCAGACCATTGAATTTCTTTTAAGTTGTAAATTCTTCATCAAAATCTTGCGATCAAGGTTTTAGGAAGAACTTGTCTATGTAGATGAACTATAGTAAACTTGGAAATCAGTGGAAGAAAAATAATTGGCAGGTTATACTTGAGGAAGAATTCAGGGACAATGACTTCTATATGGCAAAACCTTGACAAGGGGAACACAATTATGCCCATGAATTCATAGTCTATTTTATCTCTCAACACCTAAAAACAGGCATTGTTTAAATTTTCCTAGATGCGGATGAGTGTCTGCATGTCAGCATAGTCTGTGACCAACTGTGTATTAACTCTGTGGGGACATAGGACTGTCCCTGTGAAGAAAGCTACAGAATTGGAAGTGATGGGAAAACTTGTATGTGTAAGTCACTGTGAATGATTTCGTTGTATCTCTTCTAAACTACTTCAACCCTCATCTTGTTCTTGGAGAGCAACAGAGACCACATGTTCCTTAACTCAACCTGCCCTCCCCTTCCTGTCTTCACAGACTGAGCTCTTCCTTTTCCTTTTGTTCAATCTGCTGCGGTTTCAACTTCATGCTTGCTGCTTCTCACCTGCATTTACAAAAGACTTTTTGAAAGGGCCTTCTCAAAGAGTTGCACCTTCCAGTCACCCCCTGCCCTGGCTGGCTGGTTCAAACTCTCTCATTTCTCTCATCAACCCCTGCTCCCAGTTTTTCCTTCTTTTAATCAGGATGTTGAATCCGGCATTTTTCTGTGTGCCCTTAGCCTTAGATGATGGTGAGCTGGAGGAAGAAGAATTAGAAGTTGTAAGGTTTCCAGGCCTTCTATTCAAGAGCCCACCTCAACTGCTTCATGATGTCGCTACCTCTCTGTCTCCCACCACGAAGATGAAGAAGATGAGGAGGATGAGGAAACACATATTTGAGGAGAACTGACTGCTTTGAGCAAAATTGGTGAGTAAAAGAATTTATTTCATTATACTCACCTCTTTATTTTTAGGTAATTCACATAAATTATCTTATAGGCAATTTCATTATCGATATTTAATGCCATTGGATGTTTTAACATGTAAGCAAGAAAAGTAGTACCAAAATTACTTTTTCACTGCTCCCTATCAAATTCACCATCCTTTATTTTTCTTCCTTTTGCACAATAAAGGTTGCTATGTAGGTATGTGTAGAAGTAGGGGAGCAGGGTGTGGGGGGCTGTTGAAGTGGATACAGTGAAATAGAGCTGGAAACTATCTTTAAATTAGCATAACGGGGAAAAAGATTGGATTGGGACCTTGTAGTTCTTCTAACTATTAAAACTCCACTAGAAGTCACTATTATATAGTTGAAATTTACCTCAAATAGCCTTAAAATCTAGATTCTTTCTACAGTTTAAAATGCCAAGAAGCAATTGTTCATTATGCTGAAGTGGACCGAGAAAAATATCTTTAAAAATGGGAGCAGTTTCTCTTATACATCCACGCAACAGAACTGAAGCATCAAATCACTTCTGATCAAAATAAATTAGCATACCCTCTTTCAAAAGGAACAGTTTGCAGCCAGTCTGCTGCCTCTTTTTTCTTTTCTTTGTAAAACAGAACTGCTCTTTTTGTTCTCCCTCTATTTGTAGTATTTTAACACTATCAAAGCTGGATGATTGCTTTAGAAAGAGTTGGTTAAAATGGCAGAGACATTTTTATGCTATGGTCAGTCCATAAGAATAATATCAATAAATGTGTCTGCATAAAAATGAGAATGCTTTGATGTTTCTTAATTAAACTCCTGATTCTTTGGCTACTCAAAGTCAGAAGAGAAACAGAATAGAGACCTTGCTAAACATGACAGGCTTTCCATTAGGAAGTCTGAAGGACCCCACCTAGAAACAGGAGCAAAACTTGAAATGGAATGTTCCTTAAAACAACTGAAATCAAGTCTCTCCATTCTTACTCAAATTAAAGCAATTTCCCTGAAGAATAGAATGGAAAATCACATTATGATACATTTATACAATAGAAAACTACACAGACATTAAGAAATAAACTAGCATGCACACAATATGGGTAAGTTTCACAAACATTCTACTAAATGAAAGAAGTTTGATACCAAAGACTGCTTTATATAAAGTTCATTTATATGAAGTTCAAAAATAAGAAAAAAATAGTCTGTGGTGATAGAAGTCAGGATAGTGCTCAATTTGTGAGGCTAATGATTAAGAAATCATCAAATCACCTTTGAGTTTTTGCAGTGCTGGTAAAAATCTGTATCTTGACCTGGGTGCCATTTATAAGGGGTTATTTACATCGTGGAGAAAAAAGTACGAAGTGTACACTTGAGTTTTATGCACTTGTCGGCATGCATATTAAATATCAATAAAAAGGTTTACTTGAAGAAAAAACAACTTGGCATTTAAAAAAGCCTGGAAGAGGGGCGCCTGGGTGGTTCAGTCGGTTAGGCTTTGGCTAAGGTCATAATCTTGGGGTCCTGGGATCGAGCCCCATGTTGGGCTTCCTGCTTAGCGGGGAGTCTGCTTCTCTCTCTCCCTCTGCCCCTCCCCACTGCTCATGCTCTCTCCCTGTCTCTCTCTCAAATAAATAAGTAAAATCTTTAAATAAATAAATAAATAATAAATAAAGCAAGCCTGGAAGGAAAAGCACCAAAGTGCCAGAAATGTTGATCATTTTTGTGTTCAAGAATCAATGGTAATTTCTTTTTACCTTTTTACTCTTTTAACCATTCTAAATAGTGTTTAGGATCTATATTCCAAGTTCTATTTTAAAAGATACCATTTCTATTGCTTTGCTATTGTCTTTTTCTGAGACTGTTTAGGAAATATGCCCAAGGATTTTTTTCTTTTCTTTCTTTCTTTTTTTTTTTTTAGATGAAGTGTTTCATTCCCATTTTCAGTGATGTAGACAGTATGGGCCAACTAAAATGGTATCATAGTTCCATCGGTGAAAATCACATCTTCATACACAATTGTAGTGTGAGCTGTGAGGACCTTATGAATGGGGGCAGATGCCAGGAAGGAAGGAGTGAGTGCTCTTGCCCAGATGGCTGGGGAGATAATCTTTGTAATGACAGTAAGTCATACTCTGGAGAATTGGTAAAAGGGTAATGAGTTCTTTACCCCTGGTAAATTACTGCTGCGTTCTCCTTTATACATGTTCTCCCTAAAATGTTTTAACAAGGTAAGCAATTGATATGGTGAGAAACCAATTTATTTGTTGTGCATAAAGGATGCTTATGAAACGTTAAGGTTTTAAGCTGAACATGTGATTAAAAGGAGAGATTTTGTGTTACCTGGGAAACCTGATGTGCTGTCTCTTGTTTATCCCTGGAACATAAAAGTTAATAAAGGATCCTGATATTCTAGGCCTATAAAAATCCCTCCATTTAAATAAATCATTAAGCCCTGGCAAGCTGTTCCCAATGAAGAAAAAAAAGAGTTTGTGTTACAAAGTGCAATTAATGGAACTGCTTGACTGCTTCTTTTTGTTTGTTTTTTTTTTTTCTTTTCCTTTTCTTTACAAAGTGTGTTAATATAAGCCAATGACACTTTTAAGTTTATGTCTCTCATGAGAAAATATCAAAGATTTGAAAAATGATACATTGAATTAATCGTTTCCTTTACATCTTAAATGGAGGTACACTTGCAGGAAAGAAAACTGCCAAGTACTAAAATCAAAATATATTGACTATTTCCTCTTTCTCTTTTTAAATTTACCTTACACATTTTTTTTTAACAAAAGGGTTTTCTTAGTTTTTGTGATTAGCTTGGAAGATGATATGAGCAGATTTTCTTTTGAACCCCTTGCATATAGGAAGAAAGATGACAAATACTGTTTCTGAGATAGATGCAAAACTTGAGTCAGAACATAGTGAAGTAGTTTACCAAAATTACTAGTTAGGGTGTTGAGGATCTTCCTTAAGCATCCCTCTGATCATGTTTCTGTGCTGCTCAAAAAACTTCAAGGGAGACCCATTTCCTGATACATAAGCACACACTTCTAATCTAGTAGTGGCAACAATCTACAATCAGGCCCTCATAAATCTTTTTCTCTTTTTACCCTAATCATGGCTTTTTGCTCAGCTTATCATTTCTAGCAAACTAAACTGCTCACTACTTAATGCTTTGCACTTTTCAGCTTTGTGCCTTTTGCTGAACTGCCATCTTTATCTATTGCTGCTTGTTGCATGAAGATTTATTTGATGGCCCCAGTCTAACCACAGCTATTTATGATTTTGGTGGGTTTCAAGTCACTGTTTCTCTCTCTACATTGAATTAGCGTTAGCTATCTCCTTTTCTATCTCCCTTACTAGACTGAGAGCTCATTGATTAGATCCTATTCATGTTTTCCCAAAGTGAAGGCACCCAGTGCATGAAGAGACAAAAGAATAAAACTTAGTGTTAAGACACCCAGCTATATTGACTTGCAACTTGACATACTCAATTATATACGATTGGGATCAAATAAATGTGGTTGTATGACTATTAGGAAGTAAATACTTCCCTTAAGTCAGTTTCATTGGTAAATATGCATCTTCTAAACCCTTGATTTCTAACATGGCAGCACAGGAAATGAAACTAAAAATCTATCTTAAATACATCAGAATAAAACATCGCTGATACAAAATTAACATAGAAATATTGAGAATGAACTTGTTGAAATGAAGATAAGATGACATTTTCTTTAGCTTTGGAAAACCTTGCTGTAAGAATTCAAAAAATTTACTACATAGAAAGTAACAATGTAGATTTCAACCAATGTTGCCAGTTTCCTAGCCCTTTTGTTTTTCTCTTTCCTTTCCTTCTCTTTTGCATAGTATCTTCAGGCTTAAAAGAAAAGAAAAAGTCAATAAGAAGCCAAGTTTCCATATTAATATCTGGAATGGCGTGGGTAGATAGATAGAGGAGGTGATATAAAAGTAGTTTGATAATATTTAGCTGATTATGATAAAATGCCAGTGAAAATGGTTACTGAAATCATCTCAACAGCTGTATTAACTCAAGTTAAACTTAAAGTCACATTTTTCCCAATTTATTTTTTAATGGAATACTAAACGCTTCCTAAAGAACCAACAAACCAAAGAAAACAGTTGTTTGCTTGACTTCATCAATCTTTGACAATGCAAAATACCTTGGGACCTTCAAGATAGTCTTAGCTGCATTCATACCTAGTTAAAAATACATGGCATTTTTTTCTACATTTTCTTCCCATTTTTCAAAATAGAAGGTGCCATTTGTTTCTCATTAGCATTGGTGATAGTTACACAACAAAGATGTCTAGGTAGCTGTGAAAATGTGAGTGTTAGAGTTTAAGAAACAAGGTAAATTTTGCATGTGAACCTTGTTAGGGGTTCTTCAGTGACCATCATTCTAACTAGCTGCATCAGTAATTCCCCCCAGGAATGATTATGCCATCCAAGCTAGAAGCATGCTGATGACTCTGGGTCTGCAAACCACAGAGATTTTAATTACCTGGTATCCATTCTAATAGAAAGACAAACTTTTCTTTCTCCATTTGTATCATGAGTATATTACACTGCTTGCTCACCCTCTCTAATTTCTTCTTAGATTTTCCCCAGAGCATGTGGCAGCATCTGTGATTGTCAGAATGGAGGCACCTGTGATCCTCTGGGCAGTGCCAGTGCCCCCTCCCCCCACTTTCCCCACCAGGAGTTCCTGTGAAAACAGTAGGAGGTGGCTGGTGCTGGTCATGTGACATAACTGCATAAGTTCTTGAGGTTTCTAATAGGAAATAAACTAAATGAAAATTACATCTAGGGGTGCCTGGGTGGCTCAGTCAGTTGAAAGTCGACTCTTCTTTCTGGCTCAGTTCATGATTTCATGGGTCAAGGGATGACCCCTTGTTGGGCTCCCCACTCAGCAAGGAGTCTGCTTCAGGATTCTCTCCCTCTGTCCCCCACCCCACTCACTAACTCTCTCTCTTTCAAATAAATAAATAAAATCTTTAAATGAAAATTACATCTGTATTTTTCAAAGTGGCCTTTTCTGAAGAAGAAAAAAGACCATGTCTATGTATACAAGAGTACAGTTGCTTTGACTGATGACATGTGTATCGAAGTACGATAAATCTTGATTCAGAGAAAGCCATTTTCTTCTGCTGAGCAAAAAGTTGAGTTTGTGTGCGAGTATTTGGACATAGGAGCTAGGGGGAATTTATTTGCTCTGCATAATAAAAAGAAGAAAAAAATGGAGCTCTGGCAAACCATGGAGGAAGAGAGATGAAAATCAGAGAAGCAAAGGAGAGGAGGGAGAGAGGAAAAGACAGGAGAAATGATGGATGAAAACTCACAAAATACCTATGAACGCTGTATGTGGATTTTACATAGAAACCAGTGAAAGGACCACATTTTCAGCATATGCAGATAGAGCACAAAAAAGAAACTGCTTGTACAAGCCCAAGAGCTGAATGTAGAGAGTGAATGAAGATAAAAGTCTTTGGGGACTGCCAGAAATCCTGGGGAGTTTATTGGATTCTCAGAGATCACAGAACTGGGGACATGGAAACCAAATTTACTTCCCTCTCTGAGAGATGTAGGAAGACTCCTGTTGGCATCCCAGTTATTCATCCCATGAACAATGTTTATTCACTCATTCAACAGATATATATGAAGTGGTAGCAAGGCAGTGTGCCAGGCATTATCATATGGTAACAAAAAAGATGAAGACTCTGGTCTTTCCATGTGGAACTTACAGTCATATTCAGAGCA